>NC_084831.1:103606613-103913307 GCF_033115175.1 Lepus europaeus
AGGTCATAGTCAAAGTGGACGTTCTCTCCTCCCTTCAGAGAAAGGTACCTCCTTCTTTGATGGCCTGTTCTTTCCACTGGATTCTCACTCACAGAGATCTTTCATTTAGGTTTTTTTTTTTTTTTTTTTTTTTTTTTTTACCAGAGTGTCTTGGCTTTCCATGCCTAAAATACTCTCATGAGCTATTCAGCCAGATAAATCAGGTCAGTTTTCAAAGAAATTGTCAAGTTAAGGTTAACATTCCTGGTAACAAATTTGGGATTTTACTTAGGGCTTAAAATGGTTATGTTTTGTATTCAAAACCTTCGTAAACAGACATCTAAACTAAGGAGTAAGCAAATCCCTTTGACCTCCTCTCCTTAAAGGGGAGAACTGAGAAAATATCTATTTTGCCAAGCCAAAGGCTTCTCTTTCTTTTTCTTTTTAAAAAAGATATATTTATTTATCTGAAAGTCAGAGTTACACAGAGGGGAGAGAGAGAGAGAGAGGTGAGAAAGAGAGAGAGAGAGAGAGAGGTCTTCCATCGGCTGGTTCACTCCCCAAGTGGCCGCCAGTCCTGATTAGTGATCAGTTGACTGATCAGTCATCCCCGTGCAGCTGCTGCTAAAGCATTACAACTCCACACGAGTCCTGACAACGCAGCTTCAGACCCAGACTCCTAAGTGGGCTGGAGGCGTCAGAATGGAGTCAGAGCCCTGTTCCACAGATGGGGAGTGAGGGAGTGGTGGTGGGGAGTTTGTAACTAAACTCCTTTTTGTTTCTTTTCACATTCTGATGAAAAGCCAACTGCTGAGCCTGGGACTCCCTCAAGTATCTGGTCAAAGGGATAGAGATGCTGCTAGGGAACTCCAGAACCTGGCCTTGAGGACGCTGGTTGAAGTTGCAAACATCAGGCCCTCCCAGGCCAAAAGACCGGAGGTTTGAATTCCTTGCAGCAGACTGTGGGGGGAGAAATAACCAAGGGCGCAGGCTGGGGGCTTCATCCTCGGATGGAACTCTGGAATCTGGAACACATACGTGCCCTCTTTAGATTCCGGCCAGAGAACGCTCTGTGTGGCTGCTTAGATTGGCGGAACATTCTGCCGGTCCCTGCTCTTGATGAAGTCCAGGCACTGAGCCGGTTTCCAGGGAACTGTGCTGAGGCCGAGATGTCTGTTATCAGACCGGCACCGGCTTCAGCACCTGAAGAAGTGCCAGGCCGGCCCCTACGGGATAGTAGTTCTATGGTTCTTGAGATTGGTTATCTGTTGTTGTCCTCAGATGTTGACACATCAGTTTCTGTTCCCTTTACTCTCAAACCTTGTTCTCATTATTTTGATTTGTCACCAAGGACAGGAACTAAGCTTATGATATAGTAAGATCGGCTGCACCTCAGGGCCCTAGGCAGTGGGCAGAGCGCAGGCTCTCACTCCCATCTCCTGGCCTCTTTGGACCTACTTATTCTCCCACAATGGCCACCTAGGTGAACACAGGTCTCGACAAGAAGCTGCTGGACTTCATGTGGGCAGAGATCTCCTCCAGGCCCTGAGAGTGGGGACAGGGACAGAGCTCAGGGTCTGGGGCCCCTCCGGGCTTCAGGCAGGCCCAGCATGGCAGGACCCTAACAGCTGCCTGCCCGCGGGCTCCATGCCTGGAGAGCCACACGGTCTCCTTAGGGTCCACGGCTCTGGTGAGTTCACTCTTCAGGGACCTTCGACTGAGGTCATTCCTGAATAGGACCGGCAGTCATGGAGACTCTGCACTGAGCAAGGTGTCTGCCCCACTGGAGACGGCGTGGAGGCCCAGAAAGTCAGCTCCACCGCCCTGCGAGGTCAGGTCTATATTTACCCGGAGGGAACCTGAGCTGCACGGAGGAGAGCCGCCTCCCCACGGTGCACAGCTGTGCCTGAGCCCCAGCTGCACTCTGTCCCGTGTGCTCTCTGCTCCCTCCACAGCAAGACCGTCATCCCTGTCCACACAGATTTCTCTTTTCTCCGGAGGCTCCGGAATTGCCAGGGTTCGCACACGGAGCGGGGACTCTGACAGAGCAAGGACCTTAGAGCACGCACGTGTGCCTGGCATAGAGCCCAGATCTTACCCAGCGACTCAGCAAATCCTGGATGAAAATCGATAGAGGGAGGTAAAACTGCAGAAAACAGCCAGGCGGAGCCCTGATCACTGCCCTGGAAGCAGGAGGTCCTAACCTCTCCAGCCGGCACGGAGTCCAGTCTCCCGGTACCCAACCCACCTCACCTGCAGCCCAGCCCAGGCACCAGGTTGAAGGAGCCCAGCCAAGCCTCGTGCACCTTCTTACTAGGAGAGAGAGGGCCCAGGGAGTAGACAAAGGCTTTGCAGAGATCCAGGGCCGCCTGACCCCCAAGCTCAAGCTGCAACCCACAGCTCCCATCCCTTGTGCAGGTGCAGCGGCTGTTCTTAAATCCCCAGGGCTGCAAGTCTGGCCCTGAGCCAGATCCGATAGAAGGAGCTGAGAGGGCGCAGCTCTGGGTGGGAGGGTGGGATGGGAAACAGATTCTAGGCTGAAAGGAGGTGGGAGGGCAGCCTCAATACCTGAGTAGTGATAAACAAAGCTGTGCTGCATCAAACGCGTTGCCCTGGAGACATGATCAGCAGAGAGGTGGGGTCAGCCAGTGCTCCTGACATGCAGGTGCTGCCACATGGCCTACCCAGCTGCTGTGCCTGAAGTTCCCCAGCCTGGGGTCACCTTGGTCCGTCCCACCATGCCTGTTGCCGTGCCTCCCACAGAGCAGAGGGTCAGTGCAGAGGAGTGAAAATAAGGGACCTGCCCATGTCACACAGGACACGTGGGCCACTAAAGGAACAAAGCGAGGAAGCGCAGGAACGTGCCCACCGTTAACCACCTCAGGACAATGCCCCTAACAGGGCCCCCTGTGCGCCCTCAAACCCAGCACCAGTGGCCGCCCTGGGACCTCAGTGCTTCCCCACGTGGTGCAAAGAGCTCTGGAGATCACACACAAGCGTCGTCTGTGACTCTGACAGTGAACCTCAATCCTACCTCGTCTCAGCCCTGCAGAGGCCAGCTCTGTACACGCTGCTGAACGCCCTGCCTCTCCCACGGTGTCCTGGGCTGGAGACACAGCCTGGACCAGGGCCTGGGCCTTTCCCTGTCAGTGCGGAGCAGAGCTCCTGCTGAACACCGTGGAACAGAGATGCCAGCACCCTCCGCTCTTCCCCAGGGAACTGTGACAGCGAAGAATAGATGATGTGTTACAGCTGCTGTCTTGGCATCCCTTGGAGGTTGGTCTCTTCCTACGGATTCCACAGTGGGGATATTAGGCATAGACATTGTAGTGGGCAGCAGAAGATTACAAACAGAGGCAGGAGACACAATGCGGGCAGCCATTCCTTCAGAGCAAAATCACCCAGGAGACACCAATCCATCCCCAGCGAGGTCCTAGTCCCATCAGCTCAACTTTACACCTGATTTTACCCAAAAGACTGAGACGCGATATCAGATCTGCAGTGCACAGCATGACTACTTCTGTCCAAGGATTTGAAGTGCATGTCTTCATCTTTTATAAGGGCGTCTAAACTCCCTGCACAATAGTGCAGCCCTGAGATACCCTGGAATTAGAGATTTGAGACCAAGGAGAACTAGAAGGGACTTCAAAAAGTCCATGGAAAATACGTCCAAAACATGTTATTTTGGTTCAAAAGGATGGTGAAAGCTGTGCATACTAGGGATATCAGAAAGTTTATAAAAATGCATATTATACAAAATTACATATGGATTTCAGACTTTTTTTTAGATTTATTTATTTGAAAGGCAGGGTTATAGAGAGGCAGAACAAGAGTGGGGGAGAGAGAGGTCTTCCATCTGCTGGTCATTCCCCAGAGAGCTGCAACTGCTGAAGGTGTGCCAATCCCAAGCCGGGAGACAGGAGCTTCCTCCAAGTCACCCACGATGGGTGAGGGGCCCAAGCATTTGGACCATCTTCCACTCTCCTCCCAGGTCATAGCAGAGAGCTGGATTGGAAGTGGAGCAGCCGGGAATCAAACTGGTGCCCACATGGGATGCCGGCACAGCAGCAGCACCACCAGCTATGCCAAAGCGCCGGTCCTTTCAGACACTTTTCAACCAAAATAAACATACTTTCCAATTTCATATTTTTAAGTACCCTGATAGAGCAACCTGTGCTTTCTTTTTTCTTTTTTTTTCTTTTTTTTAAAATTTTGACAGGCAGAATTAGACCCCCCAAGTGGCTGCTACGGCCCCGTGTGTTGCAGCGGGCATGCTGTGCCGATCCGAATCCAGGAGCCAGGTGCTTCCTCCTGGTCTCCCATGCGGGTGCAGGGCCCAAGGACCCGGGCCATCCTCCACTGCGCTCCCAGGCCACAGCAGAGAGCTGGGCTGGAAGAGGAGCAACCGGGACAGAATTTGGCGCCCCAACAGGAACTAGAATGCAATGTGCCTGCGCCGCAGGCGGAGGATTAGCCTAGTGAGCCATGGCACCGGCCTTCTGTTGTGTTTTAAATGTATCATTTGGGGGCCTGTGCTGTGGTGTAGTAGGTTAAGCCTCCGCCTGCAGCACTGACATCCCATATGGGCACAGGTTTGAGTCCCAGATGCTCTACTTCCAGTCCAGCTCCCTGCTATGGCCTGGGAAGGCAATGGAAGATGACCCAAGCCCTCTGGCCCCTGCACAAACATGGGAGACCCGGAATAGACTCTTGGCTCCTGTCTTTGGATCGGCACAAAAATTGAGCCTGCAGGTGGGCACAACCTGTCCTCATCCACTCCTCTGCTGGGGGACACTGAGGTGGGTCCATCCCTGTCGTGTGTGGAGCTGTCATGGTCCTGGGTGGACAAACAGACCTTCAAGAACTTGCTGTTTTTTTTTTTCTACTTAACCAGAAGAGGAATTGCTGCATAATATGGTAATTCTATTTATTATCATTTTTCTGAGGAACCACAACGCAGATTTGCACAATGGCTGGGCCATTTTACATTCACACCACAGAGCAAAGGGTTCTGATTTCTCCCAGCCCACAGCACTTGCTTTGTCCTGCTTTTTGCCATCATAATGTGTGTGAGGGGCGACCCAGTGCGGCAGTGACTGCCCCTCTCTGCTCAGTGCTGTGAGGCAACATCCAGGTCCCTCCTGCACATCTCCTCTGGGAAATGGCGGCTCAGGTCCCTCACCCATTGAGAACTGAGCTGCTTGGTTTCATTGTTTCTGCATCACATGCTGTGTAATCTAGTCTTGCTGGACCACAGCCCTGCCTCATTCCTGCACGTGTTATCCCCGGTTGATTCTTCACAGACGTAGGGCTGAGGAATCACCACACCACTGTACGCCCTGCAAAGCCTGAGTACCGGCCGCTTAGGGAAAATGCTCGCTGACTCCTGTTCCAGATGTATGGCTACCACCTGATTCTACAACAACGTCACCTGAAACTTGCAGTAATAAAATGTTGGCTTAACTACTTTTGCACTATCAGTTTCATAAGCACTTAGTTTGACTAAATTCTGACCTTACAAACCATATTTATTTTAAATTAACCATTTGTTTCCCACTGGCATTTCCAACAGATCTACTGTGGATTTTTATTTGACTTGGAAGTGCAGCTTCAGGCAGTGATTGTACTGACAGATTCCAACAGGACAACCTTGTGGGTGCTACTCTACACCTCCCCTGGCTCGGAAAACTGCTCCCATAACGCCAGGCCCCAAGGAAGAGTGACAGATGGCATAGCTGGCACAGGCTCCTGAGAGGGAATTTGTCCACATTTCCAAACTTGGGGAACACCTCCTCTATGCCGGGCCCCAGGACACCGGACTCAGGTAAGACACAGAGGGATGCCTCCTCCATGGGTTCTGACTCAGCTGGGGTTTAATATACACACAGACAACAATGATTATGCAGTGGGATGTTTTATTGAGAAACATCCTGAAACTGTAGATGAGAACATCTGTATCAGGGAAAGCTTCTGGGAGGAGGTGACAGAGGGGTCTGCCCAAGCCTGCTCAGCCACGTCCCCATCAGCACAGCGGCTCTCAGAACCCCGCACGGCTGCACGTGGCCCTCGGCGCCCTCCCTCCAGGGTGAAGCAAGGAGGAACCCGGGCAGAGGAGAAACCCAGGGCCAGGAGCAGAGCGACATGGATAGGGCCCGGAAATGAACAAGATCCCTCATAGCCCTGCCTGGGCACGCACTGGCCCCACACTCATCCTGCCCACCCAGCCCCTGCTGTGGGCAGCAGACAAAGAAAATCCAACAAGGTCTGCACAGTCAGCGCCCAGTCAGGGCATCACAGGGGTGAGAAGGGCCCGGCTGAGGTCAGGCCCTCCTGGGGACCAGACAGCACTGGGGAGACCCCGCTGGGGAGCAGGGCCGCAGCCCAGGCACAGCCATGTTTCTGGCAGTCTGGGGGCTCAGACAGGGCCCACGGAGAGAGACGAGGACCGTGGGGTCGGCTTAGTGTGGGAAGAGCAGCCTTAGAGGGGACGTGGGGAAGGGTGGGGGCTGAGCCTGGCCAAGCCTGCGTGGGAGGGGCTGGCTCAGGACACAGGCAGCCAGCAGGTTGATGGGGGAGGGGGAGGTAGGGAGATGGAGGAGAAAGGGGTGAGAAGCCTGAAGCTGGACCAGGGAGACCTGAGCTCCCAGAACCAAACCACCTCCTTCCAGGGCCCTATACTCCTGTCCACGTGGCGATCTTCGCACACACAGGCACTCTCAGGTAGCGGCTGGACTTCATGTAGGCAGAGATCTTCGGCAGGCCCTGGAGTTGGAAACAGAAAGCACAAGGAGTCAGGTTCTGCGGCCCCCCTGGGCTTCAGGCAGCCCCAGCGCATCACGGCAGGACCCCGACAGCGGCCTCTCCCCAGGGCCTCACTGGCTGCAGGGAGTCTCATAGGCCCACAGCCCTGCTGAGTCCACGCTGCCTTACTTACGACTCAGGTCCTGCCTTCATGAGAACTGTGGGTAGGAGACGCTAACAGCCCGGGGCAGACTCAGTGCCCACCCCACTTCCTACAGGAACCGTTCCTGGCCACCTTCCATCCGAAGGGAACCCGAGCGTCACAGCAGGTCGGCAGCTTCCTCGGGTTAAGGGACTGGGCAGGGAGACGGGCAGGATGCGGCCTGGCTCTGTCCCTCTCCCACTCTGCCCTCCACTTCCCCACCCCATAGAGACCCTGTCACCTCCGTCTGCACAAACATTCTCCTTTTCACAACGAGGCTGCCGGCTTCCCTGGGATTGCACACACAGGAGGGACAGCCAACGGGACAAAGGGGCTGAGCCCACGCCAGGGCAGCTTGCAAAGCAGCCCGGCTCTCACCCAGGGACTCTGCAAGCCCTGAACTTAGGGAACAGGAGGAGCTGAAGCAGCAGAGCAAGGCCAGGCCAGGCTCCACCCACTCCTGGACGGACGCAGGAAGTCCTACCTCCTGCACTCGGGGTCTGCGCCCGATCTCACTGTCTCAGCCCCTCGTCCTGAGCCCTGCTCCACACACAAGGCCAGGACACGCATGTGCCAAGTCCTCTACACCAGGACACTAGTGCCCAGGGACTTCCTAAGGAACTCATGGGAATGCACCGTGTTCTGGACCTAACGGACCTGCCCTGTTTGGGCCCCAGAGCCCCCACACAGATCTAATCTCTGCCTCTTCTCCTGGGAACACAGCGTTGAGCTGACTGTTGCAGAATCGCCAAGGCCACAGGCCTGGCCCTGATCCAGTGCTGATGAGGAGGCGCTGAGAAGGTGAACTCTGGATGGGATTGGACCAGGAAAATGAAAGTAGACTGAAAAACAAATTTAATAAATACCTCAAATTTTGAAATCTGTGATAAAGTAGGATTTGTTGGTATAAACAAGCTGTCCTTGGGAGATGGATGTGACCGTGGGTGACGTCAGGGCTCTGCACCTCAGCACCACCATCCACCTCCCAGCTCTGCGGAGCCCACAGTTCTATGCTCAGTTCCAGCATGGAGTCACCATGCACGTGCATCCGTGTAAAAACAGGCCCTGCGCTATGTCAGGCAGAACAGTGGGCGCTGGAGTCAGAGCAAGAGAGAGGGAGGGAGTGAGAGGAAGTCTGCATCGTCCCACAATCAAGACAGGATCCTCCACCAGGGGCGCCTGCATTACAATCCATCCGGGCACCTGCACAGCCCTGGGACCTCAGTGCTTCCCCACAGGGACCTGATTGGTGCGAGCACGCTGTCCATCAAGTATGATCGCTGCCAGTGTCTCTGACGCTAACCCTCCATCCTCCCAGGTCTCAGCTGAATGTCCTGCCTCTCCTGTAGAGTCCTGGGATGGGAGACAAGGGCGTGAGGCTGCGCCTCTTAGCACAAAATTGGAGAATCCCTGACTGCTGCCCACAGCCAGCAGTGCCTACAGGGCGCCCAGCACAGTGGAGACTGGCTCCGGGACCCCGAGCAACTGGCTCACCCCCTGCACTCTCAGTTTCTTAGGTTCACATGAGAACACAATTTTATCCACCTTGAAGGGACACCTTGTGGATAAACCAACAGAACCGACAGAAGACGCCAAGCCTGGGTCCTAAGGGAAAGACAGCGCAGAGTGAGGAGGTCAGGGAGTCACCTCGAAGCGGGACATGAAATCCTTCAGGTTTGGGAACGCATCCAGGCACCCAGGCTCAAATATCCGGTTCTGGTCAAGGACGTCGTAGACAAGGAAATCGGCGAAGGTGATCTGCAGGAGCCAGGACGACAGGGCTCAGTCCCGCAGGAAGACCGACCCCTCCGTCCGCCACACCCGCCCCCCCCCCCGCCCCCCCCCCCTTTACCTTGTCCCCTGCGAACCAGGGCCGCTTCCCCAGGAACTGCGAGTACAGCTGCAGCTTCTCAGGGAGCCCCTTCAGGTACTCGGGCTTCAGCTTCTCCTGAGGCACAATCAGCTGTCACCACCCTCAGACACAGAGCCCTGCAGACAGGCACCGCCCAGTGCTGCCCGGGCCCCGCTGGCCAGGGCTGAGCAGCACAGTGGCCCTGGGCGGTGCCCACCCTTCCCCTTCGTTCATCAGCACTGAATAGACACCTCCTGGGTACCTACCCTATCTTCACAGGCACTGGGCAGTCACAGGGGAACCCAGCACTGTCCTGAACCTGTCACCACCGGTGTCCACAGAACCTCTAAGGGTCAGAGCCAGGAGAGCCATGAGCACCTGGCTTCCCCTGGACTCAGACGTGGGGTGAAAGCCAAGAGACAAAGAACTGAGAGATCTCAGGAGAGAAGCCGAACCCTACCCGGGGGGCAGGGGAGCAGAACAGGTATCTGCAGATACAGAAGCTGAGACTTCGACACTGAGGATGGAGGGAGAGGAACAAAGGTCCTTGGCTGACCTGGGCTGCCCATGGGGACTACGCTCATCCCTGTGGGGGCACGGAGACAGCCCTGGGATAGGGCACCCATCTGATGATGCCCCCTCTTGGACTACTGTAACTCATGTACTGGACTCTGAACCCAGGCGCTGGCACATGGTGGGAACAGCTGGGAAAGACGTCCCTTGATGAGGGTAAATCCAGATATGAACTGGATACTGGGTCAGTTACGTATTTAGAAACTGAAGCTTTCCTCGTATGGAATCAACATGTTGGACTGATAGGAAATTTCCTGGAGAAGCAGGTCCCCAGGGAGTTCAGTGGCAAACAGGAGCAGTGCAGGTGTGAACACAAGAGTGCAACTCACTGACACCCGCCACATCCAACCCAGCGGGCACTCACAAAGTCCGGACTGTAGCACATCATGCCGAATTGCATACGGTTGTCCATAACCTGGTTCTCCAGAATGTCCACGCGAATCCTCTCCTCTTCTGTCTCCCCATCTGCAGCCCAAGGATTTGGACCATCTTCTACTCTCCTCCCAGGTCATAGCAGAGAGCTGGATTGGAAGTGGAGCAGCCAGGAATCAAACTGGTGCCCACATGGGATGCCGGCACTGCAGCAGCAGCTCCACCAGCTATGCCACAGCGCCAGTCCCTTCCGACACTTTTGAACCAAAATAAACATATTTTCCAATTTCATATTTTTAAGTACCCTCATAGAGCAACCTGTTGCTTTCCTTTTTTTTTTTTTTTTTAAATTTTGACAGGCAGAGTTAGACAGTGAGAGAGACAGTGAGAGACAGAGAGAAAGGTCTTCCTTTTTCCGTTGGTTCACCCCCCAAGTGGCTGCTACGGCCCATGTGTTGCGGCGGGGGTGCTGCACCAATCAGAAGCCATGAGCCAGGTGCTTCCTCCTGATCTTCAATGAGGGTGCAGGGCCCAAGGACCCGGGCCATCCTGCATTGCCTTCCCGTGCCACAGCAGAGAACTGGACTGGCAGAGGAGCAACCGGGACAGAATTCTGCGCCACAACAGGAAATAGAACACAATGTGCCTGCGCCGCAGGCGGAGGATTAGCCTAGTGAGCCATGGCACCGGCCTTCTGTTGTGTTTTAAATGTATCATTTGGGGGCCTGTGCTGTGGTGTAGTAGGTTAAGCCTCCGCCTGCAGCACTGACATCCCATATGGGCACAGGTTTGAGTCCCAGATGCTCTACTTCCAGTCCAGCTCCCTGCTATGGCCTGGGAAGGCAATGGAAGATGACCCAAGCCCTTGGGCCCCTGCACAAACATGGGAGACCCGGAATAGACTCTTGGCTCCTGTCTTTGGATCGGCACAAAAATTGAGCCTGCAGGTGGGCACATCCTGTCCTCATCCACTCCTCTGCTGGGGGACACTGAGGTGGGTCCATCCCTGTCGTGTGTGGGGCTGTCATGGTCCTGGGTGGACAAACAGATCTTCAAGAATTTGCTATTTTTTTCTACTTATACAGAAGTGATATTGCTGCATAATATGGTAATTCTATTTATTATCATTTTTCTGAGGAACCACAACGCAGATTTGCACAATGGCTGGGCCATTTTACATTCACACCACAGAGCAAAGGGTTTCGATTTCCCCAAGCCCAGCACTTCCTTTGTCCAGCTTGTGGTCACAGCCATCATAATGCGTGTGAGGGGCGACCCAGTGCGGCGGTGATTGGCCCCTCTCTGCTCAGTGCTGTGGGGCAACGTCCAGGTCCCTCCTGCACATCTCCTCTGGGAAATGGCGGCTCAGGTCCCTCACCCATTGAGAACTGAGCTGCTTGGTTTCATTGTTTCTGCATCACGTGCTGTGTAATCTAGTCTTGCTGGACCACAGCCCTGCCTCATTCCTGCACGTGTTATCCCCGGTTGATTCTTCACAGACGTAGGGCTGAGGAATCACCACACCACTGTACGCCCTGCAAAGCCTGAGTACCGGCCGCTTAGGGAAAATGCTCGCTGACTCCTGTTCTAGATGTATGGCTACCACGTGATTGTACAACAATGTCACCTGAAACTTCAGGACTTTTCTCTCTTCTGACTTAGAGTGTAATAAAATGTTGGCTTAACTACTTTTGCACTATCAGTTTCATAAGCACTTAGTTTGACTAAATTCTGACCTTACAAACCATATTTATTTTAAATTAACCATTTGTTTCCCACTGGCATTTCCAACAGATCTACTGTGGATTTTTATTTGACTTGGAAGTGCAGCTTCAGGCAGTGATTGTACTGACAGATTCCAACAGGACAACCTTGTGGGTGCTACTCTACACCTCCCCTGGCTCGGAAAACTCCTCCCAGAGCCCCAAGCCCAACCATGAGTGACAGATGGCATAGCTGGCACAGGCCTTTGAGAGGGAAATCGTCCACATTTCCAAACTTGGGGAACACCTGCTGTATGCCAGGCCCCAGGACACAGGACTCAGGTAAGACACAGAGGGATGCCTCCTCCATGGGTTCTGACTCAGCTGGGGTTTAATATACACACAGACAACAATGATTATGCAGTGGGATCTTTTATTGAGAAACATCCTGAAACTGTAGATGAGAACATCTGTATCAGGGAAAGCTTCTGGGAGGAGGTGACAGAGGGGTCTGCCCAAGCCTGCTCAGCCCCGTCCCCATCAGCCCAGCGGCTCTCAGAACCCCGCACGGCTGCACGTGGCCCTCGGCGCCCTCCCTCCAGGGTGAAGCAAGGAGGAACCCGGGCAGAGGAGAAACCCAGGGCCAGGAGCAGAGCGACATGGATAGGGCCCGGAAATGAACAAGATCCCTCATAGCCCTGCCTGAGCACGCACTACCCCCACACTCATCCTGCCCACCCAGCCCCTGCTGTGGGCAGCAGAACAAAGAAAATCCAACAAGGTCTGCACAGTCAGCGCCCAGTCAGGGCATCACAGGGGTGAGAAGGGCCCGGCTGAGGTCAGGCCCTCCTGGGGACCAGACAGCACTGGGGAGACCCCGCTGGGGAGCAGGGCCGCAGCCCAGGCACAGCCATGTTTCTGGCAGTCTGGGAGCTCAGACCGGGCCCACGGAGAGAGACGAGGACCGTGGGGTCGGCTTAGTGCGGGAAGAGCAGCCTTAGAGGGGACGTGGGGAAGGGTGGGGGCTGAGCCTGGCCAAGCCTGCGTGGGAGGGGCTGGCTCAGGACACAGGCAGCCAGCAGGTTGATGGGGGAGGGGGAGGTAGGGAGATGGAGGAGAAAGGGGTGAGAAGCCTGAAGCTGGACCAGGGAGACCTGAGCTCCCAGCGCCACGCCCACCTCCTTCCAGGGCCCTATACTCCTGTCCATGTGGCGATCTTCGCACACACAGGCACTCTGATGAAGCGGCTGGACTTCATGTAGGCAGAGATCTTCGGCAGGGCCTGGAGTTGGAAACAGAAAGCACAAGGAGTCAGGGTCTGCGGCCCCACTGGGCTTCAGGCAGCCCCAGCGCGTCACGGCAGAACCCCGACAGCGGCCTCTCCCCAGGGCCTCACTGGCTGCAGGGAGTCTCATAGGACCGCAGCCCTGCTGGGTCCTCGCTGCCTTACTTACGACTCAGGTCCCGCCTTCATGAGAACAACGGGTAGGGAGTTACAAACAGCCCGGTGCAGACTCAGAGCCCACCCCACTCCCCGAAGGATCCATTCCTGGCCACCTTACACTGAAGGGAACCTGAGTGTCACAGCGGGTCAGCAGTGACCACGGCGTTAAGGGATGGGCAGGTATACAGGCAGGACGCGGCCTGGCTCTGTCCCTCTCCCACTCGGCCCTCCACCTCCACACCCCACAGAGACCCTGTCATCCCCGTCTGCACAAACATTCTCCTTTTCACAACGAGGCTGCCGGCTTCCCTGGGATTGCACACACAGGAGGGACAGCCAACGGGACAAAGGGGCTGAGCCCACGCCAGGGCACCTTGCAAAGCAGCCCGGCTCTCACCCAGGGACTCTGCAAGCCCTGAACTTAGGGAACAGGAGGAGCTGAAGCAGCAGAGCAAGGCCAGGCCAGGCTCCACCCACTCCTGGACGGACGCAGGAAGTCCTACCTCCTGCACTCGGGGTCTGCGCCCGATCTCACTGTCTCAGCCCCTCGTCCTGAGCCCTGCTCCACACACAAGGCCAGGACACGCATGAGCCAAGTCCTCTACACCAGGACACTAGTGCCAGGGACTTCCTAAAGAACTCAGGGGGATGCACAGTGTTCTGGACTAAACGGGCCTGGCCTGTTTAGGCCTCAGGGTCGCACACAGATCTAATCTCTGCCTCTCCTCCTGGGAACTCAGCGTTGAGCCGACTGTTGCAGAATTGCCAAGGCCACAGGCCTGGACCTGATCCAGAGCTGATGGAGCTGAAAACAACATCTTTTGATGGGAGTGGAATGGAAGAAAGATTGTGGACTGGAAAAACCTGTTTAAAAAATACCTCCCATTCCCAAATCTGTGATACAATAGGTTTGTTTGGAGCAAACAAGCTGTCCCTGGGAGATGGGCGTGACCGTGTGTGAGGTCAGGGCTGTGTGGAGCCTGCAGTTCTCTATGCTCACTTGCAGGATAGAGTCTCCATGCACGTGCATCCGTGCAAAAACAGGCCCTGCGCCATGTCACAGGCAGAACAGTGGGGCGCTGGAGTCAGAGCAAGAGGGAGGGTGGGAGGGAAAGGAAGTCTGCTCCACACACAAGGCCAGGACACGCATGTGCCAAGTCCTCTACACCAGGACACTAGTGCCCAGGGACTTCCTAAGGAACTCATGGGAATGCACCGTGTTCTGGACCTAACGGGCCTGGCCTGTTTGGGCCCCAGAGCCCCCACACAGATCTAATCTCTGCCTCTTCTCCTGGGAACACAGCGTTGAGCCGACTCTAGCAGAATCGCCAAGGCCACAGGCCTGGCCCTGATCCAGAGCTGATGAGGAGGCGCTGAGAAGGTGAACTCTGGATGGGATTGGACCAGGAAAATGAAAGTAGACTGAAAAACAAGTTTAATAAATACCTCAAATTTTGAAATCTGTGATAAAGTAGGATTTGTTGGTATAAACAAGCTGTCCCTGGGAGATGGATGTGACCGTGGGTGACGTCAGGGCTCTGCACCTCAGCACCACCATCCACCTCCCAGCTCTGCGGAGCCTGCAGTTCTATGCTCAGTTCCAGCATGGAGTCACCATGCAGGAGCATCCACATAAAAACAGGCCCTGTGCTACCTCAGTCAGAACAATGGGGCACTGGAGTCAGAACAAGAGGGAGGGTGGGAGTGAGAGGAAGTCTATTGTCCCACAATCAAGACAGGATCCTCCACCAGGGGCGCCTGCATTACAATCCATCTGGGCACCAGAATAGCCTGGGACCTCAGTGCTTCCCCACAGGGACCTGATTGGTGCGAGCACGCTGTCCATCAAGTATGATCGCTGCCAGTGTCTCTGACACTAACCCTCCATCCTCCCTGCTCTCAGCCCTCCTGAGGCCAGCTGACCACACATGGCTGAATGTCCTGCCTCTCTGGTAAGTCCTAGGATGGGAGACACAGGCTGCACAAGGCCCTGAGGCTGCGCCTCTTAGCACAAAATTGGGATAAACCCTGACTGCTGCCCACAGCCGTAAGAGGATCACAGGGAGACCAGTATAGCTCAGACTTGCTCCAGGATCCTGAGCATTTGGCTCACCCTTACAAACTCAGTTTCTTTATGTCACATGGGAGGAGGACCTCGTGCAAATACACTTGACACCACCGATGTAAGATGCGAAGCCTGGGTCCTAAGTTCCCAGCTGGGCTGCAGTTTAGCTCCAGGACGCTGAGCATGGAGGGACGGGGACAGGGAAAGACAGCGCAGAGTGAGGAGGCTCAGGGAGTCACCTCGAAGCGGGACATGAAATCCTTCAGGTTTGGGAACGCGTCCAGGCACCCAGGCTCAAATATCCGGTTCTGGTCAAGGATGTCGTAGACAAGGAAATCGGCGAAGGTGATCTGCAGGAGCCAGGACGACAGAGCTCAGACCCGGAGGAAGACCGACCCCTCCTCCTCCCCACCCGCACCCCCCCCCCCCTTTTACCTTGTCCCCTGCGAACCAGGGCCGCTTCCCCAGGAACTGCGAGTACAGCTGCAGCTTCTCAGGGAGCCCCTTCAGGTACTCGGGCTTCAGCTTCTCCTGAGGCACAATCAGCTGTCACCACCCTCAGACACAGAGCCCTGCAGACAGGCACCGCCCAGTGCTGCCCGGGCCCCGCTGGCCAGGGCTGAGCAGCACAGTGGCCCTGGGCGGTGCCCACCCTTCCCCTTCGTTCATCAGCACTGAATAGACACCTCCTGGGTACCTACCCTATCTTCACAGGCACTGGGCAGTCACAGGGGAACCCAGCACTGTCCTGAACCTGTCACCACTGGTGTCCACAGAACCTCTAAGGGTCAGAGCCAGGAGAGCCATGAGCACCTGGCTTCCCCTGGACTCAGACGTGGGGTGAAAGCAGAGACAAAGAACTGAGAGATCTCAGGAGAGAAGCCGAACCCTACCCGGGGGGCAGGGGAGCGGAACGGGTATCTGCAGATACAGAAGATGAGACTTCAACTCTGAGAATGGAGGGAGGACAAAGGTCCTTGGCTGACGAGGGCTGCCCATAGGGGAAATACACTTACCCCAGTGGGTGGCACAGAGTCAGCCTTGGGATAGGGCACCCATCTGAAGACGCCCCCCTCTTGGACTACTGTAACTCATGTACTGGACTCTGTTCCCATGCGCTGTACATGGTGGGAACAGCTGGGAAAGACGTCCCTTGATGAGGGTAAAGGTTAGGCATGAACTGGATTCTGGGGCAATTACGTATTTAGAAACTGAAGTTCCCCTCGTATGGAATCAACATGTTGGACTGATAGGAAATTTCCTGGAGAAGCAGGTCCCCAGGGAGTTTAATGACAAACAGGACCAGTGCAGGTGTGAACACAAGAGTGCAACTCACTGACCCCCGCCACATCCAACCCAGCGGGCACTCACAAAGTCCGGACTGTAGCACATCATGGCGAATTGCATGCGGTTGTCCATAACCTGGTTCTCCAGAATGTCCACGCGAATCCTCTCCTCTTCCGTTTCCCCATCTGCAGCCCACAATACGAAAACTAAGTGTCTTATGCAACCACGCCTAGGGACGCCCCCGCCCTCGCCCTGCAGCCAGCCCCACTCACACAGGCCGTGCTTGCGGGCCACGTAGCGCAGGATGGCGTTGCTCTGCGTGAGCTTGTGAGTCCCATCAATTAGGTAGGGCAGCTGCGTGGTGACCAGGGCACTCAGCTGGGCTCCCAGGCTCCCAGCATCCCCTTCCCCGAGCAGGGGCAGACGGGAGACCCGGCACTCTCTGCACCCGGCCCATGGCAGGCTCTAAGCACACACTCTGTACAGTGAGTGAGTGAGCTACGACACAGAACATCACGGAAAAGTACTGCAGAGAACCAGGAAGGACAGCGGTGAGCACGAGGCCCTGACCTCAGACCTCCAAGCTGGGGAAGGAGACAGAGGTACAGACACCTTGCAGGCCACCGCCCCCCACCCCCCAACTCCGTCCCCTGCACCTACATTGGGAAAGTCCAGGCCCAGTCTGAATTTCTCACTCAGCCACTGGCTTCTGTCATAGTCGGGAGCTGTGGAGTAGATGAGACCCCAGGAATCGGGGGTGAGACCTCCACCCCCAAACAGGCATCTGAGATCTGAGCCACTCAGAGTCATAGTCCAGGCCTGGGGAAAAGAGTGAGGGTACGGGCCCTGGACTCTGCATGCAACAGGCTTCCAAAAGTGTGGGGATGTCTGTGGGAGACCCCAACCCAATCACAGCCCAGCGCCTTGCCTTGGGAAGTCACAACTGCACCCTCCAGGGGACCAGGGAAGGGGCAGGCTCATTCCCAACTGGTGGGGGCTGCACAGGAGTGCAAAGGGTGGCCGCGAGGGGTTGCTACGTGTCCGTAGCCATGGGCTGGGCAGAAGTCAGAGCAGGAGGGTGCATTACCGTCCCCCATGGTGTATCTCTTTTCCTCGTAGCTGGTGTCTGTGTATTCCAGGAGCAGGCGGATGGGCAGAGCCAGCTGGAGGAGATGACCCGGGGCAAGAGACAGAGTTGAGGGGACTCTGCCTGCGGCCCCGTATCCTCCAGGGGAGCCCCCATTCTAGGCCTGATACCGCTCCCTCTTCCCTTCCCTGCCCCCGTCCCTCGGACTAAGAGCCAGCTCCCGGGGCTCCGGATGGCCTCAGAGGCGTCCACAAGTTCTTCCAGGAAACAAGGCCTAAGCCTCCCCAGCTGCCCAGGGCCCCGCCCCGCCCCACCGGCCGAGCGGACCCCTCGCTCACCCCGCGGATATCCCAGTAACCCAGCGTCATGGGCATGGTGCAGCTCCTGTGGTCTCAGAGGAATGGCCTCTGCTGGACGGGCCTGGGGCTTTTCCGAGATCCTTGGCTGGGAGGAGGGGCGGAGTTTGCTGCGAACACGCCCCGCCCCGCCCCTAATTCCGTGCATTCCGGGAGGCCTGCAGCAGGGTGCTCGGCCCCGCCCACAGGACGGAACAAGACCCAGGGCCGCCCCCAGGGTTCGCTGAACCAATAGGCTTCAGGACGGACCAAAGCCCAAAGCAGGGCCTGTACCCAGACCACTGTGCTGTATCCCAGGAGTGGGCAGTGCCATTGGCAGAAGAGCCAGGGCTTAACACAGCGTCACGGTTCCCCCCTCCTTGCTCTGCTGTCTGGCTCCGCCTTCGTCCTGAGATTGCCCAGCTACCACCTCACCCCTGCCCCCCCCCACAACCCCCCCCCCCCCCCCCACACACACACTGGGAGTTCTGGGAAGTTAGCTGCTGGCTCAGGACAAAAAGGGGCTGGGTGGCCCGAAACCATGGTTTCATTCAGCATCTACCATAGCAAGGTATGAGTCTCTCAGTAAAGAGTGAATATTCTGGCCCAGCAGGTGCACCAGGTGCCTCCCCCAGAAACCTCCTGCCAGGCAGCTGGGTTTGGCTGTGTCTGGTTTGGGGTCGGGTTTGAGTGACAAGTTCATCCCAATGCAGTAGCACTGAGAGGCAGGATCTTTGAGGGGGGATAAGGTCCTAGGGCTCCACACTCATTAAAAGATGAACTAGTTAGTAGCAAAAAAAAATCTCATTAAAAATGGGGAAAAGACATGACTAGACATTTCTCAAGAAAAAATAGTCACATTGCCAAAAACTGTATGAAAAATTCTTTTTAAAAAAAGCTTTTATTTATTTATTGACTGGCAGAGTGAGAGACAGTGAGAGGAAGAGACAGAAAGAAAGGTCCTCCATCTGCTGGTTCACTCTCCAGTGTCCACAACGGCCAGCCGGAGCTGGGCCTATCTGTAGCCAGGAGCAAGGAGCTTCCTCCAGGCCTCCCACGTGGGCAAAGGGGCCCAAACACTTAGACCATCTGCTGGTTTCCCAGACCATTAGCAGGGAGCTGAATCAGAAGTGGAGCAGTGGGGCTCAAATCTATCCACCCAGCTCAGGCCCCTGTCTGTGTGCAGGCTCAGGAAACAGGCCTCAGCGTGGATTCCTTGGTAGGTTTCCCACAGCAGGACAATATGGGGTAGGCACCCAAAAACTTGGGTCATCTTCCACTGCTTTCCCAGGCACATTAACAGCTAGCTGGATTGGAAGTGGAGCAGCTGGGACTCAAACTAGTGCTCATATGGGATGCCAGCATGGCAGGTGGTGGCTTTACCCACTAGGCCACAGCACTGGCCCTGCAAACAATCTTTCTTAACACTTTGCCTTGCAGTGTCTGCTTTGGGGATTTATCATATAAAGGAACCAAAAATAGGGCAACTGTTATTTTAAAGACAATCGCACTGTTGTAAGAAATGTTTAAAACAAAATCCACAAGCCCAATAGCATGAGAATGATTAGACACACTCTACTAGGTGTTTGTATCATCTGGCTCATCTTCCCGAAGAAACAGACCTCAATAAAGACCAAAAGAGGATTTGAAGTGTCACCACTAAAGTTAGACTATAAATGTCATAGTAACCATTCACTGAGCTCCTACTAGCTTCAGGGGCTAAGTGTTATACACACATCTATAACACCAATAAAGAGACAATGAAGAGACAAAAAGAGACAATGAAGGGACAAAATCCCATGTCCTGCCATTGACATCCTAAGGGAGAAGCAGACAATAAAGACACACACAGAGACACCACATGGTGTATGAAATATGCACACTCTCACTGCAGGGTAACTCCCGTGCAGCAAAGTGCAGACTGTAAGTGTACATACCATGGGCGTGCACTATTGTGTGCGGTAAGTAATCACCACCCAGCTGGAGACAGAGGACATTTCCCGCACTCCACAGGCCCTCAATGAATGACCTCCCACCCCTCCAAGGTCACCATTCATCTGATTCATCACCACAGAGCCATTTTTCTTGTGAACTGATTTTCAGATCGACAGAATAATACAGTAGGTTCTTACTTTATTGGATCCAGGTCCTTTTACTCAATATTATGTTCTTAATGCTCACCTTACGTTGTGTGTATAACATTGGCATATTAATTTTTGTGAAAATATAATATTTTGGGCCAATTCTGTGGCACAGTGGGTTAAAGACCTGGCCTACAGCGCCGGCATCCCCTATGGGTGCCAGGAATCCCAGCTGCCCTTCTTCCAATCCAGCTCTCTGCTATGGCCTGGGAAAGCAGTAGAAGATGGTCCAAGACCATGGCCTTTGCACCCACCTGGGAGACCCGGAAGAAGCGCCTGGCTCCTGGCTTCAGATTGGCGCAGCTCCAGCTGTTGCGGCCATCTGTGGAGTGAACCAGCAGATGGAAGACCTCTCTCTCTCTGTCTCTATCTCTCTCTATAACTCTGTTTTTTTTTTTTTTAAGATCTTTTATTTGTTTATTTGAGATTAGAGTTACAAACAGTGAGAGAGGGAGAGACAGAGAGAAAGGTCATCCTTCCGTTGTTTCACTCCACACAGGCCGCAAATGGCCGGATCTGCGCCGATACAAAGCCAGGAGCCAGGAGCTCCTTCTGGGTCTCCCACGTGGGTGCAGGGGCCCAAAGACTTAGGCCATCCTCCACCACTATCCCAGGCCATAGCAGAGAGCTGGATTGGAACAGGAGCAGCCCAGAATAGAACCGACGCCCACTGGGATGCCGGCACTGCAGGTGGAGGATCAACCTACTGCGCCATGGTGCCAGCCCCTGTAAGTCTGTCATTAAATTAAAAAAAAAAATCTTTAAAAAAATAAATATATATCATTATGTAAATAATGGAACTCGATTAATAAACCACAGTGTAGTTTTTTCCCGTTCTTCTATTGATGATTGGAATTGTCATCACTTATGACAGTAAAAGCAGCTGTTTAAAATAAAGATGCTTTCAACATGATTGTACATAACGCTTGGAGACACATGCACTCCTTCTTGCTGGGTGCTGGGATTCCTGAGTTACAGATTGATGTATGTTTAGCTCTAGTTGCTGTATCAGGAGTCTAAAGTGGTCATCCCACTAGCAGTGTATCAGTTTCAGTTACTCCATGAATTCTCCAAAATTCGGTGCTATGAATGGAAACCATTCTAGTGGGAAATACTAGGATCCAGCGATGCTTGTAATTTCTCTGCAGCCTGATGAGGTTGAGCATGTTTCCATACCAGACTGGCCTTCTGGACAGTCACTTGTCAGGAATGCCTACTTGGGGCAGGCACTGTAGCACGGTCAGTTAAGCCCTCTGTGACGCCAGCACCCCATATCAGAGTGCCAGCTCCAGTCTCGGCTGCTCTGTTTCCTACCCAATTCCCCGCTGAGGTGCCTGGGAAAGCAGTGGAAGATGGCCCAAGTGTTTGGGCCCCTGCCACCCATGTGGAAGACTTGAATGGACTTCTGGCTCCTGGCTTCAGCCTGGCCCAGCCCCAGCCATTGTGACTTTTGGGAAATGAACCAGCAGATGGAAGATCTCTCTCTCTCTCTCACTCTCATTGTCTCTCAAATAGATAAATATTTTTAAAATGCCTACTCAAGTCTTGATCCATTTTTAATGTGCTGTATCTTTGGTTATGTATTTTGGATAAGAGACCAGCTAGGGTTTGCATATGCTGGGAAAGTATCTCGCACAGGTTCCATTAGAATCTTGGTCCCCAGTGGGGAGATGTTCCAGGAGGCAGAGCCTTGACCAGCTGAGGCAGAGTGGAAGGAGGGCAGGTCAGGGGCTATCACTGTCATGGAGTTTAATAGTGGGCTTGCAGTGCTCATTTCTGCAAGATCAAAGTAATATGAAAAGACAAGCTTAGCCAGCCCCTGAATCTCTGGTTTCCTAATCACAGATGTTCCATCACCGTGCAAAACTCTGAGCTAAATAAACCTCATTGCTTTACAACTACCCAGGCTCATAGAAGATACTGAAACAAGACTTGCTGGTTTCCGATAATCTCTCCCACCGGAGCTTTGCCTTAATCGTGACCCACAACACAACTGTTGCTGGTGACACTTTGGGCATCGCCGAGCTATTACAAACACCTCTTTGCAGCTCCTTCCCCTGTGAGTCAGCGTGTCTCCAAGAGGATGCCATGCTGAGGCCCTGGTGACTGATGAGTGAGGTGCAGGGAGCCTGCGCTCAGGGTGCTCCCGCAGCAAGAAAAGCCTAGGATTCCAAGAGGCCTTCGGCTTGCAGCCTCAGGATGAGAGCCCAAACCCCTTTCTTTAGTGAAGAGCAGGCCATCCACACAGGGATTCAGGGCACAGCAGCGTCAGTCTTCTCATCAGAAACGCTGATGCCAGAAACCAGTGAGGAAACCACCCGAGGTCAGAGGTCTCCACTCTGATCCATACCCAGCCAGACAACTAACGGAGGGAACACTGGGATAAAGACAGCATCAGACTGGATGTCCACATGTCGAAGTATGAAGCAAGACCCCTATCTTACACCTTATACAAAAATCCATTCAATATGGATCAAAGAACTAGAGATGTGCCATGACACCATGAAACTAATTGACAGCACAGGGGAAACCCTTCAAAATATTGGAACAGACGAAAAATTCCTGGAGAAGACCCCAGAGGCACGGGTAATCAGAGATAAAATAAACAAATGGGATTACCTCAGATTGAAGAGTTTCTTTACAGCAAAGGAAACAGTCAGGAAAGTGAAGAGGCAACCAACAGAATGGGAGACGTTATTTGCAAACTACACAACAGATAAAGGATTAACAACTAGAATCTATAAAATGATCAAAAAACACCACAAAATCAAAACAACCCAATAAAAAAGTGGGCCAAGGACCTTAACAGACACTTTTCAAAAGAGGAAATCCAAATGGCCAACAGACACATGAGAAAATGCTCAGGATCCCTAGCCATCAGGGAAATAGAGATCAAAACTACAATGAGGTTTCACCTCACTCCAGTTAGATTGGCTTACATACAGAAATCAACCAACAACAGATACTGGTGAGGATTTGGGGAAAAGGGACACTAATCCACTGTTGGTGGGAATGCAAACTGGTAAAGCCACTATAGAAGAAAGTTTGGAGAGTCCTCAGAAACCTGAATATAGCACTACCACAGGACCCAGCCATCCCACTCCTTGGAATTTACCCAAATGGAATTAAAGGGGAGAAAAAAAGAGCCACTTGCACCTCAATATTTGTTGCAGCTCAATTCACAATAGCTAAGATACCAACCTAAATGTCCATCAACGGATGACTGGATAAAGAAACTATGGGATATGTACTCTATGGAACACAATACAGCAGTAAAAAAACAATGAAATCCGGGCATTTACAACAAAATGGAGGAAGCTGGAAAACATCATGCTGAGTGAAATAAGCCAGTCCAAAAGGGACAAATATCATATGTTCTCCCTGATCAATGGCAACTAAACGAGCATCTAAAATGATACCATTGAAGTGAAATGGACACTATGAGAGACAATGACAGGATCAGCCCTTGTCTAGACTGTTGAGGAATAACTTACTATTTTATTCCTTTTAGTATTTTTGTTGTTGTGGTTGTTGTTGTGGTTGCTCTGTTTGTTCTACATTAAGACCACTGGTTGAACTCTGTAATCAATGCACAATCATTCTTAGGCGTTTAAAATTAACAGAAAAGTGATCTATGTTAAACACAGGAGTGGGAATAAGAGAGGGAGGAGATATATAGGTTGGCACATGCTCACTCGGACTTACCTCCAATGGTGGAACTAGAAATGTGCCAGGGGATTTCAACTCAATCTTACCAAGGAGGCAGGTACCAATGCCAGCGCACTTGGTAAAGTGATAAGTATAAATACACAACCGATCAAAAAGATAGGGTATGTGTCGAAGAGATTTCACAAATAAGACCAGTGTAAGCAAAAAATGAAGGATAGAATTAAAAGGGAGAGAATGATCCTGCGGGGGAAGCAGGACACACAGCAGACTCATAGAATGGTAAACGCCCCAAACAGCACTCCTGCCTCAGAATCAACCCTTGGGACATTCGGATCTGGCTAAAAGGTCCATGAGAGTCTCACAGGCATGGAAAGCCATGACACGGTGGCAAAAAACAATCTAAATGAAAGACCCTGGTGAACAAGACCCCAGCAGAAGGAACAGGCCATCAAGGAGGGAGGCGCCTTTCTCTGAAGGGAGGAAGGAACCTCCACTGTGATACAGCCTCGACTAAACAAGTTCAGAGTCGGTGAACTCAAGGGGCTTCCATAGCCCAGACAGCTCATAGCAAGAGTCTCGGGTGATTGCTGACGTCATAAATAAGAGTGCCAATTGTTAAATCAACAACGGGAGTCACTGGGTACATGCTCCCCACGTAGGATCTCTGTCCTTAATGTGTTTTACTATGAAACTTAAAAACACTACTAGTCAAACAATACCCTATACCTTGTGCGGTTGTGTGAGTGCAGCCTGTTGAAATCCTTGCTTAGTATATACTAAGTTGATTTCAGTATATGAAGGTAATTGAAATGAAACTCGATGAAGGGTGGGATGGGAGAGGGAGTGGGAGAGGGGAGGGCCACGGGAGGGAGGGAGGGTGGGGGGGAAGCCACAATACAAAAGTTGCACTTTGTAAATTCACATTTATTAAATAAAAAAATAATAACTATATAACAAACAAAAAAAAAGAAAATAAAGAACTTAATACTTTACCCTTTTAGTATTTATTATGTTCTACTTGAAACTATTGGTTGAACTCTGTAATTAATACACAATTATTCTTAGGTGTTTAATTAATGCTATAACTAGTGCTCAAATAGTATTTTACACTTTGTGTTTCTGTGTGGGTGCAGAGTGTTGAAATCTTTACTTAATATATGCTAAATTGATCTTCTGTATATAAAGATAATTGAAAATTAAAAAAAACAAAAAGACAGTATCAGTAGGGCCCGGGGCTGGGTGCAGCGGGTATAGCTGCCACCTGTGTTGCCAGCTCCCTTTTCGGGCACCGGTTCGAGTCCCCACAGTTTCTCTTAAAACACAGCTCCCTGCTAATGCACCTGGGAAAGCAGCAGGAAATGTCCCAAGCACTTGGGCTCCTGCATCCACTTGGGAAACCCTGAAGAAGCTCCTGGCCCAGCTGCAACTGTTGCTGCCATTTGGAGGGTGAACCAGAGGATGGAAGTCCTCTCTCTCTCTCTGTAACTTTGCCTTTCAAGTAGATAAATAAATCTTTAAAAGAAAATAAAAGCCTAGATCAATGACCAGACCTTAAAAAAAAAAAAAAAAAAGACAACCACAACGACTTTATCAGAAAAGCCAAGAATCAAAAATATATCTCACTGTTCCTATGACGGCTGTGCAGCAGGTCTGGGGAGGCCCTCAAAAGCACCTGAGAAAATGAGCAGAGACAGGGCCCTGGACACCTAGCGGAGGGGACAGAGTCACACAGTGTGGAGGCCACAGGCTCCGAGCTCCCTGTACTGGGGCCCCCACCCCACTGGTCGCACTTGTAGAGCTGCACGGCTCTGCACAGCCATGGGGAATGCGCCACGGCACATGGGCAGCAATGAAAGAGGCCCAGGCCCAGAAAGGGGCCACCTCTGTCGTCTACAGAGCCTCACTGGGCTGCCTGCTCTAAGAGGGGTCGCTCACAGAAGCACGAAGACTTGAGACCCCCCCAGGACCCCACTCATTCCCTATGAGCACAGCCACAGCCAGGGTCAGGGGTCAGCCAGCACCTAGGAAGCAGCGGTGAGAGCGGGCGAGTGCGGGGAGCCAGAGGCAAGAAGACGAGACACAGAGGAAACGTGCGCCAGGCTTTACTGGGGGTGGACAGGGGGGGCAGCCAGCACCTGGGGGAGGGGCCTGCACTGTAGGTAATGCTGGTCCTTCAGGGCAGGGCTCCAGGAGCTCAGGGCTAAGGCTCCCAGGCCCGGGATCCAGTCTGGGTCCTCTGGGCAGACACAGCCACTGGTGGGCAGGACACAGGGCCTGCAAGAGGGGGAATGCACTGGCATGAATGAGAGGGGAGGTGCTTAAGGGAATTTTTGGAACAGCAGTGGGGTGGGAGGAAGGAGGATCCATACGGCCTTGGGATGAGAAGGGATTGGAAGGAAGAAGGTGGTGGCAGGGGGCGGGGCAGCGGGCTGAGCACGGGCTCCTTGCTTGAATCTCCTGGCATCTCTGGGCCCTACTTGTTGCCCCACGTGGCGTTCTTCATGAACACAGGTCTCGGCAGGAAGCGGCTGGACTTCATGTAGGCAGAGATCTTCTCCAGGCCCTGAGAGTGGGGACAAGGACAGAGATTAGGGTCTGCGGCCCCTCCGGGCTTCAGGCAGCCCCAGTGCAGGCCCAGCACGGCAGGACCCTGACAGCTGCCCGCGGGCTCCATGCCTGGAGAACCACACGGTCTCCCTAGGGTCCACGGCCCTGGTGAGCTCACTCTTCAGGGACCTTTGACTGAGGTCATTCCTGAATAGGACCCAGCAGTCAGGGAGACTCTGCACTGAGCAAGGTGTCTGCCCCACTGAAGACGGCGTGGAGGCCCAGAAAGTCCGCTCAACCACTCTGCATGTTCAGGTCCATGGTCACCACGTATCAGAAGGGAACTTGAGGAGCGGGCAATTGGCACAGTGTTAAGCTACCACTTGGGACATCGCCACCCCATACCAGAGAGCCTGGGCTTGAGTGTCAGCTCTACTCTCCAATGCAGCCCCTTGCTACTGCACATCCTGGGAGGCAACAGTGACAGCTCAAGTGCCTGGGTCCCTGCAACTCACGGGGAGACCAGATTGAGCTCCTGGCCCCCGGCTCCAGTCTGGCCAAGTGGCTGCTGAGAGGGTTTGTGGAGGGGAACAGAGGCACGGAGATCTCTGCCTGTCTCTGCTTCTCAAATAAATGTAAAAGGAAAATCCAGGGACCTGAGCCACAGAGAAGTCAAGCACCCTCCTTGTGCTCACATGACTCTAATGCCGCAGGGCTGGAAGCTCCTGGCCCTGTCTCTCTCAGATTCTGGACCCCTGCTGCCCTGCCCCTCCCTCCCTCTGGAAGCCTGGTCACTCCTGGTCTGCTCACACTTTCTCCCTTCCCCAGGAGGCTCTTGGCTTGGCTGGGTTTGCACATGGAGTGGGGGATTGCTAGCATGCAAATGAGCTCAGACCACGCCTGTGCGGCTGGGAAGACAGCCCAGAGCTCACTCGGTGACACTGCTAAGCCTGTGCTGAAGTGGCTACAGGGAAGTCAACTGGAAAGAAAAGTCAGGGCTCTAATCATTCCCATGAAAAGAGGAAGCCCAGACTTCTTCCCCTGGTACCAGAGCCCGGTCTCTGCCCCAGCCTACCTCACTCCAGCCCTGGCACCGGGCACAAGGCCATACGGCAGCAGAAACACTGTGAACCGTGTTGCCAGGATTCAGAGTGCCCAGATAACAACATTTTTTCCCCTAAGGTTTATATTTTGAAAGGCAGAGTGCCAGAGAGGAGGAGGAGGAGCAGAAGGGGGAGGAGGAGGAGGAGGAGGAGGAGGAGGAGGAGGAGGAGGAGAGACACCTCCCATCTGCTGTTTCCTTCTCCAATTGGCCACAACAGCCTGGGTTGTGCCAAGACAAAGCCAGAACCTGGAACTCTACCCAGGATTCCCACATGGGTGGCAGGCATTCAGGTGACTGAGTACCATGTGCTGCTTCCCAGGCACATTAGTAGGGAGCTGGCCAGCGAGCAGAGTAGCCGGCACTTGAACCGGCAACTCTGATAGGAAAGGTGGGTACCCCAAGTGGTGGCTTAACCTGCCATACGACACTGCCAACCCAGGCTCAGATAATTTCTAAAGGAGTCAAAGAGATCCAGGACCAGCTGTACCCTCCAAGGCAAGGCACCCACCGACCACAGGCTGCAGCCCGCCGCTCTCTGCACCACCCTCCCTCCTGCAGTCATGCCAGCTCTTCTGTAATCTCCAAGGCCATGGAGCCTGGCCCTGAGCCAGAGCTGATGAGAAGTCGCTGAGCAGGTACAGCTCCTACAGGGATGGACTCTAGGCTGAAAAGACCTCTTGGCTAATGCCTCAAATTCCCAACTCTGGGGCAGGCATTAGGCACAGCAGTCAAGACTCCCATTGGGATGCCCGCATCCCGCATCAGAGTGCAAGGGTCTGAGTCTCTGATCCATTTTGACTTTAGCTTCCTGCTAATGTGCTCTTTGGGAGGCAGCAGCTGATGGCACCGGCACTTGAGGCGGTCAGTGCAAGGAGAGACCTGCCCCAAGTCAGCAACAGAACACGTGACACTGGAGGGAGAAACAGGAGAGGGTGAAGGTACGTCAGACTCCTCCAGCCAAACTCCCCGGACAGGGGCCGCCTGTGTGCACTGATCCAGCATGGGCTGGGACCTCAGCGCTTCCACACAGAGATCTGATTAGTACAAAGCTCCCTGGAGAGCAAGTACCAGCACTGTCTGTGTCTGACCCTGAGCCTCCATCCTACCTCGTCTCCGCCCTCCTGATGCCAGCCACGTACACACTGCATACACACTGCTGATGTCCTGGCCCTCCCATGGGGCCCCGGGCTGGGAAACCCAGGCTGGACAAGGGCCTGAGGCTAGACCTTTTAGCACATAATTGGAGAATCCCTGACTGCTGCCCACAGCCATCAGTGGCTCACAGGGAGCCCCACACAGCCGACATGGGCTCCATCTACCAGACTTGCTCTCCACTGTCTCGGTTCCCTCATCTGTCAAAGAAGAGTGATTCATCCGTGTTCATTTCAGAAACCTGGTACAGATAAGGTTCTCACAGCAGCCTCAACAGAAACACTGTGACAGCTCCTGGAGTAAAGTCAGTGCTGAATAAACGCTACCTTTCTGTATTTTAGCTCCAAGACTAGGAAAGCCTCGCGCGAAGGGACAAAAGAAAAAGCACAGTGCGGAGGAAGGAGGACCGGGCGTCACCTCGAAGCGGGCGATGAAGTCCTTCAGGTTGGGGAAGGCGTCCAGACACCGGGGGTCGAATACTCGGTTCCTCTCAATGACATCATAAGCGATGAAATCCACAAAGGTGATCTGCAGAAGGTCAAGGACGAGTAGTCAGGGGCTCCGGAACTTAGGGGAATCAGAGCCCTCTTCCACCTCCACCTCCCCTTTACCTTGTCCCCTGCAAACCAGGGCCGCTTCCCCAGGAACTGCGAAAGCAGCCGCAACTTCTCAGGCAGTTCCTGCAGATACCCAGGCTTCAGCTTCTCCTGAGGCAGAAAATGGCTGTTACCCACCCAGGTGTCCGCGTTCGGCTGCAGGCAGCCTGCTCAGGGCTGTGCGCGGCCCCGCTGGCCATGCGGCGCAGCCCCTTTCCCTGAGACTGGCACCGGCTTTGAGAGAATGCCACAGGGTCTCAGACCCACAGGAATGGATGTCCATGCCTGGATTTGTCACCTTTGGTATCCAAACAAACCGTGTGTGAAGGTCCGACTCAGGGACGCCCTGAGCACCTGGCCGACCCCGGACTCAACAGAAGCGAAGAAGCACAGAATTAAAAGTGCTGGGGCAGAGCAGTCAGGGGTGGGCTGGCAGAAGAAGGAAGCAGGCTTTGGAGAGTTTCAACACAGATGAAGCAAATTCGAGAGGTTAAGAAGAAGCCAGGAGAGGGACAAAGGCTTTTGGTGACCGTGAGCTGCACACTCGGGAAATCTGCTTGTCCCTGCGGGGCTCTAAGAGATGACACTGAGCAAACACTGGGCCGATGTCCAAGGTGAGGGGGCCTCTGCAGAGTTCCAGCCTACACTTCAGCTGCTCACTGACCAACTCTGCCTATTCCAGAAGCAGGTGATGCCATGAACCGCCTGGGAGAGCCGCCCGGGCAGAGCGACAGAGCGTTCTGAACACAACCTCCACTGACCAGTACTCAAACTCCACATGGGGAGTCTACGTTCTAGTCAGATTCCCAGCTTTTATTTGGTACAGTCCTGAGGCTTACGGGTCAAGGTTGGCAGTTTAGGAAACCATTCGTAGGATCAGTGCTGAAAGAAAAAACTAGCAAGTAGGATGAGTGCCGATGGGAATGCGAGAGCCTGGGCACCTGACCCAGACCCTGCCTGGCCCAGCACAGGGAGGGCACTCACAAAGTCGGGACTGTAGCACAGTGTGGCCAGCAGCATGCGGGTGTCCATCAGCTGGTTCTCCAGAATGTCCACACGAATCCTCTCCTCTTCTGTCTCCCCACCTGCAGCCCACACCACAGACCCAAGTGTCCTGGCCCAGCCATGCCCAGGGGATGCCCTCCTGCCCCCGCCTTTCAGCCAGCCCCACTCACACAGGCCGTGCTTGCGGGCCAGGTAGCGAAGGATGGCGTTGCTCTGTGTGAGCTTGTGAGTTCCATCAATTAGGTAGGGCAGCTGCGTGGTGACCAGGGCAGTCAGCTGGGCCTCCGGGCTCCCAGCATCCCCTTCCCTGAGCAGGGGCAGACAGGAGACCCGGCACCCTCTGCGCCCGGCCCATGGCAGGCTCTAAGCACACATTCTGTACAGTGAGTGAGTGAGCTACGACACAGAACATCACGGAAAAGTACTGGGTGGGCTCAAGCCCCTGACCTCACACCTCCAAGCTGGGGAAGGAGACAGAGGGACAGACACCCTGCACCTCCCCCACCCCATCGCACCCCTGCCCCCTCCCCTGCACCTACATTGGGAAAGTCCAGGCCCAGCTTGAATTTCTCACTCAGCCACTGGCTTTGGTCATAGTCGGGAGCTGTGGAGTAGATGAGGTGAGAACAAACCTCCCCAGTGTGCAGCCCTTCCCCCCAGGACCCTCCCGAGGGGTCAGGGGTGACACCCTCCTCCCCATACAGGCACCTGGGCTCTGAACCTCTCAGTCTCCCACTGCAGGATCCGAGGGGCAAGAGCCTTGTAAGGGCTCTGGCCCCTGCAAGCCAAAGGCTCACCAAAGACTTAGACAAGTCCTAAGGAAGAACCTTATCACTAACATGGGCAACCCCAGCACCCCCTTCCAGTGCCCTGCCTTGGGAGGTCAAAGTGCACCCTCCAGGGGACCAGGCAAAGGCAGGCTCAGCTCCAGCTGTTGCAGGCTGCAGAGGTGAGTAACAGATGGCCGCGCAGGGGTTGCCAGGGGTCAGCAGGGGCTGGGTGGAGGTCAGAGCAGGCGGGAGCATTACCGTCCCCCATGGTGTATCTCTTTTCCTCATAGCTGGTGTCCGTGTATTCCAGGAGCAGGCGGATGCCGTGGGCCAGCTGGAGGGGATGGCAGGGGCAGAGGTCAGAAACGGAGCTACCCTGTGGCCCTGAGGCCATCCTTATCTGCTCCAGGTGAGCCCCAACCCTACCCTTTATACCTCCCTGCCCCAACACAGGGGCGCATGCGCAGTGAGCTCCTGAGAGCCTCAGGCAGAGGCCTCCACAGGTCCTATGTCCTGCAGGAACCACTGCCAAAAACCGCCCCAGCTGCTCAGCGCCTCTCCCCGGCCCGTGCCCCACTGGGCGGACCCCTGGCTCACCCCGCGGATGTCCCAGTAACCCAGCGTCATGGGCATGGCGCTGCTGGTGCAGAGTCTCCGTGGTCAGGCCTCAGGGGGATGGGCTGGGGCTTTATGAGAGTCGGGGACAGGGAGGGGCGGGGCCTGGCTGCAGGCCGCTTTTCCTCCCGCCCCGCCCCCAAGCCCCACCAACCCGGGACGCCCAGCGCTGAGGTCCAGCCCCACGGGGAGGAGGAGGCCTGAGCCATGTCGGCCCGCAGCTCCCAGGTTTGGTGTGGAAGGGTCCGCGCGCCAGGTCGCTGAAAGCAGGACCCAGGATCGCCGCGTCCCCAGTGTGGCCCAGAGGCTCGGGGCCCTGGGATTTGGCAGTGCCCTTGACAGATGAGCCAGACCTTATGAGAGCACCGCAGCTGGCATCGCTCAGCCCTAGCACTGGGGTTCCCCGGATTCTGCAGCTCGGGTCAGGCCAGGGGCCCAGAGGGACAGCATCAGTAGAAGGAGAACGACCCCTAGGACAAAAGGCAGAGAAAATGAGAGGTGGGAATTCAGATGCCTGAAATCCTTGGACATTGGGCTAAAGATGAAGTGATTGGCCAGTTGGTGCTTTAGCCCAACGGTGAACCTTAATTAGAACCTTGCCTAGCTGGCAGATGCAGATCCTGTTGGTCAGCCAGCAGGCTCTCACTTTGACCTTGACAGTGACCTTGAGTGCAGTGGCCACAGAGGGAACCTGAGCACAGGTGGGGAGGATTGTGACAGGAGCCCTGCCCTGCTGCAGAGAGCAGACAGAGGAGGGGGTGCAGGGAGGAGCTGAGAGGACTCCCCACAGGACCAGGGAGCCAGGCCAGGTCAGACCCTCAGCTCTGCTGCTCCAGGGATTGTAGCCTGGCCCTGGCTCCTGGCTGGGGTGGGGTCTTTCCAACAGGAAGGTGGCTCCAATGCCTTGGAAGCCACTTTGACCTGTGTTCAACCTCACAGGAAGGATGTTCCACTTGCTGGCTTTGTTCTTCAAGCCAGAGCCTATTTGAACACTAGGAAATGAATGCAGTAATTTGACCTGATAATCATCTGGTTTTGCTTAGAGGACATTAGAAGAGATGATGGAGGCATGAGACCAGATGCAGGCAACACTGAAAATCAAACAAAGCTACAAGTTAAAGGGGAAGGCAATCGCACTACAGAAAAATTAAATGTTGGGATTTAGCTAACACATTAGTAAGACCATAGACCCAGAATGTCAGCAAAGTTTCGGCTTACCTGAAAACATAGACTTCAACTCACCTGGGATGGGGTTTTCTGGATAGAAAGACTGCACCCCACCTGTGTTAAGGCAGAGAGCTCGGCTATCTGTGGAGCTGGCAGCCGGGAGACGGTGTCACTGTGGCAGGTGCTACCCACCCACCCATCTAGGCGGGCCGGTCCTCCCAGCTCAGGCCCCTGTCTGTGTGCAGGCTCAGGAAACAGGCCGCAGCGTGGATTCCTTGGTAGGTTTCCCACAGCAGGGCAATAGCACCATGTGCACACCCCTGGGCCTCACCCTCTCAACTGGGCCAGTTCTCACCATCCATCTAGACTTTGTCATTCTGAACTGTGTGCCTCTGAAGCCTAGAAAGATGGAATTTCCACATTCAGCTGAGAAAAGACTCTTTAAAGAAGCCAGCAGTGATTGGAATAAGAATTCTGAAAGACAGAACAGACAGGGGCACGTGGGCAGTCATCCCTCTGGTCATCCCTTTACTGAGAACTCAGTTGTTGGGATCCCGCCACTCCCTAGGCCCTATGCACAGAAGATCCTTCAAGGGGTCTGTGGCTTGGCCATCAAGACTCGCATCCGCGGGAACCGCAGGGAGGGACTGTGACCGTGCGGCTCATTGCTGTGCTTCTGTGTACCGAGATGGCACTGAGGCTGGGGCGGGAGACGGAGGCCGTGCTGCCCAGGGCCAGGACTCCGAGGAGCTGGAAGCCAGGCCCCGAGCACAGCTGGCCCTGCAGGAGGAGCAGGTGCTGCAGGAGGAGGCGTCTGGACTTGTAGGCCTCAGAACACCCACGGGGCTGGGAGGTCACGGCAGTGGGTGAAGTGGGTCTGAGAGAGGCGGCAGGGGGCGGTGGGGATTAGGGTCGCTGGGAAGTGGTCTGAGAAGGGGTTGTGTCCTGTTGTTACCCCACAGAAACGCATGCCAGTGCTGTGGGATCCTCTGAAGTTCATGTGCTCCCCGCTGACTGCAACATGTGGGCCAGCTCTGCCTTTTTAAATGGCTGCTGTGCTGGGCACAGAGACTGCGTGCAATGGGCTGAAGTCTGATGGAGCATCTCTGGCCTGGATCCCAAACTCCTTCCAGCTCCGCTGCTGACCACCAACACTCTCAAGGCAAATACAAAGCAATTCAACATCAGATGGCCTCAGAAGTTTAGAAATAAAATATCAGATACAATTACAACAAATTAAAATGTGCCCCTCTTCTTTGGAATTTTTAAATTTAATTTAATATTCTCTTTTTATCTCTTTTATTTCGTCCTAAATGCTTTGCTATGATCCAGAGGGGGATTTTTTTTTTTTTTTTTTTTTTTACTGTTTTGTTTTTCTTAATCATCCAGGGGCAGAGAGATTGCCATGTCTGCACTTGGATGGGGACAATCTTCATGTTGGGGACTCAAAGCATAAATTACACAAGCATTGCATTCCCTTGACCATTGCTGGCTCTCACGGAATTGTCAGTCCTTGTCGCCTCCAGGAAAGTCCCTCCTCATTGTATGTACTGCCATTACAGTTCTAATTCTTGGGCCTGACCCCAAATGCCAAGACCACTGAAATTATTTTAAAGTCTCTTAAAAATCACCTGGGGACAAACAGGAAATCCAGGAAGTATGTACTTTTCTTAAATCTGGATATAACATAAAATAAAATAGAAATCACTACTTACCAGATATTGCCAAACTGGAATTAAGAATAACTTTTCTACATTACAGCCACGTTAAGAATAAGATTGAAGGGCCCACGTTGTGGCACAGCAGATTAAGCTGCAGAGGGTTAAGCCGCTTCCAATCCAGCTCCCTGCTCATGTGCCTACTGGCAGCAGAAGACGACCCAGTACCTGGGCCCTGCTACCCCATGGGGGACGTGGATGGAGTTCTACTTCCTAGTATCAGCCAGGCCCGGCCTCGGCTGTTTGGGAGTGAACCAGCGGATGGACTATCTCTCTCCTTCTCTCTCTCTATCTCTCTCTCTCTCTCCTCTGTTACTCTGCCTTTCAAACTAATTAAATAAACCTTTTTTTTAAAAAATAAAGTTTAATAAACAAAGTTTCAAGATTGTAGTAGAATAACACAACTCAATGTAAAAAAAGATGGAAAACAATAATATTACGAAAAAAATGAACCTTCCGTCAATATCCTTGTTAAAGCAATAGCCAAGGAAATATTTCCTAAATTCATACAGTATTAGTACAATAACAAAACCAAAACAGGAAAGTGCAAATTAATAGAAATTAGACTTAAAAAAAGAGATTTAAAAATCTGTACAGGGGCTGGCACTGTGGCTTCTCGGAGAAGCCATCGACCTGCAGTGCTGGCATCCCTTATGGGCGCTTGTTCAGGTCCTTGGGACCCTGCCCCTGTGTGGGACACCCAGAAGAAACTCCTGGCTTCTGGCTTTGGATCTGCATAGCTCGGCCATTGAGGCCATCTGGGGAGTGAACCAGCGGATGGAAGACCTCTCTCTGTCCCTCTTTCTCTTTCTCTTTCTCTCTCTGCCTCGGCCTCTCTGTAACTTTGCTTTTCAAATAAATAAATCCTTTTTTAAAAAAAAATTGTACAAATGATTTTGGGGCCAGCGCTGTGGTATAGAGGGTAAAGCTGCTGCCTGTGGTGCTGGCATCGCATATGGGCGCTGGTTCCGGTCCTGGCTGCTCCACTTCCCATCCAGCTCTCTGTTAATGGCCTGCGAAAGCTGTGGAGAATGGCCCAAGTCCTAGGGCCCCTGCACCAGCATGGGAGACTTGGAGGAAAGTCCTGGCTCCTGGCCTTGGATCCGTGCAGGTCCGGCTGTTACAGTACCTGGGGAGCAAACCAGTGGATGGAAAACCTCTCTCTCTTCTGTCTCTCTCTCTCTCTGCCTTTCAAACAAATAAATAAATCTTTTTTTAAAAAAAAAACCTTTATAGAAAGGAAACTACAGGGATAAGTTTTCATAACTCGGCAAAAACAAAGGTATTACATGGACACGCGAGTGAGGATGTCACTCAATGAGCCTAAATCCAAACATCAGGAAAGTTACATTAGGGAAAAGAATATGGGCGCTGTGTGGACTGGGTCTGGGCGGCCTGTGGGTGGTCCAGTGGCCCCGGTGCGCCGCTCCAAGGTAGCCCAGAGCTAGAGGCAGGGCGGTGGCATGCCAAGCCCCTGAGGCCTGGCACGGAGGCAGGACAGGGCGCAGTGCGACAGATGACGGCCCGAGAAGAGCACCCGCCCTGCAACCCGTGGGACCGCGCAGCCACTGCCCCGGCCGGCCCTGAGGAGCACCTGGCATTACCATATGTGGGACATATGGATTTGGGATATGAATTCATTTGAAAAACCACTATGGGGGTATGAATGTGATTTCTGATGAAACTGGATTGGCATAACTTGGATGATCTTTGTATACTTATATATATATTTTAAAACTTTGCCTTTGACTTAAAGTGCCACGAGAAAATTTGCATACTGCAAGGTGGTCCTTGCCACCTCTTGATTTGGGTCCTCTTGGATATGTTCCTGCTGCTTTACTCAGTGAATGCAACAAATGTGATGAGAACAAAGAGAGAGGACTTCCTGCCGGGGATGTTCCAGAGCCGGTACAAAGGCCTCATGAAATCCTGGAGAAATGGGGAAACCAGTAGTTATTCCTAAAGAGCATCAAGAAAAGAGGAAAGAGACGTTTAAAATCCATCAGGTCAATCTAATGGCGAGCGAGCTGACTGCACTCAACAGATCTTTACCAGATGTTAGGCTAGAAGGGCGTAACACAAAGGTGTCTCCAGATAATCTTCCTACAACAGGTGTGTGATTGCTTTCCACAATGAGGCTTGGAGCACACCTCTGTGAGCTGTTCACAGTGTCATCAATCGCTCACCAAGACACGTGATAGAAGAAATTGTTCTAGTGGACGATGCCAGGGAAAGAGACTTTTTGAAAAGACCCCTAGAGAGTTATGTGAAAAAAATTAAAAGTGCTGGTTCATGTAATTTGAATGGAACAACATTCTGGACTGATCAGAGCTAGGCTAAAAGGAGCTGCCCTGTCAAAAGGCCAAGTGATCACCTTTTTGGATGCTCATTGTGAGTGCACAGTGTGGGGGCTGGAGCCTCCCATAGCCAGGATCAAACAGGACAGAACAGTGGTCTGCCCTACCAGTGAGGTGGTCAGCGATGATCCTTTTGAATACATGGCAGGCTCTGATATGACCAAAGGTGGGTTCAACTGGAAGCTCAATTTTTGCTGGTAGCCTAGTCCCCAAAGAGAGATGGAGAGAAGGAAAGGTGATCGAACTCCTCCCGTGTGAACACCTAGGACGGCAGGAGGCCTTGTTCAGTAGACAGAGTTTACTGTCAGGAAATTGGAACATAGGATGCTGGAATGGATATTGGGGATGGAAAACCTAGGAATTTCCTTGAGGTTTTGGCAGTGTGGAGGAACTTTGGAATTGCTACGTGCTCACATGTTGGACATGTGTTTCAGAAAGCTACGCCTACACGTTTCCAGGAGGCACGGGGCAGATTATCAATAAAAATAACAGCGTCCATACCAGAGAGCAGGCCAAAAGCCACGTGCCGCAAGCGCCTTGAGCTTCCATCTACTGCTTATCTCCGGCAGCAATGCAGAGGCCGAGAGCCTTTTGGGACCCTCCCTGTCTTTTTATAGATTTTCCACAGAGGAGTGTCTCGTTGGCAGGTGGGCACTCAGGTATGGTCAGGTAGAGCCTGATGTCACATGGGGGCGTGGTGGGGGTATCAGGCAGGGTGTGAGGTCATACAGGGGCATGGCGAATATGCATACACTAATTATAAACATGTACAAGTGTGTGCGATGGAAACTCAGGATTATAGGGGTGAAGTGCCATCTGCAAGCAGGTGTGGTTAAGATCATGTGTGAGGCCTGAGAAGGATTTGGGGGATGATGGCCTAAGTCTCAGCTCAAGATTAAAGGTCAGAGACTGGTGCTGTGGGGGATTGGGTAAGCTGCCGCCTGTAGTGCTGGCATCCCATGTGGGTGCCGGTTCGAGTCCCGGCTGCTCCACTTCCAATCCAGCTATCTGCTATGGCGTGGGAAAGCAATGGAAAATGGCCCAAGTCCTTGGGCCCCTGCACCCACGTGGGAGACCTGGAAGAAGCTCCTGGCTCCTGGCTTCGGATCAGCCCAGCTCTAGCTGGGAATTCCAGCTGTGAACCAGCAGATGGAAGACTTCTCTCTGTCTCTCTCCTTCTCTCTCTGCCTCTGCCTCTCTGTAACTCTGCCTTTCAAAAAAAAAAGACTAACGGTCAGAGAACCGTGCTGACACCCAGAAGCAAGACTTTATCAACTATCCTGACATCTCTCAGCCCAGTCAAGTTAACTGATAAAATTGATCACCATGGATTGGTGCAGTGGTTTATGCCTCCACCTGCAGTGCCAGCATCCCAAACGGACACCAGTTCAGGTCCCAGCTGTTACACTTCTGATCCAGCTCCCTGCTAATGCACCTGGAAAAGCAATGGAAGATGGCCCAAGTGCTTGGGCCCTTGCACACGCATGGGAGACCTGGAAGAAGCTCCCGGTTCCTGGCTTCAGCCTGGCCCAGCCTGGCCATTGTGGTCATTTGGGGAGTGGACCAGCAGATGGAAGATATCTCTCTCTCTCTCTCTCTGTCTCTGTCTCTCTCTCCCTCTCTCTCTGTATTTCTGCCTTTCAATTAAATAAACCTGGGGGAAAACAATAGGCAGCACATTGTAAACCTAAAACAGAATCACCACTGATTACATTGTCCCTATAAGAGATAAAGCTTTTGACTGCACAGCTCCATTTCAACACTTCTACAGGAAGTGACTAACCCACGAGGAGATAATGGAGAAGCAGAGTTTTACACAGGTGATCCATGGGCAAGAAGATTCACAGAGAGCAATTCATGAGCTGGAAAAAAGCCCCACCGGAAACAATTAAAAAGACACAGGTGGAAACTTGTCCCAGAGCTACCCAGGGCAGTGGGAGATGAACCAGGAAAGGCGTTCCCAGGGGCAGCCAGACAGCCTGCTGGGAGGGGCACCTGGAAGGCGTCTGAGAAAACAGCGGAAGGAGGGGCGATGAACGGGGGCTTCGTGGGGCCGGCGCTGTGGCCTAGCAGGTAAAGTGCTGCCTGCAGTGCTGGCATCCCATGTGGGTACCTGTTTGAGTCCCGGCTGCTCCTCTTCCAATCCAGCTCTCTGCTGTGGCCTGGGAAAGCAGTAGAATCAAGTGCTTGGGCCTGCACCCATGTGGGAGACCCGGAAGAAGCTCCTGGCTCCTGGCTTTGGATCGGCGCAGCTCCAGCCATTGCAGCCACTTAAGGAGTGAACCAGCGGATGGAAGACCTCTCTCTCTCTCTCTGCCTTTCCTTCTGTGTGTAACTCTAACTTTCAGATAAATAAATAAATCTTAAAAAAGAAAGAAAAAGAAAAAGAAAGGGGGCTTCGCAGTGAGGAAAAGCGCCTTCTCTGTGGCGGATGCCTGGGCCCCACCCATTGAGACGTGTTGGGGCAGCAGTGCCTGCACCCCAGGAAGCCAGGTCCTTCAGAGAGGTGCTGGGGGGGCTGGGCAGAGCTCCCGGGAAGGACACAGCCTGTGTCGGGCAGGCTGGCAGGGGTGGGGTAACGTCAGCAGACTTGTAACTCTAACTGTGTAACTCTGACTTTCAAATAAATAGATAAATCTTAAAAAAAAAAAAAAAAAACAAAAAAAACAAAAAAACCTCCTCCTCACCTCCCCAAAAGGAAGAGTGTGGCAGAGTATAACTCAGGGAAGGGGAAGGGTCTCTTCCTTCAAATCCTGGGCTGGGAACCCATTTCTGCTGGGGGCACCAGTAGCTGAGGCAGGCCAATTCCCTTACAGCAATATCCCATACAAGGCTTAAATGCAGACGCGCACACGGCAGGATACTGCTGGGCCTGCAGTCTTTCTCCAACCGCTGATTTGTTAGATTGGACACGTTCAAGCCCAACACACAGAGCAGAGCCTCAGAGAATGACTGGGTTCTTACTACTAGCCTTGCAAGTCATCACCCCACTTGGCAAATATTCTGCTTACTTCTGGTAAGCTAGGGATACTTATGGACGAAGCAAAAGAAGCAGCACAGGCCCCCATGAAGGGAACCCTAATCAGACTCTCGGTCCTGCAACTGTCATCCCAGCCTCAGAGCTTGATGGGCCCTAAGGCAGAGGGAGACAACGTAAGAAAGAAACATGGGAGGTGTGCTCGGGCCAGGCCTGGGGCAACGGCAGGACGACAAGTACATCATCAGGCCAGCCTCCTAAACCCTGCCACTCTGCCGCCTATCCAGGAAAATGAGCTCCTTCACCGTGGTTGCTAGGAAACCTCAGGGACTATTTACTCCAGCAAAATGGACCTGTTGGGGCAGCCCCTGCCAGAGCCGGACTGGGAACGCCTCCCTGGTGGGAGCAGTTCTGCAGAGAGTGGACCACAAAGGGCCAGGTGTGCGGTGGGCACAGCACGGCAGGCGCTGGAAGCAATGACACTGCCGCCCAGGATTTCAGCCCAGAAAGCTCAGTCGACCTCTGTGACAGGAGCTCTCCAGCTATCAACAGGAAAGAAGGTGAACATGTACACAGACCCAGCTACGTCTTCATGACTGTGCATGCTCACTGTGCTGTTCGGGAGGCCAGGGCGTTCCTGACAACAGCAAATATGTACATTAAACACGAGCTGAGAACCTGACTCTGTTGCAGGCAGAGCCAGGGTGAGAACAGGCAACCGCAATGCACTGCCCTAGTCGCCATAAGGTGACACATAGCACCTGGCTATGTGTGTCCACACAGCACACATAGCATCTGGCTGCCAAAGCAGCAGCTAAAGGAAAGAGCTTTCTCGGGGCCTTGACACTCCAGGTTGGTTTAGTCCAATATAAAAAACCCAGCACACTGAGAAAGGTGAGACAAGCAAACACTTGGGCTAACACCATCAGGTGGAAACAGAGCTCCCGTGGACTCATCCTGACACCCACGGCCCTGGTCCAACCCATCACAAAGCACATGCGTGGGAGCACACATTTGGGGTGATGCCCGGATGAACTTTGTGGAGCGTTCACATAGACCTTATCTTCAACAGGTAGTGCAGGCACTAACTCAGGGTTGCCTGTATGTGTTCAGAACAACCCAAGAGCAAAACACCCTGCCAACCGAATGGGGCACACAACATGTGGGCACTCTCCCCCTGGATGACTGACAGATAGACGTCGCTCAGATGCCTAGGACGACTGGGAGCTTCAGATACTTCCTGTGTTAGTAGCCCCTCCTTCTATCAGGCACGGTGATGATGGCCTGTTTCCATACAGCCCCTCATTAAACATGCATTGCATACGTCCTGAAGATTTCAGTCTGAGGAAAAGCCAACAAGATGAACTACACCTTGAAAAGACAATCGCCAAATGATCCCGGGACACTAGCCTAAGTTATAAGGTATTGCCACCTGCCCTCCTCCGGATAAGGCTAGCCCCTGAATTAGTATGTAGGAGACCCTTCCTGATGCCTCCCAGTAAGGAGATAAATATTACTTTAAAAATAGAATGAGACGGTATCTTGAAGCGCTAGATCAGATACCAACAACCGTATATCAGTTTGCCTCCCGCAGGTCCTCTCTACATCTCGTCATCCTTTGAAGCCAGGGGTTGGGTTTCGAAGCTCATTTCCCCCACTGAAAAGTACTCTGGTGAGCCGTGCCTGCCCCTTCCCCTCTCCCAAGGTGATGTGTCTCAGATAACTCTCAAGGCTAAGCCAACGGGAACGTTTGCACTGCTTTCTATGCCCCGTGCTCACCACTTGACAGATACATTGCCAGTGCACATCCAAAAGGCCCCAGTCTATTCTCTCAGCAGAAGCGCTGGTCCGTGAGGCGGGGCTGGAAACCATGCCTGGATGAGCTCAGTTGGGTATTTCTGGCCTTGCTGGAGTCCAGACCTCTCCAGAGCTTGTGTCTCTTCGGGGTGGTCAACCACCTTTACTAGATGATACCTGCGCAGGACTAACAGTTGTTTCTCAGGTCTTTCCTATTGGAATCCTACTAAAACGAGGGCCTCTCCAGGCATTCTCCATCCTGGCCTTCCAGTCTCTTGGGGGTACTGAGCCTCGCCCAGTCCTGATTAGTGATCAGTTGACTGATCAGTCATCCCCGTGCAGCTGCTGCTAAAGCATTACAACTCCACACGAGTCCTGACAACGCAGCTTCAGACCCAGACTCCTAAGTGGGCTGGAGGCGTCAGAATGGAGTCAGAGCCCTGTTCCACAGATGGGGAGTGAGGGAGTGGTGGTGGGGAGTTTGTAACCAAACTCCTTTTTGTTTCTTTTCACATTCTGATGAAAAGCCAACTACTGAGCCTGGGACTCCCTCAAGTATCTGGTCAAAGGGATAGAGATGCTGCTAGGGAACTCCAGAACCTGGCCTTGAGGAAGCTGGTTGAAGTTGCAAGCATCAGCCCTCCCAGGCCAAAAGACCGGAGGTTTGAATTCCTTGCAGCAGACTGTGGGGGGAGAAATAACCAAGGGCGCAGGCTGGGGGCTTCATCCTCGGATAAAACTCTGGAATCTGGAACACATACGTGCCCTCTTTAGATTCCGGCCAGAGAACGCTCTGTGTGGCTGCTTAGATTGGCGGAACATTCTGCCGGTCCCTGCTCTTGATGAAGTCCAGGCACTGAGCCGGTTTCCAGGGAACTGTGCTGAGGCCGAGATGTCTGTTATCAGACCCGCACCGGCTTCAGCACCTGAAGAAGTGCCAGGCCGGCCCCTGCGGGATAGTAGTTCTATGGTTCTTGAGATTGGTTATCTGTTGTTGTCCTCAGATGTTGACACATCAGTTTCTGTTCCCTTTACTCTCAAACCTTGTTCTCATTATTTTGATTTGTCACCAAGGACAGGAACCAAGCTATGATAACAGGAAGATCGGCTGCACCCCAGGGCCCTAGGCAGCCGGCTGAGTGTGGGCTCCTCAATCCCATCTCCTGGCCTCTCTGGGCCCTACCTGTCATCCCACATGGCCATCTTCGTGAACATAGGACTCGCAGGAAGTGGCTGGATTTCATGTGGGCAGAGATCTCCTCCAGGCCCTGAGAGTGGGGACAGGGACAGAGCTCAGGGTCTGGGGCCCCTCCAGGTTTTCTTTTTTTTTTAAATTTATTTATTTATTTTATTTTTGACAGGCAGAGTGGACAGTGAGAGAGAGAGACAGAGAGAAAGGTCTTCCTTTGCTGTTGGTTCACCCTCCAATGGCCGCCACGGCTGGTGCGCTGCGGCCGGCGCACTGCGCCGATCCGATGGCAGGAGCCAGGTGCCTATCCTGGTCTCCCATGGGGTCCAGGGCCCAAGCACTTGGGCCATTCTCCACTGCACTTCCTGGCCACAGCAGAGAGCTGTCCTGGAAGAGGGGCAACTGGGACAGAATCTGGTGCCCTGACCAGGACTAGAACCCGATGTGCCAGCGCACAAGTTGGAGGATTAGCCTGTTGAGCCACGGCGCCGGCCCCCTCCAGGTTTTTTTTTTTTTTTTTTTTTTTTTTTTTTTTGACAGGCAGAGTGGCTAGTGAGAGAGGGAGACAGAGAGAAAGGTCTTCCTTTTTGCCGTTGGTTCACTATCCAATGGCCGCTGTGGCCAGCGCATCTCGCTGATCCGAAGCCAGGAGCCAGGTGCTTCTCCTGGTCTCCCATGCGGGTGCAGGGCCCATGCACTTGGGCCATCCTCCACTGCCTTCCCGGGCCATAGCAGAGAGCTGGCCTGGAAGAGGGGCAACCGGGACAGAATCCGGCGCCCCAACCGGGACTAGAACCCTGTGTGCCGGCGTTGCAAAGCGGAGGATTAGCCTGTTAAGCCACGGCGCCGGCCCCACTCCAGGTTTTAAGCAGCCCCAGTGCAGGCCCAGCATGGCAGGACCATGACAGCTGCCTGCCCGCGGGCTCCATGCCTGGAGAACCACATGGTCTCCTTAGGGTCCATGGCCCTGGTGAACTCACTCTTCAGGGACCTTCGGCTGAGGTCATTCCTGAATAGGACCGGCAGTCATGGAGACTCTGCACTGAGCAAGGTGTCTGCCCCACTGGAGACGGCGTGGAGGCCCAGAAAGTCCGCTCCACCGCCTGCGAGGTCAGGTCTATATTTACCCGGAGGGAACCTGAGCTGCACGGAGGAGAGCCGCCTCCCCACGGTGCACAGCTGTGCCTGAGCCCCAGCTGCACTCTGTCCCGTGTGCTCTCTGCTCCCTCCACAGCAAGACCGTCATCCCTGTCCACACAGATTTCTCTTTTCCCCGGAGGCTCCGGGATAGCCAGGGTTTGCACACGGAGCGGGGACTCTGACAGAGCAAGGACGCTTAGAGCACGCACGTGTGCCTGGCAGAGAGCCCAGATCTAACCCAGTGACTCAGCAAATCCTGAATGAAAATCGATAGAGGGAGGTAAACCCGCAGAAAACAGCCAGGGGAGCCCTGATCACTGCCCTGAAAGCAGGAAGTCCTCACCTCTCCAGCCGGCACAGAGCCCAGTCTCCCGGTACCCAACCCACCTCACCTGCAGCCCAGCCCAGGCACCAGGCCGAAGGAGCCCAGCCAAGCCTCGTGCACCTTCTTACTAGGAGAGAGAGGGCCCAGGGAGTGGACAAAGGCTTTGCAGAGATCCAGGGCCGTCTGTACCCCCAAAGCTCAAGCTGAAACCCACAGCTCCCTTCCCTCATGCAGATGGACTGGCTATTATTAAATCCCCAGGGCTTGGTACACTCCCTAAATGGCTGCCATGGCCAGAGCTGCACTGATCCAAAGCCAGGATCCAGATGCTTCTTCCTGGTTTCCCATGTGAGTACAGGGCCCAAGCACTTGGGCCATCCTCCACTGCCCTCCCAGGCCTCAGCAGAGACCTGGACTGGAAGAGGAGCAACCGGGACTAGAACTTGTGCTCACATGGGGTGCCTGTGCTGCTGGCAGAGAATTAACCAAGTGAGCCATGGCGCCAGCCCCGGGGAAGTCCACGTCTTAAGAAAGTAGAAGTAGGTCAAGAACCAAAGCTCAGACGGAGGCTGAGACTTCAGGCCCCAAAGATAACCAGGGCTGTGAGTTTATGTGGGTTGCTCTTGGGGAGGGGCCTTGCGGGGTTTGAAGTCATCTGCTGTGTAGCCTGCTGGCCACCATCCTGTCTCCACACAGCTGCCGAGTGAGTTTCTCAAACTTGCAAGCTCTTGCTCTGAGCTTCCCAATAAGCCCTTCATCGTCTCCTGCCTCACGGCAGAGAGAGAGAGAAACACACTACAAAAGAGTGTGGAATTTGTCTTTCTCAGCTTCTCCAGTAACCACTCCCTCCCACAGCCAGCTCTTCATCATTTCCAAGGCTGCAACTCTGGTCCTGAGCCAGAGCTGATGAGAAGGAGCTGGGAAGGCGCAGCTCTGGGTGGGAGGGTGGACAGGAAACAGATTCTAGGCTGAAAGGAGGAGGTAGGGCAGCCTCGAATGCCTGAGTAATGATAAACCAGGCTGTGCTGCCATCAAACGCGTTGCCCTGGAGACATGATCAGCAGAGAGGTGGGGCCAGGCGGTGCTCCTGGCACGCAGGTGCTGCCACACGGGCTGCCCAGCTGCTGCGCCTGCAGGTCCCCAGCCTGGGGTCACCCTGGTGCCGTGCCTCCCACAGAGCAGAGGGTCGGTGCAGAGGAGTGAAAATAAGGGACCTGCCCATGTCACACAGGACACTTGGGCCACTAAGGAAAAAAGCGAGGAAGGGAAGGAATGTGCCCACTGTTAAACACCTCAGGACCAATGCCTTTTAACAGGGCCCCCTGTTCACCCTCAAACCCAGCATGAGCAGCCGCCGTTGGACCTACCTCAGCGATCCCCACACGGGCACCCACACGGTGCAAAGAGCTCTGGAGATCACACACGAATGTCGTCTGTGACTCTGACACTGAACCTCAATCCTACCTTGTCTCAGCCCTCCAGAGGCCAGCTCCGTACACACTGCTGAACGCTCTGCCTCTCCCACGGTGTCCTGGGCTGGAGACACAGCCTGGACCAGGGCCTGGGGCTTTCCCTGTCAGCGCGGAGCAGAGCCCCTGCTGAACACCGAGGAGCAAGCTGCCAGCACCCTCCGCTCTTCCCCAGGGAACTGTGACAGCAAAGAATAGATGATGTGTTACAGCTGCTGTCTTGGCATCCCTTGGAGGTTGGTCTCTTCCTACGGATTCCACAGTGGGGATATTAGGCATAGACAGTGTAGTGGGCAGCAGAAGATTACAAACAGAGGCAGGAGACACAATGCAGGCAGCCATTCCTTCAGAGCAAAATCACCCAGGAGACACCAATCCACCCCCAGCTGGGTCCTAGTCCCATCAGCTCAACTTTACACCTGATTTTAGCCAAAAGACTGAGACGCGATATCAGATCAACTTTTGCGCTTGCCTAATCTGAAGTGCACAGTAGGACTACTTCTGTCCAAGGATTTGAAGTGCATGTCTTCATCTTTTATAAGAGCGTCTAAACTCCCTGCACAATAGTGTAGCCCCGAGATACCCTGGAATTGGAGATTTGAGACCAAGGAGAACTAGAAGGGACTTCAAAAAGTCCATGGAAAATACAACCAAAAGATAAGTTTATTTTGGTTTAAAAGGATCATGAAACCTGTGCCTTGCCCCTCTCTGCTCAGTGCTGTGGGGCAACGTCCAGGTCCCTCCTGCACATCTCCTCTGGGAAATGGCGCTCAGGTCCCTCACCCATTGAGAACTGAGCTGCTTGGTTTCATTGTTTCTGCACCACGTGCTGGTGTAATCTAGTCTTGCTGGACCACAGCCCTGGCTCATTCCTGCACGTGTTATCCTCGGTTGATTCTCACAAACGTAGAGCTGAGGAATCCCCACACCACTGTACGCCCTGCAAAGCCTGAGTACCGGCCGCTTAGGGAAAATGCTCGCTGACTCCTGTTCCAGATGTACGGCTACCACCTGATTCTACAACAACGTCACCTGAAACTTCCAGGACTTTTCTCCCTTCTGACTTAAAGTGTAATAAAATTTAGGGTTAACTAGTTTTGCACTCAGTGTCTGCGCCCGATCTCACTGTCTCAGCCCCTCGTCCTGAGCCCTGCTCCACACACAAGGCCAGGACACGCATGTGCCAAGTCCTCTACAGCAGGACACTAGTGCCCAGGGACTTCCTAAAGAACTCAGGGGGATGCACCGTGTTCTGGACCTAATGGGCCTGGCCTGTTTGGGCCGCAGGGTCGCACACAGATCTAATCTCTGCCTCTCCACCTGGGAACACAGCGTTGAGCCGACTGTTGCAGAATCGCCAAGGCCACAGGCCTGGACCTGATCCAGAGCTGATGAGGAGGCGCTGAGAAGGCGAACTCTGGATGGGAGTGGACCAGGAAAATGACTGTGTATTAAAAAACCTGTTTAACTAACGCCTCAAATTCTGAAATCTGTGATAAAGTAGGATTTGCTGGAGCAAACAAGATAACTATGGGTGATGAGTGTGACCCTGTGTATGAGGTCCAGACAGCTCCCAGCACCAGCATGGTGTCACCCCTCCCTCGTATCTGGGTGCCCACTACTCTCTAACTGCCCTCAGTTGCAGAACTGTGGCCTTTGCAGGTTCCCTGGGGCCTGACACTGTGCTTCACACCAACAATGAGGGCTGCACAGGAGTGCAAACAAAGGACCTGCCCCAGGTCACGGCCAGCACAGGTGGGACAAGGATCAATAACCCCAGGGAGAGTGGGAGGGAAAGAAAGTGCCCAAACCAGAACTTCCACACAAGGTCCTCCACCAGGGACATCCACGTGCTCAGGCAAGTCCAGCACCAACAGCCGCTCGGGACCTCAGTGCTTCCACACCAGGATCTGAGAGGCACAGAGCTCCTTGGAGATCAGCAGGACTGTCCGTGTCTCAATTACTGAACATTAACCCTACCTTGTCACAGCCCTCCTGGTGCCACCTACACACACACACACACACACACACTACTGAATGTCCTGCCTCTTACACTGAGTCCAGGGATGAGAGAGAAGACTGCACAAGGGCCTGGAGCTTTATCCTTTGCTGCAAAATTGGGAGAACCAATGACTGCTGTCATAGAAGCCAAGGGATCACAGGGAGCCCAGCACTGCCTGGGCTGGCCCTGGGCTAGTGACCAATTCAGCCACCCTCTAAAGTCACAGATTCGGTATCACATGGGAGGGACAATTCGATCCACCTGACACCACCGATGTAAGACGCGAAGCCTGGGTCCTAAGTTCCCAGCTGGGCTGCAGTTTAGCTCCAGGACGCTGAGCATGGAGGGACGGGGACAGGGAAAAGACAACACAGAGTGAGGAGGTCAGGGAGTCACCTCGAAGCGGGACATGAAATCCTTCAGGTTTGGGAACGCATCCAGGCACGTGGGCTCAAATATCCGGTTCTGGTCAAGGACGTCGTAGACAAGGAAATCGGCGAAGGTGATCTGCAGGAGCCAGGACGACAGAGCTCAGTCCCGCAGGAAGACCGACCCCTCCTCCTCCCCACCCGCACCCCCCCCCTTTACCTCGTCCCCTGCGAACCAGGGCCGCTTCCCCAGGAACTGCGAGTACAGCTGCAGCTTCTCAGGGAGCCCCTTCAGGTACTCGGGCTTCAGCTTCTCCTGAGGCACAATCAGCTGTCACCACCCTCAGACACAGAGCCCTGCAGACAGGCACCGCCCAGTGCTGCCCGGGCCCCGCTGGCCAGGGCTGAGCAGCACAGTGGCCCTGGGCGGTGCCCACCCTTCCCCTTCGTTCATCAGCACTGAATAGACACCTCCTGGGTACCTACCCTATCTTCACAGGCACTGGGCAGTCACAGGGGAACCCAGCACTGTCCTGAACCTGTCACCACCGGTGTCCACAGAACCTCTAAGGGTCAGAGCCAGGAGAGCCATGTGCACCTGGCTTCCCCTGGACTCAGACGTGGGGTGAAAGCAGAGACAAAGAACTGAGAGATCTCAGGAGAGAAGCCGAACCCTACCCGGGGGGCAGGGGAGCAGAACAGGTATCTGCAGATACAGAAGCTGAGACTTCGACACTGAGGATGGAGGGAGAGGAACAAAGGTCCTTGGCTGACCTGGGCTGCCCATAGGGGAATACGCTTATCCCTGTGGGGGCACGGAGACAGCCCTGGGATAGGGCACCCATCTGAAGACGCCCCCTCTTGGACTACTGTAACTCATGTACTGGACTCTGTTCCCAGGCGCTGGCACATGGTGGGAACTGCTGGGAAAGACGGCCCATGGCCGGGGTCAAATGTTAGGCACAAAAGGGATTCCGAAGCAAACATCATGTGTAAGAACTGAATTTTGACCCAGGGTTCATGATTGTATCCTGAGATTGTGGACATTGATTCAAAGTTTTTCTTTTACCACATTTGGGGTAACAAATGTGGAGAAGTGGAGAAGCAGTACCTTAGGGAGTTCAGTGGCAAACAGGAGCAGTGCAGATGTGAACACAAGAGTACAATTCCTCACTGAACCCCGCCACATCCAACCCAGGGAGCACTCACTAAGTCGGGACTGTAGGTCACCATGATGAGTTGCATGCGATTGTCCATAACCTGGTTCTCCAGAATGTCCACGCGAATCCTCTCCTCTTCTGTCTCCCCACCTGCAGCCCACACCACAGAGACCTAAGTGTCCTGGCCCAGCCATGCCCAGGGGATGCCTCCCGCCCCTGCCCTGCAGCCAGCCCCACTCACACAGGCCGTGCTTGCGGGCCAGGTAGCGCAGGATGGCGTTGCTCTGCGTGAGCTTGTGAGTCCCATCAATTAGGTAGGGCAGCTGCGTGGTGACCAGGGCACTCAGCTGGGCTCCCGGGCTCCCAGCATCCCCTTCCCCGAGCAGGGGCAGACGGGAGACCCGGCACCCTCTGCGCCCGGCCCATGGCAGGCTCTAAGCACACACTCTGTACAGTGAGTGAGTGAGCTATGACACAGAACATCACGGGAAGGCAGCACAGACAAACAGCAAGGACGAGGAGCTGAGCAGAGGGCTCTGCTCCTTAAACCTTCAAAGAGGGGATCGGGGATGGAGACACAGACACCTTGCACACACCCACACCCTGTCCCTGCACCTACATTGGGAAAGTCCAGGCCCAGCGTGAATTTCTCACTCAGCCACTGGCTTCTGTCATAGTCGGGAGCTGTGGAGTAGATGAGGTGAGAACAAACCTCCCCCATGTGCAGCCCTCCCCCCCAGGACCCTCCCGAGGTTCAGGGGCAAGATCCTCCCTTCTCTGGACACAGGCATCCCGGATCTGAACTACTCCGTTTCACAATCCAGATTTGGGGGCAAAGATGTCTGTAAGGACCCTGGACCCTACATGCAAAGGCTCACCAAAGACCAGTCCTGATCACTAACATGGCCAAGCCCAGCACTGCCTCCCAGCACCCTGCTGTGGGAGGGCAAAGTGCACAGTCCAGAGGACCCGGGAAGGGGAAGGCTCAGCTCCAGTGGGTGCAGGCTGCACAGGTTCGCAACAGGTGGCCTCCAGCGGTTGCTAGGTGTCAGCAGGGGCTGGGCAGAGGTCAAAACAGACAGGTGCATTACCGTCCCCCATCGAGTATCTCTTTTCCTTGTAGCTGGATCCGTGTATTCCAGGAGCATGCGGATGGCAAGAACCAGCTGTAGAGGATGGCAGGGGCAGAGGTCAGAGAGGGAGCTACCAAGGCTGTCCTTACCTGCTCCAGGTGCACCTCCACCCTACGCTTAATACCTCCCCGCTCCCCCTGGGAGCTCCTGAGGACTTCGGACAGAGGCTTCCACAGGTCCTACAGGAACCATGGCCTGGAACCACCCCAGCTGCTCAGCGCCTCTCCCCTGCCCGTGCCCCCACCCCACCGCCGGACAGACCCCTCGCTCACACCGCGGATGTCCCAGTAACCCAGGATCATGGGCATGGTGCTGCTGGTGCTGAAGATCAGTGGATGGATCTCAGCTGGACTGCCCTGGGTTTTATCTGGATACTCAGCGCGGGCAGGGGGCGGGGCTGGCGACACCCCCCCCCCCCCCCCCCCCCCCGTGACCTCTTCCACTCTGCAGCTCCTCAGATCCTCAGGCCCTGGCTCTGGAGGGCGGCGCTGGGCCCCACCCGCAGGGAGCAGAAAGTTCCAAGTCAGCTACCAGCCCCCAGGGATCCCCAAGCAAGGTCTAGGTTCCGAAGGGAGAGCTCGGGCTTGCGGCTTCCCCAGCCCAGCCCAGAGGCTCCCTCCCCGGCTCCCTCTCCTTGGGTCCCAGGGAGTTGGCAGTGAGAGCCAGGCTCTCGCAGTGCCCCTTTCCCGCCTCTGCTGGCATTGCTCGTCCTCACCCCTGGGTTCTGGGAAGTCGAGCTGCTGGGATCAGGCTAATAAGGGGTGCCCCAACCGGGCGTGTGGGCGTGTACGTCGGTGCCCTCAGGCTGTGGCCCAGGGCAGGAGTGGTAGAATGGGACTTGGGGCAGAGGGAGGAGGAAAACACTCATTCCCGTTGTCCCTTGTGGAATTTGGGGAATCCAGTTCTAAGGTCACCCAATGAAGAGTTAACCTTCACTCACCAGTCAGTGCTTTGACCCAGTCCTGGAATCTGAATCCAGGAGGCGGTCCCAGCCAGGACGGGCAGGTCGGAGGCTCCCCCTCGGAAATGTCTTGTTGTCAGACAGCTGGCCTCCTTGACCAGCCTGGTGACCTCGTGGGCAGTGTCCTAGGAGCAAATCTGAAGGAAAGAGGGAGAGCGTACCTGGGAAAGAACCAGAGCCCTGTGCTGAAGCAGGGGAGCCCAGGCTGGTGTCCAGAGACGAGCTGGGAGACTCCCCGCGGGGCTGCTGCATGGGCCAGGTCAGACCCTCAGCTGTCCAGGCCCACAGATGATAGCTATGTTTTTAATCAAAAAAGAAGTTTCTTTTTTTTTTTTTTATCTGAAAGGCAGGGAGACAATGAGAGATGTACCATCAGTGAGTTCACTCCCCAAGTCCCCAAAACAGCCTAGGCTGGGCCAGGGCACGGCCTGGAGGCAGGAATTCAAACCCAGTCTCCCACGTGGGTGGCAGGGAACCACGTACAAGAGCTACCATCTGCTGTCTCCCGGGGTGCACATTAGCAGGAAGCTGCAAGCTGAAGAGGAGCCAGGATTCCAACTCAGACCCTCTGATATGGGATGCGGGGTCTTAAACGCTGCCCCTCAAATGACCTCTAAGGCATGGTGATGAGTGATATTGAGAACTACGGCCTCCTTGCCAGCTCGAATCTTTGTAGCAGGAGACTATTTCAAAATAAGAGGAATTCAAATAATTGACCTGTGGTTGACTGTTTTGTTTTTATTTTATAAGACATAATGAATATGTGAAATCAGGTGAGTAGAACTCTAAATAAAAGTGTTTGGGTTTAATAGTTAATGGCTGGGAAGGAGGCATTTGGGGAATGAACTCACAGGTGGACGATTTCTGACTTCCTTACGAATAAAATGAAAAACAAATAAATCTTCATTGAAAATTTCTTTTACAAATTTGGTGCTATTTTGTTTGATGTAATATAACATGGATCTGAGAAAAAAAAGGTTCTCCCAATTTTAGGAATCACTTATACTAATGTTTAAGTTTTTTATTGATCACTTTTTAAAAATGAACTCATAATTTCTTTTATTGGACTGATGATCTGTTAATTTAGTTAATGTTTTTAGAGTAACAACTATTGGTTAGTAAATGTTTCAGTATTTTTATTTTCAGTATTAGTTTTGGTTTCTATAATGTTACTTTCAACTTTGTTTCTATTCTACTTTCTTTCTTGATGCCCTAGTTTGTTTTGCCTTATCTTTAGTATTTTAGACATGCAGGCAGACTTTTTCCCTTAGTTCCAATGTGACAGTATCTGTTTTTATGTTTTATATTTTAAAAAAAATTCGTTATTTTCTGGATTCCCTGTTTACTCACATAATGTTTAAGAAAGTTTTAGAAACTTCCACGAGGTAGGACATATTTTAATTTGCTGATATTTATTTAGTTTTTCTTTGACAAGGGAGCCAGATAGAGAGATCTCTCATCCTGTGGTTCACTCCCCCAAACCTGCAGCAGCCAGGACTGGGCCAGGCTGAACCCAGGAGCTGGGAACTCAACCCAGGTCTGCCATTGGGTGGCAAGGACCCAAGTACTTCACGCATCACCTGCTGCCTCCCTGGGTGACATTGGCAGAAAGCTGGAATGGAGAAAGGAGCTGAGCCTTGAATCAGGCACTCCAGTACAAGGTGTGGGGGTCCCAACTAGCAACTTAACTGAAGCACCAAATGCCTACTAGAGTATTTACTTCATGTATATATATATATATATATATATACATATATTTTGCTGAGGGCAGTTTTGCAAAATTTCTGTGTATTTGCCTTGAGAGTTAGAGTGTTAGCGATAGATGTGCAAGCAATCACGGAATCCCATTCAGAAATCATGCTTTAGGCCACTAGCCCATTGCAACCAGTATCTTTAGATTGCCCTGCACAGCAGCCATTTAAAAAGGCAGAGCTGGTCCACATGTTGCAGTCAGCGGGGAGCACATGAACTTCAGAGGATCCCACAGCACTGGCATGCGTTTCTGTGGGGTAACAACAGGACACAACCCCTTCTCAGACCACTTCCCAGCGTCCCTAATCCCCACTGCTCCCTGCCGCCTCTCTCAGACCCACTTCACCCACTGCCATGACCTCCCAGCCCCGTGGGTGTTCTGAGGCCTGCAAGTCCAGACGCCTCCTCCTGCAGCACCTGCTCCTCCTGCAGGGCCAGCTGTGCTCGGGGCCTGGCTTCCAGCTCCTCAGAGTCCTGGCCCTGGGCAGCACGGCCTCCGTCTCCCGCCCCAGCCTCAGTGCCATCTCGGTGCACAGAAGCACAGCGATGAGCAAGATGGTCACAGTCCCTTCCTGCGGTTCCCGCTGATGCGAGTCTTGATGGCCAAGCCACAGACCCCTTGAAGGATCTTCTGTGCATAGGGCCTAGGGAGTGGCGGGATCCCAACAACTGAGTTCTCAGTAAAGGGATGACCAGAGGGATGACCGCCCACGTGCCCCTGTCTGTTCTGTCTTTCAGAATTCTTACTCCAATCACTGCGGGCCTATTTAAAGAGTCTTTTCTCAGCTGAATGTAGAATTTCCATCTTTCTAGGCTTCAGAGGCACACAGTTCAGAATGACAAATCTTGATGGATGGTGAGAAATGGCCCACTTGAGAGGGTGAGGCCCAGGGGTGTGCACATGGTGCTATTGTCCTGCTGTGGGAAACCTACCAAGGAATCCACGCTGCGGCCTGTTTCCTAAGCCTGCACACAGACAGGGGCCTGAGCTGGGAGGACTGGCCTGCCTGGATGGGTGGGTGGGGAGCACCTGCCACAGGGACCACACTCTGCCAGCCCCAGTGACAACGTCTCCCGGCTGCCAGCTCCATAGATAGCCTCTGTCTTAACACAGGTGGGGTGCAGTCTTTCTGTCCAGAAAACCCCATCCCAGGTGAGTTGAAGTCTATGTTTTCAGGTAAGCCGAAACTTTGCTGACATTCTGGGTCTATGGTCTTACTAATGTGTTAGCTAAATCCCAACATTTAATTTTTCTGTAGTGCGATTGCCTTCCCCTTTAACTTGTAGCTTTGTTTGATTTTCAGTGTTGCCTGCATCTGGTCTCATGCCTCCATCATCTCTTCTAATGTCCTCTAAGCAAAACCAGATGATTATCAGGTCAAATTACTGCATTCATTTCCTAGTGTTCAAATAGGCTCTGGCTTGAAGAACAAAGGCAACAGGTGGGACATCCTTCCTGTGAGGTTGGACACAGGTCAAAGTGGCTTCCAAGGCATTGGAGCCTCCCTCCTGTTGTAAAGACCACACCCCAGCCAGGAGCCAGGGCCAGGCTACAATCCCTGGAGCAGCAGAGCTGAGGGTCTGACCTGGCCTGGCTCCCTGGTCCTGTGGGGAGTCCTCTCAGCCCTTCCCTGCACCCCCTCCTCTGTCTGCTCTCTGCAGCAGGGCAGGGCTCTTGTCACATCCTCCCCACCTGTGCTCATGTTCCCTCTGTGGCCACTGCACTCAAGGTCACTGTCAAGGTCAAAGTGAGAGCCTGCCCCCTAGGCCATGTTCAGATTTTGGTTCACCATTGGGCCAAAGGAAAAACTGGCCAATCACTTCATCTTTAGCCCAATGCCCAAGGATTTCAGGCATCTGAATTCCCACCTCTCATTTTCTCTGTCTTTTGTCCTAGGGGTCGTTCTTCTGATGCTGTCCCTCTGGGCCCCTGGCCTGACCCGGGCGGCAGAAAACGGGGAGTGCTAGGGCTGAGCGATGCCAGCTGCGGTGCTCTCATAAGGTCTGGCTCATCTGTCAAGGGCACTGCCAACAACCGCGAGCCCCAGCCTCTGGACCGCGCTGGGGACGCAGCGATCCTGGGTCCTGCTTTCAGCGACCTGGCGCGCAGACCCTTCCACACCAAACCTGGGAGCTGCGGGCCGCCACGGCTCAGGCCTCCTCCTCCCCGTGGGGCTGGACCTCAGCGCTGGGCGTCCCGGGTTGGTGGGGCTTGGGGGCGGGGCGGGAGGAAAAGCGGCCTGCAGCCAGGCCCCGCCCCTCCCGGCCCCTACACTCCTAAAGCCCCAGCCCATCCCCCTGAGGCCTGACCTCTGAGCCTCAGCACCAGCAGCACCATGCCCATGACGCTGGGTTACTGGGACATCCGCGGGGTGAGCCAAGGGTCCGCCCAGTGGGGCACGGGCCGGGGAGAGGCGCTGAGCAGCTGGGGCGGTTTTTGGCGGTGGTTCCCGTAGGACCTGTGGAACCTCGCTCTGAGGCTCTCAGGAGCTCACTGCGCATGCGCCCCTGTGTTGTGGGGCTGGGAAGTATAAAGGGTAGGGTTGGGGCTCACCTGGAGCAGATAAGGATGGCCTCAGGGCCACAGGGTAGCTCCGTTTCTGACCTCTGCCCCTGTCATCCCCTCCAGCTGGCCCACGGCATCCGGTTGCTCCTGGAATACACGGACACCAGCTATGAGGAAAAGAGATACACCATGGGGGACGGTAATGCTCCCGCCTGCTCTGACCTCCACCCAGCCCCTGCTGACCCCTGGCAACCCCTGTGCGGCCATCTGTTACTCACCTCTGCAGCCTGCAACAGCTGGAGCTGAGCCTGCCTTTGCCTGGTCCCCTGGAGGGTGCACTTTGACCTCCCAAGGCAGGGCACTGGAAGGGGGTACTGGGGTTGCCCATGTTAGTGATGAGGTTCTTCGTTAGGACTTGTCTAAGTCTTTGGTGAGCCTTTGGCTTGCAGGGGCCAGAGCCCTTACAAGGCTCTTGCCCCTCAGATCTTGCAGTGGGAGACTGAGAGGTTCAGAGCCCAGATGCCTGTATGGGGAGGAGGGTGTCACCCCTGACCCCTCGGGAGGATCCTGGGGGGAGGGCTGCACACTGGGGAGGTTTGTTCTCACCTCATCTACTCCACAGCTCCCGACTATGACCAAAGCCAGTGGCTGAGTGAGAAATTCAAGCTGGGCCTGGACTTTCCCAATGTAGGTGCAGGGGACGGAGTTGGGGGTGGGGTGGGGGAGGTGCAGGGTGTCTGTGCCACTGTCTCCTTCTCCAGCTTGGAGGTGTGAGGTCAGGGCTTTGTGCTCACCACTGTCCTCCCTGGTTCTCTGCAGTACTTTTCCGTGATGTTCTGTGTCATAGCTCACTCACTCACTGTACAGAGTGTGTGCTTAGAGCCTGCCATGTGCTGGGCACAGAGGGTGCCGGGTCTCCCGTCTGCCCCTGCTTGGTGAAGGGGATGCTGGGAGCCCGGGAGCCCAGCTGAGTGCCCTGGTCACCACGCAGCTGCCCTACCTAATTGATGGGACTCACAAGCTCACGCAGAGCAACGCCATCCTTCGCTACCTGGCCCGCAAGCACGGCCTGTGTGAGTGGGGCTGGCTGCAGGGTAGGGGCGAGGGGCGTCCCCTAGGTGTGGCTGGGCCAGGACACTTGGGTCTGTGGTGTGGGCTGCAGGTGGGGAGACAGAAGAGGAGAGGATTCGCGTGGACATTCTGGAGAACCAGCTGATGGACACCCGCATGCTGCTGGCCACACTGTGCTACAGTCCCGACTTTGTGAGTGCCCTCCCTGTGCTGGGCCAGGCAGGGGTGGGTCAGGTGCCCAGCCTCTCGCATTCCCATCGGCACTCATCCTACTTGCTAGTTTCTTCTTTCAGCACTGATCCTACGAATGGTTTCCTAAACTGCCAACCTTGACCCGTAAGCCTCAGGACTGTACCAAATAAAAGCTGGGAATCTGACTATAACGTAGACTCCCCATGGTGGGGTTTGAGTACTGGTCAGTGGAGGTTGTGTTCAGAGCGCTCTGTTGCTCTGCCCGGGCGGCTCTCCCAGGCGGTTCATGGCATCACCTGCTTCTGGAATAGGCAGAGTTGGTCAGTGAGCAGCTGAAGTGTAGGCTGGAACTCTGCAGAGGCCCCCTCACCTTGGACATCGGCCCAGTGTTTGCTCAGTGTTGTCTCTTAGAGCCCCGCAGGGACAAGCAGATTTTCCGAGCGTGCCGCTCACGGTCACCAAAAGCCTTGGTCCCTCTCCTGGCTTCTTCTTAACCTCTCGAATTTGCTTCATCTGTGTTGACACTCTCCAAAGCCTGCTTCCTTCTTCTGCCAGCCCACCCCTGACTGCTCTGCCCCAGCACTTTTAATTCTGTGCTTCTTCGCTTCTGTTGAGTCCGGGGTCGGCCAGGTGCTCAGGGCGTCCCTGAGTCGGACCTTCACACACGGTTTGTTTGGATACCAAAGGTGACAAATCCAGGCATGGACATCCATTCCTGTGGGTCTGAGACCCTGTGGCATTCTCTCAAAGCCGGTGCCAGTCTCAGGGAAAGGGGCTGCGCCCCATGGCCAGCGGGGCCGCGCACAGCCCTGAGCAGGCTGCCTGCTGCCGAACGCGGACACCTGGGTGGGTAACAGCCATTTTCTGCCTCAGGAGAAGCTGAAGCCTGGGTATCTGCAGGAACTGCCTGAGAAGTTGCGGCTGCTTTCGCAGTTCCTGGGGAAGCGGCCCTGGTTTGCAGGGGACAAGGTAAAGGGGAGGTGGAGGTGGAAGAGGGCTCTGATTCCCCTAAGTTCCGGAGCCCCTGACTACTCGTCCTTGACCTTCTGCAGATCACCTTTGTGGATTTCATCGCTTATGATGCCATTGAGAGGAACCGAGCATTCGACCCCCGGTGTCTGGACGCATTCCCCAACCTGAAGGACTTCATCGCCCGCTTCGAGGTGACGCCGAGTCCTCATTCCTCTGCACTGTGCTTTCTCCTTTGTCCCTTCCTGCGAGGCTTTCCTAGTCTTGGAGCTAAAATACAGAAAGGTAGCGTTTATTCAGCACAGGCTTTACTCCAGGAGCTGTCACAGTGTTTCTGTTGAGGCTGCTGTGAGAACCTTATCTGTACCAGGTTTCTGAAATGAACACGGATGAATCACTCTTCTTTGACAGATGAGGGAACCGAGACAGTGGAGAGCAAGTCTGGTAGATGGAGCCCATGTCGGCTGTGTGGGGCTCCCTGTGAGCCACTGATGGCTGTGGGCAGCAGTCAGGGATTCTCCAATTATGTGCTAAGAGGTATAGCCTCAGAGGGGACCGGGGGCGACGTAAGCCCTCCCAAGAGGAAGAAACCCTCAGCCCAGGAGGAAATAGCGAATGATGTGGAAGAGGTGGACATTCTCTGCACTTGTGAGGGGTACCCTTTCCTGCCTTGTGTCCTCTCCCCAATAAAAACATCACAAAAAGCTGGAAAAAAAAAAAAAAAGGTCTAGCCTCAGGCCCTTGTCCAGCCTGGGTTTCCCAGCCCGGGGCCCCATGGGAGGGCCAGGACATCAGCAGTGTGTATGCAGTGTGTACGTGGCTGGCATCAGGAGGGCGGAGACGAGGTAGGATGGAGGCTCAGGCTCAGAGGCACAGACAGTGCTGGTACTTGCTCTCCAGGGAGCTTTGTACCGATCAGATCTCTGTGTGAAAGCGCTGAGGTCCCAGCCCATGCTGGATCAGTGCACACAGGCGGCCCCTGTCGGGGGAGTTCGGCTGGAGGAGTCTGACGTACCTTCACCCTCTCCTGTTTCACACCATCATTTCTCCCTCCAGTGTTCACGTGTTCTGTTGCTGATGTGGGGCAGGTCTCTCCTTGCACTGACCGCCTCCATGCCAGCGCCAGGCACAGGGGGACGTGCACAGAGGGGCTCATCACAGAACTGAGCATGGTTAGAGATTGCAGGCCCAGCAGGTGAAGAGGGAGAGTGGGCATCGCGTTCTGGGTGTCGGGGAGCACAGTCCGACCTCCGCTCACTGCTGCTCATCTCTCGCCCAGGGTCAATGTGTTTGATAGCAGCAAAGTCTGCTTCATCACGGTTTGGGGAAATTTTTTTGATTTTTAAAAATTCATTGATTTTCATTTTATTTAAAAGGCAGAGAGGTGAAGAGAGGGAGATAGAGACAGAGGCAGAGGCAGACTGAGTGATCTTCCATCCACTTATTCACTCCCAAAGTACCTGCAAGAGGAAGGGCTGGGCCAGACCAAAGCCAGGAGCCTGGAACTCAACCCAGGTCTCCCATGCGGGTGACAGGGACTCAAGTGCTGGTGCCATCAGCTGCTGCCTCCCAAAGAGCACATTAGCAGGAAGCTAAAGTCAAAATGGATCAGAGACTCAGACCCTTGCAGTCTGATGCAGGATGCGGGCATCCCAATGGGAGTCTTCACTGCTGTGCCTAATGCCTGCCCCAGAGTTGGGAATTTGAGGCATTAGCCAAGAGGTCTTTTCAGCCTAGAGTCCATCCCTGTAGGAGCTGTACCTGCTCAGCGACTTCTCATCAGCTCTGGCTCAGGGCCAGGCTCCATGGCCTTGGAGATTTCAGAAGAGCTGGCATGACTGCAGGAGGGAGGGTGGTGCAGAGAGCGGCGGGCTGCAGCCTGTGGTCGGTGGGTGCCTTGCCTTGGAGGGTACAGCTGGTCCTGGATCTCTTTGACTCCTTTAGAAATTATCTGAGCATGGGATGGCAGTGTCGTATGGCAGGTTAAGCCACCACTTGGGGTGCCCACCTTTCCTATCAGAGTTGCCGGTTCAAGTGCCGGCACTCTGCTCGCTGGCCAGCTCCCTACTAATGTGCCTGGGAAGCAGCACATGGTACTCAGTCACCTGAATGCCTGCCACCCATGTGGGAATCCTGGGTGGAGTTCCAGGTTCTGGCTTTGGCTTGGCACAACCCAGGCCGTTGTGGCCAATTGGAGAAGGAAACAGCAGATGGGAGGTGTCTCTCCTCCTCCTCCTCCTCCTCCTCCTCCTCCCCCTTCTGCTCCTCCTCCTCCTCTCTGGCACTCTGCCTTTCAAAATATAAACCTTAGGGGAAAAAACGTTGTTATCTGGGCAGTCTGAATCCTGGCAACGCGGTTCACAGTGTTTCTGCTGCCGTATGGCCTTGTGCCCTGTGCCAGGGCTGGAGTGAGGTAGGCTGGGGCAGAGACTGGGCTCTGGTACCAGGGGAAGAAGTCTGGGCTTCCTCTTTTCACGGGAATGATTAGAGCCCTGACTTTTCTTTCCAGTTGACTTCCCTGTAGCCACTTCAGCACAGGCTTAGCAGTGTCACCGAGTGAGCTCTGGGCTGTCTTCCCAGCCTCACAGGCATGGTCTGAGCTCATTTGCATGCTAGCAATCCCCCACTCCATGTGCAAACCCAGCCAAGCCAAGAGCCTCCTGGGGAAGGGAGAAAGTGTGAGCAGACCAGGAGTGACCAGGCTTCCAGAGGGAGGGAGGGGCAGGGCAGCAGGGGTCCAGAATCTGAGGAGACAGGGCCAGGAGCTTCCAGCCCTGCGGCATTAGAGTCATGTGAGCACGAGGAGGGTGCTTGACTTCTCTGGCTCAGGTCCCCGGATTTTCCTTTTACATTTATTTGAGAAGCAGAGACAGGCAGAGATCTCCGTGCCTCTGTTCCCCTCCACAAGCCCTCTCAGCAGCCACTTGGCCAGACTGGAGCCGGGGGCCAGGAGCTCAATCAGGTCTCCCCGTGAGTTGCAGGGACCCAGGCACTTGAGTTGTCACTGTTGCCTCCCAGGATGTGCAGTAGCAAGGGGCTGCATTGGAGAGTAGAGCTGACACTCAAGCCCAGGCTCTCTGGTATGGGGTGGCGATGTCCCAAGTGGTGGCTTAACACTGTGCCAATTGCCCGCTCCTCAAGTTCCCTTCTGATACGTGGTGACCATGGACCTGAACATGCAGAGTGGTGGAGCGGACTTTCTGGGCCTCCACGCCATCTGCAGTGGAGCATACACCTTGCTCAGTGCAGAGTCTCCCTGACTGCTGGGTCCTATTCAGGAATGACCTCAGCCGAAGGTCCCTGAAGAGTGAGCTCACCAGGGCCGTGGACCCTAAGGAGACCGTGTGGTTCTCCAGGCATGGAGCCCGCGGGCAGCCAGCTGTCAGGGTCCTGCCATGCTGGGCCTGCACTGGGGCTGCCTGAAGCCCGGAATGTCACAGACCCTGAGCTCTGTCCCTGTCCCCACTCTCAGGGCCTGGAGAAGATCTCTGCCTACATGAAGTCCAGCCGCTTCCTGCCGAGACCTGTGTTCATGAAGAACGCCACGTGGGGCAACAAGTAGGGCCCAGAGAGGCCAGGAGAAGCAAGTGTGGAGTCTGTGCTCAGCCCGCTGCCCCGCCCCCTGCCACCACCTTCTCCTCCCTTCCAATCCCTTGTCATCCCAAGGCCATATTGATCCTCCTTCCTCCCACCCCACTGCTGTTCCAAAAATTCCCTTAAGCACCTCCCCTCTCATTCATGCCAGTGCATTCCCCCTCTTGCAGGCCCTGTGTCCTGCCCACCAGTGGCTGTGTCTGCCCAGAGGACCCAGACTGGATCCCGGGCCTGGGAGCCTTAGTCCTGAGCTCCTGGAGCCCTGCCCTGAAGGACCAGCATTGCCTACAGTGCAGGCCCCTCCCCCAGGTGGTGGCTGCTTTAGTCCTGTCAACCCCCAGTAAAGCCTGGCACATGTTTCCTCTGTGTCTCGTCTTCTTGCCTCTGGCTCCCCGCACTCGCCAGCTCTCACCGCTGCTTCCTAGGTGCTGGCTGACCCCTGACCCTGGCTGTGGCTGGACTCATAGGGAATGAGTGGGGTCCTGGGGGGGTCTCAAGTCTTCGTGCTTCTGTGAGCGACCCCTCTTAGAGCAGGCAGCCCAGTGAGGCTCTGTAGACGACAGAGGTGGCCCCTTTCTGGGCCTGGGCCTCTTTCATTGCTGCCCATGTGCCGTGGCGCATTCCCCATGGCTGTGCAGAGCCGTGCAGCTCTACAAGTGCGACCAGTGGGGTGGGGGCCCCAGTACAGGGAGCTCGGAGCCTGTGGCCTCCACACTGTGTGACTCTGTCCCCTCCGCTAGGTGTCCAGGGCCCTGTCTCTGCTCATTTTCTCAGGTGCTTTTGAGGGCCTCCCCAGACCTGCTGCACAGCTGTCATAGGAACAGTGAGATATATTTTTGATTCTTGGCTTTTCTGATAAAGTCGTTGTGGTTGTCTTTTTTTTTTTTTTTTTTTAAGGTCTGGTCATTGATCTAGGCTTTTATTTTCTTTTAAAGATTTATTTATCTACTTGAAAGGCAAAGTTACAGAGAGAAAGAGAGAGAGGACTTCCATCCTCTGGTTCACCCTCCAAATGGCAGCAACAGTTGCAGCTGGGCCAGGAGCTTCTTCAGGGTTTCCCAAGTGGATGCAGGAGCCCAAGTGCTTGGGACATTTTCTGCTGCTTTCCCAGTTGCATTAGCAGGGAGCTGTGTTGGAAGAGGAACTGTGGGGACTCGAACTGGTGCCTGAAAAGGGAGCTGGCATCACAGGTGGCAGCTATACCCGCTGCACCCAGCCCCGGGCCCTACTGATACTGTCTTTTTGTTTTTTAAATTTTCAATTATATTTATATACAGAAGATCAATTTAGCATATATTAAGTAAAGATTTCAACACTCTGCACCCACACAGAAACACAAAGTGTAAAATACTATTTGAGTACTAGTTATAGCATTAATTAAACACCTTAGAATAATTGTGTATTAATCACAGAGTTCAACCAATAGTTTCAAGTAGAACATAAAAAATACTAAAAGGGTAAAGTATTAAGTTCTTTATTTTCTTTTTTGTTTGTTATATAGTTTTTTTTTTATTTAATAAATGTGAATTTACAAAGTGCAACTTTTGTGTTGTTGTGGCTTCCCCCCCACCCTCCCTCCCTCCCGTGGCCCTCCCCTCTCCCACTCCCTCTCCCATCCCACCCTTCATCGAGTTTCATTTCAATTACCTTCATATACTGAAATCAACTTAGTATATACTAAGCAAGGATTTCAACAGGCTGCACTCACACAACCGCACAAGGTGTAGGGTATTGTTCATCTAGTAGTGTTTTTAAGTTTCATAGTAAAACACATTAAGGACAGAGATCCTACGTGGGGAGCATATACCCAGTGACTCCCGTTGTTGATTTAACAATTGGCACTCTTATTTATGACGTCAGCAATCACCCGAGACTCTTGCTATGAGCTGTCTGGGCTATGGAAGCCCCTTGAGTTCACCGACTCTGAACTTGTTTAGTCAAGGCTGTATCACAGTGGAGGTTCCTTCCTCCTTTCAGAGAAAGGCGCCTCTCTCCTTGATGGCCTGTTCCTTCTGCTGGGGTCTTATTCACCAGGATCTTTCATTTAGATTGTTTTTTGCCACCGTGTCATGGCTTTCCATGCCTGTGAGACTCTCATGGACCTTTTAGCCAGATCCGAATGTCCCAAGGGTTGATTCTGAGGCAGGAGTGCTGTTCTGGGCGTTTACCATTCTATGAGTCTGCTGTGTGTCCTGCTTCCCCCGCAGGATCATTCTCTCCCTTTTAATTCTATCCTTCATTTTTTGCTTACACTGGTCTTATTTGTGAAATCTCTTCGACACATACCCTATCTTTTTGATTGCTTGTGTACTTATCACTTTACCAAGTGCGCTGGCATTGGTACCTGCCTCCTTGGTAAGATTGAGTTGAAATCCCCTGGCACATTTCTAGTTCCACCATTGTAGGTAAGTCCGAGTGAGCATGTGCCAACCTACATATCTCCTCCCTCTCTTATTCCCACTCCTATGTTTAACAGAGATCACTTTTCTGTTAATTTTAAACACCTAAGAATGATTGTGCATTGATTACAGAGTTCAACCAGTGGTCTTAATGTAGAACAAACAGAGCAACAACAACAACAACAACAAAAATACTAAAAGGAATAAAGTAGTAAGTTATTCCTCAACAGTCTAGATAAGGGCTGATCCTGTCATTGTCTCTCATAGTGTCCATTTCACTTCAATGGGTATCATTTTAGATGCTCGTTTAGTTGCCATCGTTCAGGCATAATGTATGATATTTGTCCCTTCTGGACTGGCTTATTTCACTCAGCATGATGTTTTCCAGCTTCCTCCATTTTGTTGTAAATGCCTGGATTTCATTGTTTTTTTTTTTTTTTTTTTTTTACTGCTGTATAGTGTTCCATAGAGTACATATCCCATAGTTTCTTTATCCAGTCATCCGTTGATGGACATTTAGGTTGATTCCATGTCTTAGCTATTGTGAATTGAGCTGCAACAAATATTGAGGTGCAAGTGGCTCTTTTTTTCTCCCCTTTAATTACATTTGGGTAAATTCCAAGGAGTGGGATGGCTGGGTCCTGTGGTAGTGCTATATTCAGGTTTCTGAGGAATCTCCAGACTGTCTTCCATAGTGGCTTTACCAGTTTGCATTCCCACCAACAGTGGGTTAGTGTCCCTTTTCCCCACATCCTCACCAGTATCTGTTGTTGGTTGATTTCTGTATGTAAGCCAATCTAACTGGAGTGAGGTGAAACCTCATTGTGATTTTGATCTGCATTTCCATGATGGCTAGGGATCCTGAGCATTTTCTCATGTGTCTGTTGGCCATTTGGATTTCCTCTTTTGAAAAGTGTCTGTTAAGGTCCTTGGCCCACTTTTTTATTGGGTTGTTTGTTTTGATTTTGTGGTGTTTTTTGATCATTTTATAGATTCTAGTTCTTAATCATTTATCTGTTGTGTAGTTTGCAAATAACGTCTCCCATTCTGTTGGTTGCCTCTTCACTTTCCTGACTGTTTCCTTTGCTGTAAAGAAACTCTTCAATTTGAGGTAATCCATTTGTTTATTTTATCTCTGATTACCCGTGCCTCTGGGGTCTTCTCCAGGAATTCTTCGCCTGTTCCAATATTTTGAAGGGTTTCCCCTATGCTCTCAATTAGCTTCATGGTGTCATTTCGCATCTCTAGTTCTTTGATCCATATTGAGTGGATTTTTGTATAAGGTGTAAGGTAGGGGTCTTGCTTCATACTTCGACATGTGGACATCCAGTCTGATACTGTCTTGATCCCAGCGTTCCCTCCATTAGTTGTCTGGCTGGGTATGGATCAGAGTGGAGACCTTCTGACCTCAGATGGATTTCCCCACTGGTTTCTGGCATCAGCGTTTCTGATGAGAAGACTGACGCTGCTGTGCCCTGAATCCCTGTGTGGATGGCCTGCTCTTCACTAAAGAAAGGGGTTTGGGCTCTCATCCTGAGGCTGCAAGCCAAAGGCCTCTTGGGAATCCTAGGCTTTCTTGCTGCGGGAGCACCCTGAGCGCAGGCTCCCTGCACCTCACTCATCAGTCACCAGGGCCTCAGCATTGCATCCTCTTGGAGACACGCTGACTCACAGGGGAAGGAGCTGCCAAGAGGTGTTTGTAATAGCTCAGAGATGCCCAAAGTGTCTCCACAACAGTTGTGTTGTGGGTCAGGATTCAGGCATAGCTCTGGTGGGTGAGATTATCGCAAACCAGCAAGTCTTGTGTCAGCATCTTCTATGAGCCTGGGTAGTTGTAAAGCAATGAGGCTTATTTAGCTCAGAGTTTTGCACGGTGATGGAACATCTGTGATTAGGAAACCAGAGATTCAGGGGCTGGCTAAGCTTGTCTTTTCATATTACTTTGATCTTGCAGAAATGAGCACTGCAAGCCCACTATTAAACTCCATGACAGTGATAGCCCCTGACCTGCCCTCCTTCCACTCTGCCTCAGCTGGTCAAGGCTCTGCCTCCTGGAACATCTCCCCACTGGGGACCAAGATTCTAATGGAACTTTCCCAGCATATGCAAACTCTAGCTGGTCTGTCATCCAAAATACACAACCAAAGTAAAAGCCCATTAAAAATGGGTCAAGACTTGAGTAGGCATTTTAAAAATATTTATCTATTTGAGAGACAATGAGAGTGAGAGAGAGAGAGAGATCTTCCATCTGCTGGTTCATTTCCCAAAAGTCACAATGGCTGGGGCTGGGCCAGGCTGAAGCCAGGAGCCAGAACTCCATTCAAGTCTTCCACATGGGTGGCAGGGGCCCAAACACTTGGGCCATCTTCCACTGCTTTCCCAGGCACCTCAGCGGGGAATTGGGTAGGAGGCAGAGCAGCCGAGACTGGAGCTGGCACTCTGATACGGGATGCTGGCATCACAGAGGGCTCAACTGACCGTGCTACAGTGCCTGCCCCAAGTAGGCATTCCTGACAAGTGACTGTCCAGAAGGCCAATAGGGTATGGAAACATGCTCAACCTCATCAGGCTGCAGAGAAGTTACAAGCATCGCTGGATCCTAGTATTTCCCACTAGAATGGTTTCCATTCATAGCACCGAATTTTGGAGAATTCATGGAGTAACTGAAACTGATACACTGCTAGTGGGATGACCACTTTAGACTCCTGATACAGCAACTAGAGCTAAACATACATCAATCTGTAACTCAGGAATCCCAGCACCCAGCAAGAAGGAGTGCATGTGTCTCCAAGCGTTATGTACAATCATGTTGAAAGCATCTTTATTTTAAACAGCTGCTTTTACTGTCATAAGTGATGACAATTCCAATCATCAATAGAAGAACGGGAAAAAACTACACTGTGGTTTATTAATCGATTTCCATTATTTACATAATGATATATATTTATTTTTTTAAAGATTTTTTTTTTAATTTAATGACAGACTTACAGGGGCTGGCACCATGGCACAGCAGGTTGATCTTCCACCTGCAGTGCCGGCATCCCATGTGGGTGTCGGTTCTATTCTGGGCTGCTCCTGTTCCAATCCAGCTCTCTGCTATTGTCTGGGATAGTGGTGGAGGATGGCCCAAGTCTTTGGGCCCCTGCACCCACGTGGGAGACCCAGAAGGAGCTCCTGGCTCCTGGCTTTGTATTGGCGCAGATCCGGCCATTTGCGGCCTGTGTGGAGTGAAACAACGGAAGGATGACCTTTCTCTCTGTCTCTCCCTCTCTCACTGTTTGTAACTCTAATCTCAAATAAACAAATAAAAGATCTTAAAAAAAAAAAAAAACAGAGTTATAGAGAGAGATAGAGACAGAGAGAGAGAGGTCTTCCATCTGCCGGTTCACTCGCCAGATGGCCGCAACAGCTGGAGCTGCGCCAATCTGAAGCCAGGAGCCAGGAGCTTCTTCCGGGTCTCCCAGGTGGGTGCAAAGGCCATGGTCCTGGACCATCTTCTACTGCTTTCCCAGGCCATAGCAGAGAGCTGGATTGGAAGAAGAGCAGCTGGGATTCCTGGCGCCCATAGGGGATGCCTGCGCTTTAGGCCAGGTCTTTAACCCACTATGCACAGAATCGGCCCAAAATATTATATTTCTACAAAATAAATATGCCAATGTTATACACACAATGTAAGGTGAGCATTAAGAACATAATATTGAGTAAAAGGACCTGGATCCAATAAAGTAAGAACCTACTGTATTATTCCATCGATCTGAAAATCAGTTCACAAGAAAAATGGCTCTGTGGTGATGAATCAGATGAATGGTGACCTTGGAGGGGTGGGAGGTCATTCATTGAGGGCCTGTGGAGTGCAGGAAATGTCCTCTGTCTCCTGCTGGGTGGTGATTACTTACTGCACACAATTGTGCATGCCCATGGTATGTACACTTACAGTCTGCACTTTGCTGCACGGGAGTTACCCTGCAGTGAGAGTGTGTGTATTTCATACACCATGTGGTGTCTCTGTGTGTGTCTTTATTGTCTGCTTCTCCCTTAGGATGTCAATGGCAGGGCATGGGATTTTGTCCCTTCATTATCTCTTTTTGTCTCTTCATTGTCTCTTTATTGGTGTTATAGATGTGTGTATAACACTTAGCCCCTGAAGCTAGTAGGAGCTCAGTGAATGGTTACTATGCCAATTATAGTCTAACTTTAGGGGTGACAGTTCAAGTCCTCTTTTGGTCTTTATTGAGGTCTGTTTCTTCGGGAAGATGAGCCAGATGATACAAACACCTAGTAGAGTGTGTCTAATCATTCTCATGCAATTGGGCATGTGGATTTTGTTTTAAACATTTCTTACAACAGTGCGATTGTCTTTAAAATAACAGTTGCCCTATTTTTGGTTCCTTTATATGGTAAATCCCCAAAGCAGACACTGCAAGGCAAAATGTTAAGATTGTTTGCAGGGCCAGTGCTGTGGCTTAGTGGGTAAAGCCACCACCTGCCATGCTGGCATCCCATATGAGCACTAGTTTGAGTCCCAGCTGCTCCACTTCCAATCCAGCTCACTGTTAATGTGCCTGGGAAAGCAGTGGAAGATGACCCAAGTTTTTGGGTCCCTACCCCCATAAGGGAGACCCAGATGAAGCTCTTGGCTCCTGGCTTTGGCTTGGCCAACCCTGACTGTTGCGGCCATTTAGGGATTGAACAAGCATTAGAAAGATTCTCTCTCTCTCTCTCTCTTTCTCTATATCTTCTTCTTTCACTATATCTCTTTCTCTATCTCTCCATGTTTCCACCTATCTTCCTAACTCTGCCTTTCAAATGAATAGATAAATCTTTAGAAAGATTGTTGGCAAATCGAGTAGATGATTTGCTCACTCTCCATGGAGGAGACATTTATGGTGCTGCCGCAGGGCACCAGGACTGAGAAGACACCTGCACAACCAGCTTTTACTATGCCCTTATTATCCTTTATAATAGTGCTAGAAAATATTATCATTATTTTAATGTAACCTAAAGTGTAACTACATTAGCCTGTTAGGCAACTAGTAGTAATAATAAGCAATGCTAGATGTCTTTGACTTGATAATATTTATTATGTTAGATGTTGATCTAAGTAATCCAGTAACTATATTAAGTTGATTATTGTACGACCTGAACCACTGCCCGTTCCTGGCACTAGCTATCGTACACTCCCCCTTCCCTCCACCTGGCCAGATGTGACCCTACCCTGACCCAGGAATGTAAAGTAATTACCTATGCCTATAAGGTTCAAAGCTTTAGATAACAACCAGCCACTACCCCGGAGTCCGCGGTGATGTCAGGACTTATCAGAAGTGTCAACTTGATCGATAGCATTCCCTTAAAGCTGCTTGTATATGATAATAACAGCTGTGTAAGAATTAAGCTTGGGGCTTCTCTGGTGCATCCTCTCCTGGAGGCACTGAGAGGCCTGGGTTCGAACTCGTAATAAAAATGACCCTGCTATTTGGCTTCAACTTCGGTCTCTGGTGGTGTGATTTTTGGGGGACCTCGGACTGTGGGCATAACAGAACCACCTCCTAACAATGGCAGGCATTGGGGTCCACTATTTCCTCTTAGGCAACAATACCTGATGTTCCACCTTTGTTAGGTAGGAAGTCAGAAATGAGCTTATGTGTGTGACAAAAGCCTAAGGAATTGACATCTACAGAGGTCCAGCATCTGCATCTCAAAGTCATCCCAATAACCTTCCAGGTGCAGCCCAGTATCTGCATTTCAAAAGTCCTGCCTGGATCCTGATGACCTTCCAGGGGGTCCTGCCCCTTCTACCTGGCCTGATAGACATCCTTCCTCTAAGGTGGGGTGATGCCAGCCAGGCTTCCCCTGTCTGATAACTTCAAACTTAGAAAGGAATTTTTCGTATTTACATCCAACAAATCCTTCCTTCAGGAGGAGAAGAAGGAGAGGGGGAGGGAAAAGGCGGGAAGGCAAGACCTATCCCCTTAAAAACCCCAGCCTCAATGTGCACTACACACTCGCTCTCGGTCCTGTCTGGAGAGGTGCCCATCCGTTCTTGCGGATCCCTACCCTAATAAACCTTGCTACGTTGCTTTCCCCTGCTCTCTGTCTCACGCCTGCATTCTTGCTTGCCCGCAGACAAGGACCCTTTGCTTCTCCAGTAACACCTTCCCCTCTGTTAACTGCCTATTGGTTGTACATGTTTCCACCAGATTGTATCAATCTCTGTTTCGCGAATTTCCCTGTGTAAATCTCTGCTTATCCATTATCTCCCTGTGGCCGTAGTAATTCTCAGAGAACCACTGAGAGATGAGCTTATATGCCTGCGTTTGGCACAGTGGTTAAGTCACTGCTGGGAATGCCCGCACCCCTGTCGGGGCACCTGCACTGACTGCCGGCTGCTCTGCTAATGCCCGTGCTGGGAGGCAGCAGGTGATGGATGGCTCAGTACTGTGGCCCCTGCCGTCCATGCAGGACATCTGGTGCGCACGGCAGACTCTTGCTGGCCCAGCCCTGGCTGTGGTGAACATTCAGGGAGTGAACCAGCAGATGGAAGCTCTCTGTCTGCCTCTGTGCCTGTCTGTCTTTCAAACACGAATGAAAATAAGTAACAATTGAAAAAGGTTGAACTTGTGGCAGTCAAACCCTTCCTTTCCTACAGGGATAAGGTAATTCATGGTTTCCTGTCCCATTATGTGACCATGATTTTAAGTGTCAACCTTGACATGGCTAAGGCATCCATTTTTCTGTGTGTGACTGTGAGAATATGGAGAGATCAGCATGAGAGTCAACAGAGCAAGTGCAGAAGATCCACCCTCACCGACAGTGCTGGCCATCGTCCAGTCTGCTAACTAGAAAGACAGAGGTGGAGAGGAGTGAGATCCTCTCTGTTAGCCTGCACACCCATCTTCTCTTGCCTGGGGACAGTGGCCCTCCTCGTTCTGTGGTCCCCAGAACTGATCTGAGACTTGGACCACGACTCGTTAGTAAAATGGCACAGTCTTACTGTAGTGCGCTCTGTGCTCCGGACACCAGCTTAGGCTCTAGCCCCTGCCACCATTGCTGGAAGCCAGGTGACCATATGGCCCCATCACAGGTGTCAGCTCCACCCCCACGCTCATGAGATTCTCTCTCCTACTTCCCTGCCCACCCCCCAGCTAAGTTTTAAGAGAACCTGTTTCTGAACAGCACGCCCTCCCTCTCTCTCACTCTCTGACTCTCTCGCTCTCTCACTCTCTCACTCGCTCTCGTTCTCCTCTCTCACTTTTTCCTTCTCCAGCGCTTCCCTCCGGTCTCTCAGGTTTCCCCACCAATAAACCCTTTCCCTTCCTCTGTGTTTGCTGTGCTTTGTGGCGGCCTTACAGCTCTCAACCACCCACCTAGCTCTCAGGCCTCCGGACTGGCTGTCCTCATCCCATATTGGAGTCCTTGGCACTCTACTTGCAATCCAGCTCCATGCTCACATGCCCAGGCAGCAGCAGGTGATGGCTCAAGGACTTGGGAGACTCCGATGGAATTCCTGGAATTCCCCTTGAAGGGTTTCTGGTCCTAGGGCTGGTGCAGAGTGGGCTCTCAACAACTGAGTTCTCAGTAAATGGATGACTGCCCACGTGCCCCTGTCTGTTCTGTGTCTTTCAGAATTCTTACTCCAATCACTGCGGGCCTATTTAAAGAGTCTTTTCTCAGCTGAATGTAGAATTTCCATCTTTCTAGGCTTCAGAGGCACACAGTTCAGAATGACAAAGTCTAGATGGATGGTGAGAACTGGACCAGTTGAGAGGGTGAGGCCCAGGGGTGTGCACATGGTGCTATTGCCCTGCTGTGGGAAACCTACCAAGGAATCCACGCTGCGGCCTGTTTCCTGAGCCTGCACACAGACAGGGGCGTGAGCTGAGTGGATGGGTTTGAGTCCCGGCTGCTCTACTTCTGATCCAGCTCCCTGCTAATGGTCTGGGAAACCAGCAGATGGTCTTAGTGTTTGGGCTGTTATGCCCGCAGTCCGTGGTCCCCCAAAAATCACACCACCAGAGACCAAAGTTGAAGCCAAATAGCAGGGTCATTTTTATTACGAGTTCGAACCCGGGCCTCTGAGTGCCTCCAGGAGAGGAAGCCCCCGAGAAGCCCTGAGCCCAATTCTTACAGAGCTTTTATTATCATGTACAAGCAGGCTTTAAGGGAATGCTATAGATCAAGTTGACCTTCTGATAAGTCCCAACATCGCTGCCGACTCCAGGGTAAGGGTTGGTTATCTCAAGCTTTAAACCTCCCTTTTACATTCGTGGACTTGGGTCAGGGTAGGGTCACATCTGGCCAGCTGGAGGGAAGGGGGAGTGTACGATAGCGAGTGCCAAGAATGGGCAGTGGTGCGGGTCGTACAATAATCAACTTAATGTAGTTACTGGATTACTTAGCTCAACATCTAACATAATACATATATAAAATCAAAGACACGTAGTATTGCTTATTATTACTACTAGTTGCCTAATAAGCTAATGTGGTTACACTTTAGGTTACATTAAAATAATGATAATATTTTCTAGCACTATTATAATGGATAATAAGGGCATAGTAAAAGCTGGTTGTGCAGGTGTCTTCTCAGGGCCCCTTTGCCCACGTGAGAGGCCTGGAGGAAGCTCCTTGCTCCTGGCTAAGATAGGCCCAGCTCCGGCCGTTGTAGACACTGGAGAGTGAACCAGCAGATGGAAGACCTTTCTTTCTGTCTGTTCCTCTCACTGTCTCTCACTCTGCCAGTCAATAAATAAATAAAACCTTTTTTAAAAAAGAATTTTTCATACAGTTGTTGGCAATGTGCATGTCTTTTCTTGAGAAATGTCTAGTCATGCCTTTTCACCATTTTAATCAGATTTTTTTGCTACTAACTAGTTCATCTTTTAATGAGTGTGGAGCCCTAGGACCTTATCCCCCCTCAAAGATCCTGCCTCTCAGTGCTACTGCATTGGGATGAACTTGTCACTCAAACCCGACCCCAAACCAGACACAGCCAAACCCAGCTGCCTGGCAGGAGGTTTCTGGGGGGAGGCACCTGGTGCACCTGCTGGGCCAGAATATTCACTCTTTACTGAGAGACTCATACCTTGCAATGGTAGATGCTGAATGAAACCATGGTTTCGGGCCACCCAGCCCCTTTTTGTCCTGAGCCAGCGGCTAACTTCCCAGAACTCCCAGTGTGTGTGGTGGTGGTGGTGGTGGTGGGGTAGCTGGGCAATCCCAGGACGAAGGCAGAGCCAGACAGCAGAGCAAGGAGGGGGGAACTGTGACGCTGTGTTAAGCCCTGGCTCTTCTGCCAATGGCACTGCTCACACCTGGGATACAGCACAGTGGCCTGTGGACGCCGCTAGCTCTGGCCCTGCACAGTGCCTCTGTCCCTCTGAAGCCTATAGGTCCAGGAACCCTGGGGGCGGCCTTGGGTCTTGCTCCTTCCTGTGGGTGGGGCCGAGCGCCCTGCTCCAGGCTTCAGGGAAAGCACAGAATTAGGGGCGGAGCCGGCACTTTCGCAGTAAGCTCCGCCCCTCCTCGCTGCCAAAGCTTTCCTTAAAGCCCCAGGTCCCTCCAGCAGAGGCCATTCCTCTGAGACCACAGGAGCTGCACCATGCCTGTGACGCTGGGTTACTGGGATATCCGCGGGGTGAGCGAGGGGTCCTGGTGGGGCGAAGGCAGGACCCTGGGCAGCTGGGGAGGCTTTAGGCCATGGTTCCTGGAGGAACTTGTGGACGCCTCTGAGGCCAACCAGAGCTCACCAAGCTGGCTCCTAGTGGGGTAGGGGGGGAGGGAAGGAAAGAGGGAGTGGTATGAGGCCTAGGGTGGGGGCCCACCTGGAGGAGACGGGGTCTGCAGGCAGAATACCCCCAACTCTGTCCTCTACCCCCGGCCATCTCTGCCAGTTGGCCCACGCCATCCGCCTGCTCCTGGAATACACGGACACCAGCTATGAGGAAAAGAGATACACCATGGGGGACGGTAATGCACCTGCCTGCTCTGACTTCTGCCCAGCCCTTGGCTACGGACACGTAGCAACCCCTCGCGGCCACCCATTGCCCTCCTGTGCAGCCCCCACCAGCTGGAGCTGAGCCTGCCCCTTCCCGGGACCCAAGGCAGGGCGCTGGGCTGTGAGTGGGTTGGGGTCTCCCATAGACGTCCCCACACTTTTGGAAGCCTGTTGCATGCAGGGTCCAGGGCCCGTACCCTCACTCTTTTCCCCCAGACCTGGATATGGCACCCAGTAGTTCAGATCCCAGATGCCTGTTTTGGGGGAGGGGTCTTGACCTGACTCCTCGGGAGGGTCCTGGGGGAGAAGGCTGCACACTGGGGAGGTTTGTTCTCACCTCATCTACTCCACAGCTCCCGACTATGACAGAAGCCAGTGGCTGAGTGAGAAATTCACGCTGGGCCTGGACTTTCCCAATGTAGGTCCACGGGACCTGGTGTGAGTGTGTGTGCAAGGTGTCTGTGTCTCCACCACTGATCCCCACTTTGAAGGTGTAAGGAGCAGAGCCCTCTTCCTTGCTGTTTGTCTGTGCTCCCTTCCCGTGATGTTCTGTGTCGTAGCTCACTCACTCACTGTACAGAGTGTGTGCTTAGAGCCTGCCATGGGCCGGGCACAGAGGGTGCCGGGTCTCCCGTCTGCTCCTGCTTGGGGAAGGGGATGCTGGGAGCCGGAGGCCCAGCTGAGTGCCCTGGTCACCACGCAGCTGCCCTACCTAATTGATGGGACTCACAAGCTCACGCAGAGCAACGCCATCCTGCGCTACCTGGCCCGCAAGCACGGCCTGTGTGAGTGGGGCTGGCTGCAGGGCGAGGGCGGGGGGCGTCCCCTGGGCGTGGCTGGGCCGGGCTGCTTAGGTCTCTGTGGTGTGGGCTGCAGGTGGGGAGACAGAAGAGGAGAGGATTCGCGTGGACATTCTGGAGAACCAGGTTATGGACACCCGCTTCCAACTAGGCATGATGTGCTACAGTCCTGACTTTGTGAGTGCCCGCTGGGTTGGATGTGGCGGGGTTCAGTGAGGAATTGTACTCTTGTGTTCATATCTGAACCTGTCTTGTTTTCCAATGATCTCCCTGCTCCTTCAGAAATTATCTGTCTGTCATATTTGTTGATTCCATACCTTGTAAATGTGGTGTAAGAATACCTTTGAATCAGTTACTCAAAACTTTCGATACATCAAGACGCCCTAGAGGGAAACTTCAGTTTCTAAATACGAAATTGGCCACAGAATATAGTTCATATCTAACCACTGACCCTGGCCATGGGCCGTCTTTCCCAGCTGTTCCCACCATGTGCCAGTGCCTGGGTACAGAGTCCAGTACATGAGTTACAGTAGTCCAAGAGGGGGCGTCTTCAGATGGGTGCCCTATCCCAGGGCTGTCTCCGTGCCCCCACAGGGATAAGCGTAGTCCCCATGGGCAGCCCAGGTCAGCCAAGGACCTTTGTTCCTCTCCCTCCATCCTCAGTGTCGAAGTCTCAGCTTCTGTATCTGCAGATACCTGTTCCGCTCCCCTGCCCCCCGGGTAGGGTTCGGCTTCTCTCCTGAGATCTCTCAGTTCTTTGTCTCTTGGCTTTCACCCCACGTCTGAGTCCAGGGGAAGCCAGGTGCTCATGGCTCTCCTGGCTCTGACCCTTAGAGGTTCTGTGGACACCGGTGGTGACAGGTTCAGGACAGTGCTGGGTTCCCCTGTGACTGCCCAGTGCCTGTGAAGATAGGGTAGGTACCCAGGAGGTGTCTATTCAGTGCTGATGAACGAAGGGGAAGGGTGGGCACCGCCCAGGGCCACTGTGCTGCTCAGCCCTGGCCAGCGGGGCCCGGGCAGCACTGGGCGGTGCCTGTCTGCAGGGCTCTGTGTCTGAGGGTGGTGACAGCTGATTGTGCCTCAGGAGAAGCTGAAGCCCGAGTACCTGAAGGGGCTCCCTGAGAAGCTGCAGCTGTACTCGCAGTTCCTGGGGAAGCGGCCCTGGTTCGCAGGGGACAAGGTAAAGGGGGGGTGCGGGTGGGGAGGAGGAGGGGTCGGTCTTCCTGCGGGACTGAGCTCTGTCGTCCTGGCTCCTGCAGATCACCTTCGCCGATTTCCTTGTCTACGACGTCCTTGACCAGAACCGGATATTTGAGCCCGCGTGCCTGGACGCGTTCCCAAACCTGAAGGATTTCATGTCCCGCTTCGAGGTGACTCCCTGACCTCCTCACTCTGTGTTGTTTTTCCCTGTCCCCGTCCCTCCATGCTCAGCGTCCTGGAGCTAAACTGCAGCCCAGCTGGGAACTTAGGGCCCAGGCTTCGCGTCTTACATCGATCGTGTCAGGTGTCTTTTCACAAGGTCCTCATAGGTGGATTGAATTGTTACTCCCATGTGACATAAAGAAACTGATTTTGTAGGGGTGAACCAGTTGCTCAGGGTACTGGAGCCAGTCTGAGCTATACTGGTCTCCCTGTGAGCCTCTTACGACTTTAGCTGCAGTCGGTTGATTCTCCCAATTTTGTGCTAAGAGACGCAGCCTCAGGCCCTTGTGCAGCCTGTGTCTCCCATCCCAGGACTTACCGGAGAGGCAGGACATTCAGCCGTGTGTGGTTAGCTGGCCTCAGGAGGGCTGAGACCTGGGAGGATGGAGGATTAGCATCAGAGACGCTGACAGCAATCATACTTGATGGACAGCGTGCTCGCACCAATCAGGTCCCTGTGGGGAAGCACTGAGGTCCCAGGGCTGTGCAGGTGCCCGGATGGATTGTAATGCAGGCGCCCCTGGTGCAGGATCCTGTCTTGATTGTGGGACGATGCAGACTTCTTCTCACTCCCTCCCTCCCTCTTGCTCTGACTCCAGCGCCCACTGTTCTGCCTGTGACATAGCGCCGGGCCTGTTTTTACATGGATGCACGTGCATGGTGACTCCATGCTGGAGCTGAGCATAGAACTGCAGGCTCTGCAGAGCTGGGAGGTGGATAGTGGTGCTAAGGAGCACAGCCCTGACCTCACACACGGGCACGTCCATCTCCCAGGGACAGCTTGTTTATACTAACAAATCCTACTGTATCACAGATTTGCAAATATAAGGGATTTGTAGAACAGGTTTTTCAGTCTCCAATCTTTTTCCTGGTCCACTCCCATCCAGAGTTCACCTTCTCAGCGACTTCTCATCAGCTCGGGATCAGGGCCAGGCCTGTGGCCTTGGCAATTCTGCAACAGTCGGCTCAACACTGTGTTCCCAGGAGGAGAGGCAGAGATTAGATCTGTGTGCGACCCTGCGGTCCAAACAGGCCAGGCCCGTTAGGTCCAGAACACTGTGCTTCCCCTGAGTTCTTTAGGAAGTCCCTGGGCACTAGTGTCCTGGTGTAGAGGACTTGGCACATGCGTGTCCTGGCCTCGTGTGTGGAGCAGGGCTCAGGACGAGGGGCTGAGACAGTGAGATCGGGCGCAGACCCCGAGTGCAGGAGGTAGGACTTCCTGTGTCCGTCCGGGGGAGTGGGTGGAGCCTGGCCTGGCCTTGCTCTGCTGCTTCAGCTCCTCCTGTTCCCTAAGTTCAGGGCTTGCAGAGTCCCTGGGTGAGAGCCGGGCTGCTTTGCAAGGTGCCCTGGCGTGGGCTCAGCCCCTTTGTCCCGTTGGCTGTCCCTCCTGTGTGTGCAATCCCAGGGAAGCCGGCAGCCTCGTTGTGAAAAGGAGAATGTTTGTGCAGACGGAGGTGACAGGGTCTCTATGGGGTGGGGAGGTGGAGGGCAGAGTGTGAGAGGGACAGAGCTAGGCCGCGTCCTGCCCATCTCCTGCCCAGTCCCTTAACCCCGAGGACGCTGCTGACCCCCTGTGACACTCAGGTTCCCTTCAGGTGGAAGGTGGGCCAGGAATGGACCCTGCGGGTAGTGGGGTGGGCTCTGAGTCTGCACCGCACTGTTAGTGTCTCCCTACCCACAGTTCTCATGAAGGCAGGACCTGAGTCGTAAGTAAGGCAGCGTGGACTCAGCAGGGCTGCGGTCCTATGAGACTCCCTGCAGCCAGTGAGGCCCTGGGGAGAGGCCGCTGTCGGGGTCCTGCCGTGATGCGCTGGGGCTGCCTGAAGCCCAGGGGGGCCGCAGAGCCTGACTCCTTGTGCTTTCTGTTTCCAACTCCAGGCCCTGCCGAAGATCTCTGCCTACATGAAGTCCAGCCGCTTCATCAGAAGACCTGTGTATTTGAAGACAGCCACATGGAGGGGATTATAGGTCCCTGGAAGGAGGTGGGCATGGCGCTGGGAGCTCAGGTCTCCCTGGCCTGGCCTTGGGCTTCTCCCCACCCCCCACCCCCCACCACCCCCCACCTCCTGCCAACCTGCTGGCTGCCTGTGTCCTGAGCCAGCCCCTCCCACGCAGGCTTGGCCAGGCTCAGCCCCCACCCTTCTCAGCCACGTCCCCTCTAAGGCTGCTCTTCCCGCACTAAGCCGACCCCACGGTCCTCGTCTCTCTCCGTGGGCCCTGTCTGAGCTCCCAGACTGCCAGAAACATGGCTGTGCCTGGGCTGCGGCCCTGCTCCCCAGCGGGGTCTCCCCAGTGCTGTCTGGTCCCCAGGAGGGCCTGACCTCAGCCGGGCCCTTCTCACCCCTGTGATGCCCTGACTGGGCGCTGACTGTGCAGACCTTGTTGGATTTTCTTTGTCTGCTGCCCACAGCAGGGGCTGGGTAGGGCAGGATTTGTGTGGGGCCAGTGCGTGCCCAGGCAGGGCTATGAGGGATCTTGTTAATTTCCGGGCCCTATCCATGTCGCTGTGCTCCTGGCCCTGGGTTTCTCCTCTGCCCGGGTTCCTCCTTGCTTCACCCTGGAGGGAGGGCGACGATGGCCACGTGCAGCCGTGCGGGGTTCTGAGAGCCGCTGGGCTGATGGGGACGGGGCTGAGCAGGCTTGGGCAGACCCCTCTGTCACCTCCTCCCAGAAGCTTTCCCTGATAGGTGATTCTCACCTCACAGTTTCAGGATGTTTTCAGTAAAACATCCTTCTGTATAATCATTGTTGTCCGTGTGTATATTAAACCCCAGCTGAGTCAGAACCCATGGAGGAGGCATCCCTCTGTGTCTTACCTGAGTCCGGTGTCCTGGGGCCTGGTATAGAGGAGGTGTCCCCCAAGTTTGGAAATGTGGACAAATTCCCTCTCAGGAGCCTGTGCCAGCCATGCCAGCCTGCCACTCTTCCTTGGGGCCTGGCGCTCTTGGAGGAGTTTTCTGAGCCAGAGGAGGTGTAGAGTAGCACCCACAAGGTTGTCCTGTTGGAATCTGTCAGTACAATCACTGCTTGAAGCTGCACTTCCAAGTCAAATAAAAATCCACAGTAGATCTGTTGGTAACGTCAGTGGGAAACAAGTGATTCATTTAAAGAAGATACAGTTTGTAAGGTCAAGTTCAGCCAAAGTAAATGCTTATGAAACCTACAGTGTAAAAACTAGTTAAGCCAAAATTTATTACACTTTAAGTCAGAAGAGAAAAGTCCTGAAGTTTCAGGTGACATTGTTGTAGAATCAGGTGGTAGCCGTACATCTGGAACAGGAGTCAGCGAGCATTTTCCCTAAGCGGCCGGTACTCAGGCTTTGCAGGGCGTACAGTGGTGTGGTGATTCCTCAGCCCTACGTTTGTGAAGAATCAACCGGGGATAACACGTGCAGGAATGAGCCAGGGCTGTGGTCCAGCAAGACTAGATTACACAGCACGTGATGCAGAAACAATGAAACCAAGCAGCTCAGTTCTCAATGGGTGAGGGACCTGAGCCACCATTTCCCAGAGGAGATGTGCAGGAGGGACCTGGACGTTGCCCCACAGCACTGAGCAGAGAAGGCCAAGGCACAGGTTTCATGATCCTTTTAAACCAAAATAAACTTATCTTTTGGTTGTATTTTCCATGGACTTTTTGAAGTCCCTTCTAGTTCTCCTTGGTCTCAAATCTCCAATTCCAGGGTATCTCGGGGCTACACTATTGTGCAGGGAGTTTAGACGCTCTTATAAAAGATGAAGACATGCACTTCAAATCCTTGGACAGAAGTAGTCCTACTGGGCACTTCAGATTAGGCAAGCGCAAAAGTTGATCTGATATCGCGTCTCAGTGTTTTGGCTAAAATCAGGTGTAAAGTTGAGCTGATGGGACTAGGACCCAGCTGGGGGTGGATTGGTGTCTCCTGGGTGATTTTGCTCTGAAGGAATGGCTGCCTGCATTGTGTCTCCTGCCTCTGTTTGTAATCTTTTGCTGCCCACTACAATGTCTATGCCTAATATCCCCACTGTGGAATCCGTAGGAAGAGACCAACCTCCAAGGGATGCCAAGACAGCAGCTGTAACACATCATCTATTCTTTGCTGTCACAGTTCCCTGGGGAAGAGCGGAGGGTGCTGGCAGCTCTGCTCTGCGGAGTTCAGCAGGGGCTCTGCTCCGTGCTGACAGGGAAAGCCCCAGGCCCTGGTCCAGGCTGTGTCTCCAGCCCAGGACACCGTGGGAGAGGCAGGGCGTTCAGCAGCGTGTACGGAGCTGGCCTCTGCAGTCTGAGACGAGGTAGGATTGAGGTTCAGTGTCAGAGTCACACACAACTGTCATGTGTGACCTCCAGAGCTCTTTGCACTGCGTGGGTGCCCATGTGGGGAAGCGCTGAGGTCCCAGGATGGCCGCTCATGCTGGGTTTGAGGGCGCACGTGGCCCCTGTTAAACAACATTGTCCCGAAGTTGTTAACAGTGGGCACATTCCTTCCGTTCCTCTCTTTTTTCTTTTAGTGGCCCATGTGTCCTCTGTGGCATGGCAGGTCCCTTATTTGCACTCCTCTGCACTGACCCTCTGCTCTGTGTGAGGCAGGGCACCAGTCATAGTGGGACCGGCTAGGTGACGCCGTGCTGGGGACCTGCACGCACAGCAGCCTGGCAGGCCGTTTGGCAGCACCTGCGTACCAGGAGCCCCACCTCTCTGCTGATCATGTCTCCAGGGCAACGCGTTTGATGGCAGCACAGCCTGGTTTATCACAGACTCGGGCATTGAGGCTGCCCTCCCACCTCCTTTCAGCCTAGAATCTGTTTCCTGTCCACCCTCCCACCCAGAGCTGCGCCTTCCCAGCTCCTTCTCATCAGCTCTGGCTCAGGACCAGAGTTGCAGCCTTGGAAATGATGAAGAGCTGGCTGTGGGAGGGAGTGGTTACTGGAGAAGCTGAGAAAGACAAATTCCACACTCTTTTGTAGTGTGTTTCTCTCTCTCTCTGCCTTGAGGCAGGAGACGATGAAGGGCTTATTGGGAAGCTCAGAGCAAGAGCTTGCAAGTTTGAGAAACTCACTCGGCAGCTGTGTGGAGACAGGATGGTGGCCAGCAGGCTACACAGCAGATGACTTCAAACCCGCTAAGGCCCCTCCCCAAGAGCAACCCATATAAACTCACAGCCCTGGGTATCTTTGGGGCCTGAAGTCTCGGTCTCAGCCTGAGCTTTGGTTCTTGACCTACTTCTACTTTCTTAAGACGTGGACTTCCCCGGGGCTGGCGCCATGGCTCATTTGGTACATCCTTGCATGCGGTGCCGGCATCCCACGTGGACACCAGTTCTAGTCCCGGCTACTCCTCTTCCAGTCCAGGTCTCTGCAGTGGCCTGGGAAGGCAGTGGAGGATGGCCCAAGTGCTTGGGCCCCAGCACCCGCATGGGAGACCAGGAGGAAGCAGCTGGCTTCTGGCTTCGGATCAGTGCAGCTCCAGCCGTGGCAGCCATTTGTGGAGTGAACAAACGGAAGGAAGACCTTGTAGCCCTGGGGATTTAATAACAGCCGGTCCATCTGCATGAAGGAAGGGAGCTGTGGGTTGCAGCTTGAGCTTGGGGGTCAGACGGCCCTGGATCTCTGCAAAGCCTTTGTCTACTCCCTGGGCCCTTTCTCTCCTAGTAAGAAGGTGCACGAGGCTTGGCTGGGTGTCTTTCGTCCTGGTGCCTGGGCTGGGCTGCAGGTGAGGTGGGTTGGGTACCGGGAGACTGGACTCCGTGCCGGCTGGAGAGGTTAGGACTTCCTGCTTCCAGGGCAGTGATCAGGGCTCCGCCTGGCTGTTTTCTGCGGGTTTACCTCCCTCTATCGATTTTCATTCAGGATTTGCTGAGTCACTGGGTAAGATCTGGGCTCTCTGCCAGGCACACATTCGTGTTCTAAGCGTCCTTGCTCTGTCAGAGTCCCCGCTCCGTGTGCGAACCCTGGCAATACCGGAGCCTCCGGAGAAAAGAGAAATCTGTGTGGACAGGGACTGACGGTCATGCTGTGGAGGGAGCAGAGAGCACACGGGACAGAGTGCAGCTGGGGCTCAGGCACAGCTGTGCACCGTGGGGAGGCGGCTCTCCTCCGTGCAGCTCAGGTTCCCTCCGGGTAAATATAGACCTGACCTCGCAGGGCGGTGGAGCGGACTTTCTGGGCCTCCACGCCATCTCCAGTGGGGTAGACACCTTGCTCAGTGCAGAGTCTCCCTGACTGCTGGGTCCTATTCAGGAATGACCTCAGCCGAAGGTCCCTGAAGAGTGAACTCACCAGGGTCGTGGACCCTAAGGAGACCGTGTAGTTCTCCAGGCATGGAGCCTGCGGGCAGGCAGCTGCCAGGGTCCTGCCATGCTGGGCCTGCACTGGGGCTGCTGGAAGCCCGGAGGGGCCGCAGACCCTAAGCTCTGTCCCTGTCCCCACTCTCAGGGTCTGGGGGAGATCTCTGCCCACATGAAGTCCAGCCGCTTCCTGTTGAGACCGGGGTTCACCTAGGTGGCCATTGTGGGACAACAAGTAGGGCCCAGAGAGGCCAGGAGATAGGAGTGAGAGCCTGCGCTCTGCCCACTGCCTAGGGCCCTGGGGTGCAGCCGATCTTCCTGTATCATAAGCTTAGTTCCTGTCCTTGGTGACAAATCAAAATGATGAGGACAGTGTTTGAGAGTAAAGGGAACAGAAACTGATGTGTCAACATCTGAGGACAACAACAGATAACCAATCTCAAGAACCATAGAACTACTATCCCGCAGGGGCCGGCCTGGCACTTCTTCAGGTGCTGAAGCCGGTGCCGGTCTGATAACAGACATCTCGGCCTCAGCACAGTTCCCTGGAAACCGGCTCAGTGCCTGGACTTCATCATGAGCAGGGACTGGCAGAATGTTCCGCCAATCTAAGCAGCCACACAGAGCGTTCTCTGGCCGGAATCTAAAGAGGGCACGTATGTGTTCCAGATTCCAGAGTTCCATCCGAGGATGAAGCCCTCAGCCTGCGCCCTTGGTTATTTCTCCCCCCACAGTCTGCTGCAAGGAATTCAAACCTCCGGTCTTTTGGCCTGGGAGGGCTGATGCTTGCAACTTCAACCAGCTTCCTCAAGGCCAGGTTCTGGAGTTCCCTAGCAGCATCTCTATCCCTTTGACCAGATACTTGAGGGAGTCCCAGGCTCAGTAGTTGGCTTTTCATCAGAATGTGAAAAGAAACAAAAAGGAGTTTGGTTACAAACTCCCCACCACCACTCCCTCACTCCCCATCTGTGGAACAGGGCTCTGACTCCATTCTGACGCCTCCAGCCCACTTAGGAGTCTGGGTCTGAAGCTGCGTTGTCAGGACTCGTGTGGAGTTGTAATGCTTTAGCAGCAGCTGCACGGGGATGACTGATCAGTCAACTGATCACTAATCAGGACTGGGCGAGGCTCAGTACCCCCAAGAGACTGCAAGGCCAGGATGGAGAATGCCTGGAGAGGCCCTCGTTTCACTAGGAATCAGAGAGGAAAGACCTGAGAAACAACTGTTAGTCCTGCGCAGGTATCATCTAGTAAAGGTGGATGACGACCCCGAAGAGACAGAGCTCTGGAGAGGTCTGGACTCCAGCAAGGCCAGAAGTACCCAACTGAGCTAGCTCATCCAGGCATGGTTTCCAGCCCCGCCTCACGGACCAGCGCTTCTGCTGAGAGAATAGACTGGGGCCTTTTGGATGTGCACTGGCAATGTATCTGTCAAGTGGTGAGCACGGGGCATAGAAAGCAGTGCAAACGTTCCCGTTGGCTTAGCCTTGAGAGTTATCTGAGACACATCACCTTGGGAGAGGGGAAGGGGCAGGCACGGCTCACCAGAGTACTTTTCAGTGGGGGAAATGAGCTTCGAAACCCAACCCCTGGCTTCAAAGGATGACGAGATGTAGAGAGGACCTGCGGGAGGCAAACTGATATACGGTTGTTGGTATCTGATCTAGCGCTTCAAGATACCGTCTCATTCTATTTTTAAAGTAATATTTATCTCCTTACTGTGAGCCATCAGGAAGGGTCTCCTACATACTAATTCAGGGCTATCCTTATCCGGAGGAGGGCAGGTGGCAATACCTTATAACTTAGGCTAGTGTCCCGGGATCATTTGGCGATTGTCTTTTCAAGGTGTAGTTCATCTTGTTGGCTTTTCCTCAGACTGAAATCTTCAGGACGTATGCAATGCATGTTTAATGAGGGGCTGTATGGAAACAGGCCATCATCACCGTGCCTGATAGAAGGAGGGGCTACTAACACAGGAAGTATCTGAAGCTCCCAGTCGTCCTAGGCATCTGAGCGACGTCTATCTGTCAGTCATCCAGGGGGTGAGCGCCCACATGTTGTGTGCCCCATTCGGTTGGCAGGGTGTTTTGCTCTTGGGTTGTTCTGAATACATACAGGCAACCCTGAGTTAGTGCCTGCACTACCTGTTGAAGATAAGGTCTACGTGAACGCTCCACAAAGTTCATCCGGGCATCACCCCAAATGTGTGCTCCCACGCATGTGCTTTGTGATGGGTTGGACCAGGGCCGTGGGTGTCAGGATGAGTCCACGGGAGCTCTGTTTCCACCTGATGGTGTTAGCCCAAGTGTTTGCTTGTCTCACCTTTCTCAGTGTGCTGGGTTTTTTATATTGGACTAAACCAACCTGGAGTGTCAAGGCCCCGAGAAAGCTCTTTCCTTTAGCTGCTGCTTTGGCAGCCAGATGCTATGTGTGCTGTGTGGACACACATAGCCAGGTGCTATGTGTCACCTTATGGCGACTAGGGCAGTGCATTGCGGTTGCCTGTTCTCACCCTGGCTCTGCCTGCATAGAGTCAGGTTCTCAGCTCGTGTTTAATGTACATATTTGCTGTTGTCAGGAACGCCCTGGCCTCCCGAACAGCACAGTGAGCATGCACAGTCATGAAGACGTAGCTGGGTCTGTGTACATGTTCACCTTCTGTCCTGTTGATAGCTGGAGAGCTCCCGTCACAGAGGTCGACTGAGCTTTCTGGGCTGAAATCCTGGGCGGCAGTGTCATTGCTTCCAGCGCCTGCCGTGCTGTGCCCACCGCACACCTGGCCCTTTGTGGTCCACTCTCTGCAGAACTGCTCCCATCAGGGAGGCGCTCCCAGTCCGGCTCTGGCAGGGGCTGCCCCAACAGGTCCATTTTGCTGGAGTAAATAGTCCCTGAGGTTTCCTAGCAACCACGGTGAAGGAGCTCATTTTCCTGGATAGGCGGCAGAGTGGCAGGGTTTAGGAGGCTGGCCTGATGATGTACTTGTCGTCCTGCCGTTGCCCCAGGCCTGGCCCGAGCACACCTCCCATGTTTCTTTCTTACATTGTCTCCCTCTGCCTTAGGGCCCATCAAGCTCTGAGGCTGGGATGACAGTTACAGGACCGAGAGTCTGATTAGGGTTCCCTTCATGGGGGCCTGTGCTGCTTCTTTTGCTTTGTCCATAACTATCCCTAGCTTACCAGAAGTAAGCAGAATATTTGCCAAGTGGGGTGATGACTTGCAAGGCTAGTAGTAAGAACCCAGTCATTCTCTGAGGCTCTGCTCTGTGTGTTGGGCTTGAACGTGTCCAATCTAACAAATCAGCGGTTGGAGAAAGACTGCAGGCCCGGCAGTATCCTGCCGTGTGCGCGTCTGCATTTAAGCCTTGTATGGGATATTGCTGTAAGGGAATTGGCCTGCCTCAGCTACTGGTGCCCCCAGCAGAAATGGGTTCCCAGCCCAGGATTTGAAGGAAGAGACCCTTCCCCTTCCCTGAGTTATACTCTGCCACACTCTTCCTTTTGGGGAGGTGAGGAGAGAGGTTTAGAAATGGAATCCATTGAGGGCCAGCTCTGTGGCATACTGGGTAAAGCCACCGACTGCAATGCCAGTCTCCCATAAGGATGCCGGTTCGTGTCCTGGCTGCTCCTCTTCCAATCCAGCTCTCTGCTGTGGCCTGGGAAAGCAGAAGTTGGCCCAAGTCCTTGGGCCCCTGCATCCATGTGGGAGACCTGGAAGAAGCTCCTGGCTCCTGGCTTCATATCGCTGTAGTCCAGCTGTTGCGGCTACTTGGGGAGTGAACCAGCAAATGGAAGACCTCTCTCTCTCTGTCTCTGTCTCTCTTTCCTCTCTCTCCCTTTCTCCCCTCTAAAAACTCTTCCCTTCAAATAAATAAATAAATCTTAAAAAAAAAAAGAAATAGAAGCCTTTGGTGTGACAAAATACATATTTTTTCAGTTCTCCCCTTTAAGGAGAGGAGGTCAAATGGATTTGCTTACTCGTTAGTTTAGATGTCTGTTTACAAAGGTTTTGTATACAAAACATAACCATTTTAAACCCTAAGTAAAATCCCGATTTTGTTGCCAGGAGTGTTAACCTTAACTTGAAAATTTCTTTGAAAATTGACCTGATTTAAGGAGCATCTAGGAAAACAAATTTAAAAACCAAATTTCAACTCCTTGGAAGTGGGGGTTTGATGATGCAGAGACTGTTATAGCCAGGGGGCCTCTTTCTTTCTTTCTTTTAAGATTTATTTTAGTTATTTTAAAGGCAGAGTTAGAGAGAGAAAGAGAGGGAGAGATACAAAGAGATCTTCCATCTGCAGGTTCACTCCCCAAATGACCACAATGGCTGGAGCTGGGTCAGGTCGAACCCAAGGAGCCAGGTGCTTCTTCCAAGTCTCCCATATGGATACAGAGGCCCAGGCAGTTTGACCATCTTCTGCTGCTTTCTCAAGAGCATTAGCAGGGAACTGTATCAGAAGTGGGGCAGCTGGGACTTGAACCAGAACCCACATGGGATGCCTGCATTGCAATGGCAGCTTTAGCCATTATACTACAAGACCAGTCCATTGAGTGCCTATTTCTTAGTTGTTTTTTTTTAAAGATTTTATTTTATTTATTTGAAAGACAGAGTTAAAGAGAGAGGTAGAGAAACAGAGAGAGGTCTTCCATCTGCTTGTTCATTCCTCAGAGGGCTGCAATGACTAGAGCTGTGCCAATCCGAAGCCAGGAGCCAGGAGCTTCTTCCTGGTCTCCCACACAGGTGCAGGGGCCCAAGCACTTGGACCATCATCTACTGCTTTCCCAGACCACAGCAGAGAGCTGGATTGGAAGAGGAGCAGCCGGGACTCAAACAGGTGCCCACATGGGATGCTGGCACTGCAGGCGGCAGCTTTACCTGCTAGGCCACAGCGCCGGCCCCACGAAGCCCCCGTTCATCGCCCCTCCTTCCGCTGTTTTCTCAGACGCCTTCCAGGTGCCCCTCCCAGCAGGCTGCCTGGCTGCCCCTGGGAACGCCTTTCCTGGTTCATCTCCCACTGCCCTGGGTAGCTCTGGGACAAGTTTCCACCTGTGTCTTTTTAATTGTTTCCGGTGGGGCTTGCTTCCAGCTCATGAATTGTTCTCTGTGAATCTTCTTGCCCATGGATCACCTGTGTAAAACTCTGCTTCTCCATTATCTCCTCGTGGGTTAGTCACTTCCTGTAGAAGTGTTGAAATGGAGCTGCGCAGTCAAAAGCTTTATCTCTTATAGGGACAATGTAATCAGTGGTGATTCTGTTTTAGGTTTACAATGTGCTGCCTATTGTTTTCCCCCAGGTTTATTTAGTTGAAAGGCAGAAATACAGAGAGAGAGGGAGAGGGAGAGAGATAGGGATAGAGAGAGAGAGAGGGAGAGAGAGAGAGAGAGAGAGATCTTCCATTCGCTGGTCCACTCCCCAAATGACCACAATGGCCAGGGCTGGGCCAGGCTGAAGCCAGGAGCCAAGAGCTTCTTCTAGGTCTCCCTTGCGTGTGCAAGGTCCCAAGCACTTGGGCCATCTTCCACCGCTTTTCCAGGTGCATTAGCAGGGAGCTGGATCAAAAGTGTAACAGCTGGGACCTGAACCGGTGCCCGTATGGGAAGCTGGCACTGCAGGTGGAGGCATAAACCACTGTGCCACAGCGCCAATCCATGGTGATTAATTTTATCAGCTAACTTGGCTGGGCTGAGAGATGTCGGGATAGTTGATAAAGTCTTGTTTCTGGGTTCTCCGACATTTAGTCTTTTTTTTTCTTCTTCTTTTTTTTTTTTTTCTAGAAAGGCAGAGTTACAGAGAGGCAGAGGCAGAGAGAGAGAGGGAGAGAGACAGAGAGAAGTCTTCCATCTGCTGGTTCACATCTGGAATCCCCGGATGGCAACAATAGCTGGAGTTGGGGCTGATCCGAAGCCAGGAGCCAGGAGCTTACTCCGGGTCTCCCACGTGGGTGCAGGGGTCCAAGGACTTGGGCCATTTTCCATTGCTTTCCCAGGCCATAACAGATAGCTGGATTGGAAGTGGAGCAGTCGGGACTCAAACCGGCACCCACATGGGATGCCAGCACTACAGGCGGCGGCTTTACCCGCTACCTCACAGCGCCAGTCCCTGACCTTTAATCTTGAGCTGAGACTTAGGCCATCATCCCCCAAATCCTTCTCAGGCCTCTCACGTGATCTTAACCACATCTGCTTGCAGATGGCACTTCACCCCCATAATCCTGAGTTTCCCTCGCACACACATGTCCGTGTTTATAATTAGTGTGTGCATAGTCATAAGCTGTGTACATGCTGCTTCTATTGAATCTCGCCGTGGAGAACTCTGACTGGCACACATAATGGACAAATACACAAGAATCAATGCAGCAGCAGGTAAAACCAAATGTAACAAAAAAGACCAGACCATATCCGTTTATGGGGGGGGGGGTTCTCTTTGGAACGCACTGCTGAGCTGCCTTATAGACAACACCGTGAGGTTTGCACGGAGGAGACCTGAGCCTCCCTGTTCATCGCCAGTGCCTAGGGACTCGCACAGGGCAAATCAGCCGCCGGCCTGCAGCTTCTCTGATTCACTGTGCGGCCCCGGGAGGCGTTACAGCTGCAGGAACAGCGGGAAGAGCTGCTGCTCTGGTGACCCCATCACTGCTGTGCACCCCAGGCACCATCAGTTCAAGTTCCAACTTTCAGAGATGTTAAATGCAGGGAGGGTCCAGCTGAGCGTGGCGGTGACTTGTGGGAGTGTTCTGCACACCCTTGTCAGTCATGGTGGGTAGCTTTAGAAGCAAGTTCAGTTCCCCCTGCCTAAGCTCCCAGGGAAGGAGCACACCGGCACTGCCCGGGCCTGTGGAGACGTGCTGAGAGCCTGAGAGCCGTGCTGGAAGCTGTGCCTCAGAGTCACAGTGCTCCCCAGCCTGAGCTCTGGGTGACCCGGCTGCCCAGCCTTCCCCCCAGTAGGCTTTGCCTCAGTCTCCTCCCCTCTTTCCTGATGTGCACCTTGATGCCTGCAGGATTGCTGCCAGCGCAAGGTTCTCTCTAGACGCTCCTTGCAAGCCCCACCCTCTGCCACAGCAGGGCAGGCTCTCTGGGCTCCTTCCTGCTGGCCTGAATCTGGAGGGCAGTGGTTTTCCAGGTGAAGCACTTATGTTTTGAAAGGCAGAGTGACACAGAGAGATGGAGAGGCAGACAGAGATCTTGCACCTGCTGGTTCACTTCCCAAATAGCCACAATGGTCAGGACTGGGCCAGGATGAAGCCAGGAGCCAGGAACTCCATCCTGGTTCCCCACATGGATACAGGGAACCAAGTACTCGGGCGGTCTTCTGCTGCTTTCCTAGGGGCATTAGCAGGGAGCTGGATCAGAAGCAGAGCAGTCAGGACTCAAACAGGTCCTCTGAGATGTGATGCCAGCACTGCCGGCAATAGCTTACCCCACTGGGCCACCATGCCTGCATCCTAGTTGCAACTTTTCACCCACGGGGGCGTCTGGAGTAGGCTCTGTTCTGGGCTGTGCTGGGCATTGCAGGCGCTGCCAGCACACCCAAGCCCTGCCCACCTGGTGCCAGGAGCACTTCCCAAAGCCTCTGGACACCGCCCAATGTCCCCTGGGGCAGAGCCTTCTGTTGAAGACCACTGGTGTGGTGGACAGAGACTCCCAGTTAGAGAAAAAATAAAAGAAAGAATAAAATTCAAAATGCAACTCTTACAGAGGAGATGAATATATTTCATGAAACTTTTATTTCAGTTAATCAGGAGGTATGTCCTGGATCACATGCTGAGAGTCTATATATTTTTTAATTTTTATATAATAGCAAACTTTGAGACTACTTCCCAAGAATCCCTGTGCACCCCAGACGTCAACCCTTTCCTCTCTGGCGTCTCCTCCCTTTCTCTCTCACCCGGCCTGCCTGCCTCTCCGGGGGGCTCTGCTCCTGCATCCTGTGTGTGAGCACAAAACCTTTTATCACAGCACCATATTCTTTTCTACTTTTTTGTTTAGGAATATTTTATATTTTCAAGGTATTTAGGAATGCTTTCATTAGAAGAATAAAGGCAATGGGGTTATCTGTTAGGTTCTAAAAGTACCCATGAATTAAGTCACTCACATTCGCCACTGAAAAGACAAAACAAACCCTTAAACCACATCGCTGCTGAGCCTCCTTACAGTCAGCAGTGAGACCAAACGATGCTGGAGCACAAAAACCTGCAGTTTGAGCATGAAGATGATTCATTGATCAGACATCTGATTTATTCAGGCACTAGGCCTACTGGAGATGGAATGAACGCACAGCTCATTGAACAGGAAGGAATTGCACCCTGCACCCACCCACTCCGTGTCAGAGTTCCTAGGGACACAGTTCACCCATGCTGTCCTGGAGCTTCACCCTGAAGCATCCACAAGTGCTTGATGCTGACTACCTGGAACAGGGTCTGAGCAGTGTGCGCACTCTCAGCCCGGCGGATATCAATGGTCATGTGACTTTCAGAGCCATCCTCAGACACGAGAAATAGTGCTGCCTGCAGTGAAGAGCCTTGGACAATCAAAGAAACAAGCACCAATAGGTGGAATCATAAAGAACTTAACATTTGTTGCTGTGCAAACTCATCTGTAGTACAGTAGTATCAATCTTGGGTGTGAAGCATAATCTGCTGTATCAAGTTAAGAAGTTGAAAATATAGTAAGAAATGTACATGTGTGTATGCGTGTGTAAGCCAGCTGACCCAAGAGCAATCGAGAGCCCTAACTTGTTTGGTTGAGACTAGATATTAAGTTAAATCTTCATTTTTTAGAAGGCAATCAAAAATTACAATTCCAACAGCCCACAAAGAAAAAGCACTGTAGAAAGAAATTAAAACTATAATGAAGATTGTCCCCATCCAAGTGCAGACATGGCAATCTCTGCCCCTGAATGATTAAGAAAAACAAAACAGTAAAAAAAAAAAAAAAAAAAAAATCCCCTCTCTGGATCAAAGCAAAGCATTTAGGACAAAATAAAAGAGATAAAAAAAGAAAAGAAAAGAAAATTTAAAAATTCCAATGAGGAAGGGCACATTTTAATTTGTTGTAATTGTATCTGATATTTTATTTCTAAACTTCTGAGGCCATCTGATGTTGAATTGCTTTGTATTTGCCTTGAGAGTGTTGGCGGTCAGCAGCGGAGCTGGAAGGAGTTTGGGATCCAGGTCAGAGATGCTCCGTCAGACTTCAGCCCATTTGCACCCAGTCTCTGTGCCCAGCACAGCAGCCATTTAAAAAGGCAGAGCTGGTCCACATGTTGCAGTCAGCGGGGAGCACATGAACTTCAGAGGATCCCACAGCACTGGCATGCGTTTCTGTGGGGTAACAACAGGACACAACCCCTTCTCAGACCACTTCCCAGCGTCCCTAATCCCCACTGCTCCCTGCCGCCTCTCTCAGACCCACTTCACCCACTGCCGTGACCTCCCAGCCCCGTGGGTATTCTGAGGCCTACAAGTCCAGACGCCTCCTCCTGCAGCACCTGCTCCTCCCGCAGGGCCAGCTGTGCTCAGGGCCGGGCTTCCAGCTCCTTGGAGTCCTGGCCCTGGGCAGCATGGCCTCCGTCTCCCGCCCCAGCCTCAGTGCCATCTCAGTGCACAGAAGCACAGCGATGAGCCGCACGGTCACAGTCCCTCCCTGGGGTTCCCGCTGATGCGAGTCTTGATGGCCAAGCCACAGACCCCTTGAAGGATCTTCTGTGCATAGGGCCAGGGAGTGGCGGGATCCCAACAACTGAGTTCTCAGTAAAGGGACGACCAGAGGGATGACTGCCCACGTGCCCCTGTCTGTTCTGTGTCCATAGAAGATAGAGTTTGGTCTCACGAGGCAGGGTGCTGGGCTCCCCTGTATCTGATTGATTTGGGTTCTTCAAGAGACTGCCCCACACCTTTTGTAAGCCTGTGGCATGTGGAGTCCAAACTGCTTGTAATCATTATTTCCCCAGCTCACCATCCCCAGACCTTAAGTGTGTGCCGCATTCCCAACTCAGATGTGTGTGTCAGGGGAAGCAGGGGTCTCACCCCTGACCCCTTGGGAGGGTCCTGGGGGAGAGGGTTGCCACTGGGGAGGTTTGTTCTCACCTCATCTACTCCACAGCTCCCTACTATGACCAAAGTCAGTGGCTGAGTGAGAAATTCACGCTGGGCCTGGACTTTGCCAGTGTAGGTGCAGGGGATGGAGTTGGGGGTGGGGTGGGGAGGTGCAGGGTATCTGTGCCTCTGTTTCCTTCCCCAGCTTGGAGGTCTGAGGTCAGGGCCTTGTGCTCACCACTGTCCTCCCTGGTTCTCTGCAGTACTTTTCCGTGATGTTCTGTGTCATAGCTCACTCACTCACTGTACAGAGTGTGTGCTTAGAGCCTGCCATGGGCCGGGCACAGAGGGTGCCGGGTCTCCCGTCTGGCCCTGCTCCGGGAAGGGGATGCTGGGAGCCCGGGAGCCCAGCTGAGTGCCCTGGTCACCACGCAGCTGCCCTACCTAATTGATGGGACTCACAAGCTCACGCAGAGCAACGCCATCCTGCGCTACCTGGCCCGCAAGCACGGCCTGTGTGAGTGGAGCTGGCTGCAGGGCGGGGGCGGGGGCGTCCCCTGAGCATGGCTGGGCCGGGACACTTAGGTCTCTCTGTTGTGCACTTAATCGGTAGAGGAGAGGATTCGGGTGGGCTTTTGGAGAACCAGGTTATGGACAATCACATACAAATCGGCATGATGTGCTACAGTCTCAACTTAGTGAGTGCCCGCAGGGTTGGACTTGGCGGGGTTCAGTGAGGAATTGTACTCTTGTGTTCACATCTGCACTGCTCCTGTATGCTACTAAACTCCCTGGGGACCTGCTTCTCCAAGAAATGTCTTATTCAACCATCACATTGGTTTGTTACCCCAAATGTGGTGAAATAAAATATTTGAATCAATGTCCACTATCTCAAGATACAATCGTGATACTTCGGGGTCAAAATTCAGTTCTTACACATGATGTTTGCTTCAGAATCCCTTTTGTGTCTAACATTTGACCCTGGCCATGGGCTGTCTTTCCCAGCTGTTCCCACCATGTTCCAGCACCTGGGTACAGAGTCTAGTACATGAGTTACAGTAGTCCAAGAGGGGGCATCATCAGATGGGTGCCCTATCCCAGGGCTGTCTCTGTGCCCCCACAGGAATAAGTGTATTTCCCAGGAGCAGCCCAGGTCAGCCAAGGACCTTTGTTCCTCTCCCTCCATCCTCAGTGTCGAAGTCTCAGCTTCTGTATCTGCAGATACCTGTTCTGCTCCCCTGCCCCCCGGGTAGGGTTCGGCTTCTCTCCTGAGATCTCTCAGTTCTTTGTCTCTTGGCTTTCACCCCACGTCTGAGTCCAGGGGAAGCCAGGTGCTCATGGCTCTCCTGGCTCTGACCCTTAGAGGTTCTGTGGACACCGGTGGTGACAGGTTCAGGACAGTGCTGGGTTCCCCTGTGACTGCCCAGTGCCTGTGAAGATAGGGTAGGTACCCAGGAGGTGTCTATTCAGTGCTGATGAACGAAGGGGAAGGGTGGGCACCGCCCAGGGCCACTGTGCTGCTCAGCCCTGGCCAGCGGGGCCCGGGCAGCACTGGGCGGTGCCTGTCTGCAGGGCTCTGTGTCTGAGGGTGGTGACAGCTGATTGTGCCTCAGGAGAAGCTGAAGCCCGAGTACCTGAAGGGGCTCCCTGAGAAGCTGCAGCTGTACTCGCAGTTCCTGGGGAAGCGGCCCTGGTTCGCAGGGGACAAGGTAAAGGGGGGGGGGGGTGCGGGTGGGGAGGAGGAGGGGTCGGTCTTCCTGCGGGACTGAGCTCTGTCGTCCTGGCTCCTGCAGATCACCTTCGCCGATTTCCTTGTCTATGACATCCTTGACCAGAACCGGATATTTGAGCCCGCGTGCCTGGACGCATTCCCAAACCTGAAGGATTTCATGTCCCGCTTCGAGGTGACTCCCTGAGCCTCCTCACTCTGTGCTGTCTTTTCCCTGTCCCCGTCCCTCCATGCTCAGCGTCCTGGAGCTAAACTGCAGCCCAGCTGGGAACTTAGGGCCCAGACTTCGTGTCTTATGTCGGTTGTGTCAGGTGTATTTGCATGAGGTTCTCCTCCCATGTGACATAAAGAAACTGAGTTTGTAAGGGTGAGCCAGTTGCTCAGGGTCCTGGAGCCAGTCTGAGCTATACTGGTCTCCCTGTGAGCCTCTCATGGCTGTGGGCAGCAGTGAGGGATTCTCTCAATTTTGTTTTAAGAGGTGCAGCCTCAGGCCCTTGTGCAGCCTGTGTCTCCTGTCCCAGGACTCTACGGGAGAGGCAGGACATTCAGCCGTGTGTGGTCAGCTGGCCTCAGGAGGGCTGAGACCAGGGAGGATGGAGGGTTAGCGCCAGAGACACTGACAGCGATCATACTTGATGGACAGTGTGCTCGCACCAATCAGGTCCCTGTGCGGAAGCACTGAGGTCCCAGGGCTGTGTTGGGGCCTGGTGGAGATTCCTGTCTTGCTGCTGAAGACTTTCTTTCCCTCCCTCTTTTTGTCTCTTCCTTGACTCCAGTGTCCTACAAGCCCTGTGACATGAGGCACACCCTTTGTTTTCATGTTTGTGCACTGAACTTCCTGTTGTGGGAGGCATGTTGTAGACACCATGGGATGCACAAAGGTGACTCGGTGCATGAACTAAGCAAGTTAGAGAACTGCAGGTGCCCCAGATGCGAGGGGTGGCTGATTGTTTCCACCATATGGCTTTTGAGGAGCAATGTGTGGACCGCACATATACGGGCACGTCCATAACCCAGGGACAGCTTGTTTTCCCCCAACAAATTCTACTTTATCACAGATTTGCAAATATGAGGGATTTGTCGAACAGGTTTTTCAGTCTACAATCTTTTTCCTGGTCCACTCCCATCCAGAGTTTGCCTTCTCAGCACCTTCTCATCAGCTCTGGATCAGGGCCAGGCCTGTGGCCTTGGCGATTCTACAACAGTCGGCTCAACGCTGTGTTCCCAGGAGGAGAGGCAGAGATTAGATCTGTGTGCGACCCTGCGGCCCAAACAGGCCAGGCCCGTTAGGTCCAGAACACTGTGCATCCCCCTGAGTTCTTTAGGAAGTCCCTGGGCACTAGTGTCCTGGTGTAGAGGACTTGGCTCATGCGTGTCCTGGCCTTGTGTGTGGAGCAGGGCTCAGGACGAGGGGCTGAGACAGTGAGATCGGGCGCAGACCCCGAGTGCAGGAGGTAGGACTTCCTGCGTCCGTCTGGGGAGTGGGTGGAGCCTGGCCTGGCCTTGCTCTGCTGCTTCAGCTCCTCCTGTTCCCTAAGTTCAGGGCTTGCAGAGTCCCTGGGTGAGAGCCGGGCTGCTTTGCAAGGTGCCCTGGCGGGGGCTCAGCCCCTTTGTCCCGTTGGCCATCCCTCCTGTGTGTGCAATCCCAGGGAAGCCGGCAGCCTCGTTGTGAAAAGGAGAATGTTTGTGCAGACGGGGGTGACAGGGTGTCTGTGGGGTGGGGAGGTGGAGGGCAGAGTGGGAGAGGGACAGAGCCAGGCCGCATCCTGCCCGTCTACCTGCCCGGTCCCTTAACCCCGAGGACACTGCTGACCCGCTGTGACATTTGGGTTCCCTTTGGATGGCAGTTGGGCCAGGAATGGACCCTGCGGGGAGTGGGGTGGGCTCTGAGTCTGCCCCGGGCTGTTAGCGTCTCCTACCCACAGTTCTATGAAGCTGGGACCTGAGTCGTAAGTAAGGCAGCGTGGACCCAGCAGGGCTGCGGTCCTATGAGACTCCCTGCAGCCAGCGAGGCCCTGGGGAGAGGCCGCTGTCGGGGTCCTGCCGTGACACGCTGGGGCTGCCTGAAGCCCAGTGGGGCCGCAGACCCTGACTCCTTGTGCTTTCTGTTTCCAACTCCAGGGCCTGCCGAAGATCTCTGCCTACATGAAGTCCAGCCGCTTCATCAGAAGGCCTGCGTATTTGAAGACAGCCATGTGGAGGTGATTATAGGTCCCTGGAAGGAGGTGGGCTTGGCGCTGGGAGCTCAGGTCTCCCTGGCCATGCCTTGGGCTTCTCACCCCTTTCTCTCCCTCTCTCCATCCCCCCCACCTCCCCACCCCCCCGCCAATCTGCTGACTGCTTGTGTCCTGAGCCAGCCCCTCCCATGCAGGCTCTGGCCAGGCTCAACCCCCACCCTTCTTAGCCATGACCCCTCTAAGGCTGCTCTTACTGCACAGTCTTTGTCCCTGCTTCAAGGGACCTGAATTTCTGTGCTCTCCAGACTGCCAGAAAGATGGCTGTGCCTGGGCTGCCGGCCCTGCTCCCCAGTGGGGTCTTCCCAGTGTTGTCTGGTCCCCACAGGGCCTGACCTCAGGCCTCGGTCTGTCGACTTCCTGTGATGCCCTGGACTCAGCACCGTCTTGGAGTTTTGGGAATTTTCTTTTGTTCTGTTGCCCATAGCAGGGGCTGGGTGGAGCAGGATTTTGGGGTGGGTGCGGCATGGTCAGGCAGGGTCATGAGGAATCTTGATCATTTCTGTCCTTTTCTGTATGTCTACTGTTTCTCTATTTTCTTCACCTTGGGTTGCTCCTGCCTGGGTTTCTCGTTCATTCAGCCTTGTGGAAGAGCTTGAGGGCTACGTGCAGTTGTGCCTTGGTTCCTAGAGCTGCTGGGCTGATGGGGACGGGGCTGAGCAAGCTTCGGGCAGACCCCCCTCTGTCACCCCATCCTGGAAGCTTTCTCTCATCTCGATTTTCAGGATATTTCTCAATAAATCATCTCCCACTGTATTATCATTGTTGTTGTACTTGTTTTTTTACCCCAGCTGAGTCACAAACTCATGGAGGAGGCCTCCCTCTGTGTCCTCCCTGAGTCCTGTGTCCTGGGGCCTGGCATAGAGGAGGTGTTCCCCAAGTTTGGAAATGTGGACGAATTCCCTCTCGGGAGGCTGTGCCAGCTCTGCCAGCTGTCACTCATGTTGGGGGCTTGGTGCTCTGAGAAGGAAGAAGTATCTGAGCCAGAGGAGGTGGAGAGTAGCGTGCAGAGTTTGTAAATGTGCAGGTACTGGAGCCTGAGCCAGCAGCTGTCTTGAACCCAAGCATTTCAGAGTCTCTGGCTGCCCTTGGAATAACTTGCCTAAGAAGGGCTGGCCTGGTGTGCTGGGCCACAGTGTGGCAGTCCATGTGGTCAGAGGATGTGGGCGTTTCATAGGAGGCCATCTGCAAAGGAGGCGAACTCATGTGTGACCACCGAGCAGAGCAGGCTCCTGGAACTGGGCGGACAATGGACTTGGCCTCGGTAGCTTCCTGCAGGATAGGGAACAGAGGTGGAGGAGAGTCCTGTTGGGCATCTGTCCAAATGGTCACTGCCTGTGGGTGCACTCCTGAAGTCAAATAAAAATGGCCCAATAGGTGTAATGGTAATGTCATTGAGAAATAAATGATTAATTTAAAGATACAGTTCACAGGATCAAAGTCAAGCCAAGATAAATGCTTATGAAACCTACCAGATAAAAATTGGTTAAGTCAAAAGTTTATTAAACTTTAAGACAGAAGTTAAAATGTAATGGAAGTTAAGAATGAGCTAAGTGGAAAGTAGATGCATATCTAGATCACAGTCAGCAAACATTTTCTCTAGTGGTCAAGATTTTAGGCTTTGCAGGCCATAATTTGTCAAAATTATTCAACCTTATTATTATTATTAATTATCATTTTTTAATTTATTTGACAGAGTTAGACAGTGAGAGAGAGAGACAGAGAGAAAGGTCTTCCTTCCGTTGGTTCATCCCCCAGATGGCCGCTACAGCCGGCTCCGCGCCAATCTGAAACCAGGAGCCATGTGCTTCCTCCTGGTTCTCCATGAGGGTGCAGGGACCCAAGCACTTGGGCCATCCTCCACTGCCCTTCCCGGGTCACAGCAGAGAGCTGGACTGGAAGAGGAGCAACTGGGACTAGAACCTGGCGCCCGTATGGGATGCCGGTGCTGCAGGCGGAGGATTAACCTAGTGAGCCACGGCGCCGGTCCCCCAACCTTAATATTTTGAAAAGTCAGCCGTACAACATACATGAATGAATGAATGGACTGTGTTCCATTAATATTATATTTACAGAAACAGATGAGCGCAAAGCATAAAACCAAACAGCTCAATTTTTCTTTTTAAGATGCATTTTATTTATTTGAAAGGTAGAGTTACAGAGAGAGGAGGGAGAGAGAGAAAGAGAGGTCTTCCTTCTTCTGGTTCACTCCCCCAATGGCCACAGCGGCTGGGGCTGGGCCAGGCTGAAGCTAGGAGTTTCTTCCAGGTATCTCATGTGGGTGCAGTGGCTCGAGTTGGGCCATCTTCTGCTGCTTTCCCAGGCTCATTAGCAGGGAGCTGGATTAGAAGCAGAGCAGCTGGGACTTGAACTGGTGCCCGCAGGGGATGCCAGTGCTGCAAGCAGTAGTTTAAACTACCACACCACTACTCCAGCCCTCACAACTCAATGGATGAAGGATTTGAACAGACGTTTCCACAAACGGCCAATAGGCACCCGAATGTTGCCAAATAGCACGAGAATGGAAAGTCAGCTGCACTGGGTTGCCACCAAACACGCATTATGATGGCTGTGGCAAAAAGCCACACAAACCAAGTGCTGGGCTTGGGGAAATCAGAACCCTTTTTCTCTGTGATGTGAATGTAAAGTCGCCCAGCCATCGCGCAAATCTGCATTGTGGTTCCTCAGAAAAATGAAAATAAATCAAATTACAATATTATGCAGCAATTCCACTTCTGGGTAAGTAGGAAAAAAATTGCAAGTTCTTGAAGGTCTGTTTGTCCACCCAGGACCACGACAGCTCCACACACGACAGGGATGGACCCACCTCAGTGTCCCCCAGCAGAGGAGTGGATGAGGACAGGATGTGCCCACCTGCAGCCTCTATTACTGAGCCCAAACCAAAGGGAATTCTGAGCACGAGGCAACATGGGTGACCCTTGAGGGCATGAGGCTGAGTGACACCCGCCAGTCAGGCAAGACAACAGCTTTCTGATTCCAGCGCCAGGGTGTAGTGTAGGGGCCAAAGTCACAGAGACAGAAAATGGAAGGCAGTTGCAGGGGTCAGGGCTGGGGTGGGAGGACTGGTTTCATGTTCCCATCTGGGGTTTGCAGGAGGAGAGCAGTTAAGGAGGTGGGTGGTCCTCATGGCTGCAACACATGATGGATGTTCCTGGTATCTGAGCTGTGAAAATGGGCGGGGTGGCACATCGTACGTGTAATCAGCAGCATAACAAACACAACACAAACAGCAGGTTGCTGTGTTAGAGTTCTTCACAATGTTCTTGAAATGAGGAAATCTGTTTACTTTGGGGCAAAAATTTTGAATTCTATGTGTAGCTTTTATAATATGAATTTTTGTCATGAATTTTAACAAGGATCCCTCAAATGATGGGTTTCTTTTTGATCTAAAACAAAATATTCTTGCCTTTTAATTCCATTTTCCTTAAGTTCCTTGAGGACCAGCGGGGTGGGGTCCCCAGCAAAGGGAGCCGGGAGCCTTTGGTGCCCGCACTGTGTGGCTCTGTCCCCTCTGCTAGGTGTCCAGGGCCCTGTCTGCTCATTTTCTCAGCGGCCTTGGAGGCCTCCCAGGCCTGCTGCACAGCTGTCATGGGAAAAATAGAAAATTTTTTGAGTCTTGTCTTTACTGATCAATGTTGTCTTCTTTTTTTAAAAGGGCTAGTCATTGTGCTAGGTCTTTTTTTTTTTTTTAAGATTTATTTATTTATTAGAAAGGCACAAAGACAGAGGCAAAGACGGAGGGAGAGAGGTCTTCCATTCTCTGGTTCACTCCCTAAACGGCAGCAACAGCTGGAGCTGAGCCGGCAGGTCCAAAGCCAGGAGACAGGAGCTTCTTCTAGGTCTCCTTAAGCAGATGCAGGAGCCCAAGTGCTTGAGCCATTTTCTCCTGCTTTCACAGGTGAATCAGCAGGGAGCTGCATTGGAAGAGGAACTGTGGGGACTTGAACTGGTGCTAATACGGGAGCTGGCATCGTAGGTGGTGGCTGTACCCGCTGCACCCCAGCCCCGGCCCTACTGATGCTGTCTTTATCCCAGCATTCCCTCCATTAGTTGTCTGGCTGGGTATGGATCAGAGTGGAGACCTCTGACCTCGGGTGGATTCCCCACTAGTTTCTGGCATCAGCGTTTCTGATGAGAAGACTGACGCTGCTGTGCCCTGAATCCCTGTGTGGATGGCCTGCTCTTCACTAAAGAAAGGGGTTTGGGCTCTCATCCTGAGGCTGCAAGCCGAAGGCCTCTTGGAATCCTAGGCTTTTCTTGCTGCGGGAGCACCCTGAGCACAGGCTCCCTGCACCTCACACATCAGTCACCAGGGCCTCAGCATCGCATCCTCTTGGAGACACGCTGACTCACAGGGGAAGGAGCTGCAAAGAGGTGTTTGCAATAGCTCGGCGATGCCCAAAGTGTCTCCACAACAGTTGTGTTGTGGGTCACGATTCAGGCAAAGCTCCGGTGGGAGAGATTATCGCAAACCAGCAAGTCTTGTGTCAGCATCTTCTATGAGCCTGGGTAGTTGTAAAGCAATGAGGTTTATTTAGCTCAGAGTTTTGCACGGTGATGGAACATCTGTGATTAGGAAACCAGAGATTCAGGGGCTGGCTAAGCTTGTCTTTTCATATTACTTTGATCTTGCAGAAATGAGCACTGCAAGCCCACTATTAAACTCCATGACAGTGATAGCCCCTGACCTGCCCTCCTTCCACTCTGCCTCAGCTGGTCAAGGCTCTGCCTCCTGGAACATCTCCCCACTGGGGATCAAGATTCTAATGGAACCTTCTACCATACAAACCCTAGCTGGTCTCTTATCCAAAATACACAACCAAAGTAAAAGTCCATAATGGTCAAGACTTGAATAGGCATTTAAAAAATATTTATCTATTTATTCAAGAGACATGGAGAGAGAGAGAGAGAGAGAGAGAGAGAGAGAGAGAGAGATCTTCTGTCTGCTGGTTCACTTCCCAAATAGTCACAATGGCTGGGGCTGGGCCAGGCTGAAGCCAGGAGCCAGAACTCCATTCAAGTCTTCCACATGGGTGGCAGGGGCCCAAACACTTGGGCCATCTTCCACTGCTTTCCCAGGCACCACTGCGGGGAATTGGGTAGGAAACAGAGCAGCCGAGACTGGAGCTGGCACTCTGATATGGGATGCTGGCGTCACAGAGGGCTCAACTGACCGTGCTACAGTGCCTGCCCCAAGTAGGCATTCCTGACAAGTGACTGTCCAGAAGGCCAATAGGGTATGGAAACATGCTCAACCTGATCAGGCTGCAGAGAAGTTACAAACATCGCTGGATCCTAGAATTTCCCCACTAGAATGGTTTCTATTCAAAGCTCCGAATTTTAAAAAATTCATCGAGTAACTGAAGCTGATACACTGCTTTGAGATGACCACTTTAGACTCCTGATACAGCAACTAGAGCTAAACCTACTCTACCTGTAACCCAGGAATCCCAGCACCCAGCAAGGATTGCATATGTCGCCACAAGTTATATACAATAATGTTGAAAGCATCTTTATTTTAAACAGCCACTTTTACTGTCAACACTGGTAACAATTCTAATCATCAATAGAAGAAAGAGAAAGAACTACGCTGTGGCTTATTAATCTAATTCCATTATTAGCATAATGAAATATTATATTTCTACAAAAATAAATGTGCTAATGTTATACACACAACATAAGGTTACCATTAAGAACATAATATTGAGTAAAGGATCTGGCTACAATAAAGTAAGAAGCTACTGTATTATTCTGTCTATCTGAAAATCAATTCACAAGAAAATTGACTCTGTGGTGATGAATCAGATGAATGATGACCTTGGACGGGTGGGAGGTGATTCATTGAGGGCCTGTGGAGTGCGGGAAATGTCCTCTGTCCCCAGCTGGGTGGTGATTACTTACAGCACACAATTGTGCGTGCCCATGGTATGTATACATACAGTCTGCACTTGGCTGCACGTGAGTTACCCTGCAGTGAGGAGCTTCTAGCACTACTGGTCTTGCAGAGATAGGTGCTGAATTAAACCATGGTTTCCCACCCACCCCCACCTTCTTGGCCTGAGCCTGCAGCAAACTTCCTAGAACCCCTGAGGGCGGGGACGAAGGTGGAGTGATGCCAGCAGAGGAAGGAGGGGGGACTGTGAGGCTGTGTTAAGCTCTGGCTCATCTGCCAGGGCACTGCCAACCCCTGGGATCTACTGAAGTCATCTGGGGACGGGCCAGCTGCAGCCCTCCAGGGAACCCTGGGGACAGCCTTAGGTCATGCTCCTTCCTGCGGGTGGGGCCTGAGCTGCTCTCTGGGCCTCAGGGCAAACACGGAGGGGAGGGGCTGGGAGGGGCGCCTTCGCAGCAAGCCCCGCCCCTCCTGCCCTACACCTTCTCTCAAAAGCCCCAGGTCCTTCCTGCTTAGGCCATTGCGCCTATACCACTGGCTTGAACCATGCCTGTGACGCTGGGTTACTGGGATGTCCGTGGGGTGAGCGAGGGGTCTGCTCGGCTGGTGGGGTGGAGACGGGGCCCTGGGCAGATGGGGAGGCTTTAGGCCCTGGTTCCTGGAGGAACTTGTGGACACCTCTGAGACCATCTGGAGCTCTTCATGCTCACCCCTAGTGTGTGGGGGGGAAGGGAGGGAGGAGGGAGTGGTATCAGGCCTAGGGTGGGGGCTCACCTGGAGGAATCGGGGTCTGGAGGCAGAGTGCCCACAACTCTGTCCTCTGCCCCCGGTCATCTCCTCCAGCCAGTTCTGCCAATCCGATTGCTCCTAGAATACACGGACACCAGCTATGAGGAAAAGAGATACAGGATGGGGGACGGTAATGCACCTGCCTGCTCTGACTTCTGCCCAGCCCCTGACTACAGACACGTAGCAACCCCCCGCGACCACTCATTGCACTCCTGTGCAGCCTCTACCAGCTGGAGCTGAGCCTGCCCCTTCCTGGGTCCCCTGGAGGGTGCAGGTGTGGCATCCCAAGGCAGGGGCTGGGCTGTGAGTGGGTTGGGGTCTCCCAAATTGTCCCCACACCTTTTGGAAGCCTGTTGCATGCAGGTCCAGACCTCTTACCTTCACTCTTTCCCCCAGACCTGGATATGGCACCCAGAGGTTCAGATCCCAGATGCCTGTCTTGGGGGAGGGTCCTGGGGGAGAGGGCTGCACACTGGGGAGGTTTGTTCTCACCTCATCTACTCCACAGCTCCCGACTATGACAGAAGCCAGTGGCTGAGTGAGAAATTCACGCTGGGCCTGGACTTTCCCAATGTAGGTCCACGGGACCTGGTGTGAGTGTGTGTGCAAGGTGTCTGTGTCTCCATCGCTGATCCCCACTTTGAAGGTTTAAGGAGCAGAGCCCTCTGCTCAGCTCCCCATCAATGCTGTTTGTCTGTGCTGCCTTCCCGTGATGTTCTGTGTCGTAGCTCACTCACTCACTGTACGGAGTGTGTGCTTAGAGCCTGCCATGGGCCGGGCACAGAGGGTGCCGGGTTTCCTGTCTGCCCCTGCTCGGGGAAGGGGATACTGGGAGCCTGAGAGCCCAGCTGAGTGCCCTGGTCACCACGCAGCTGCCCTACCTAATTGATGGGACTCACAAGCTCACGCAGAGCAATGCCATTCTGCGCTACCTGGCCCGCAAGCACGGCCTGTGTGAGTGGGGCTGGCTGCAGGGCAGGGGCGGGGAGCATCCCCTGGGCAAGGCTGGGCCAGGACACATAGGTCTCTGTGGTGTGGGCTGCAGGTGGGGAGACGGAAGAGGAGAGGATTCGCGTGGACATTCTGGAGAACCAGGTTATGGACACCCGCTTCCAATTCGCCAAAGTGACCTACAGTCCTGACTTTGTGAGTGCCCGCTGGGTTGGATGTGGCGGGGTTCAGTGAGGAATTGTACTCTTGTGTTCACATCGGCACTGGTCCTGTTTTCCAATGAACTCCCTGCTCCTTCAGAAATTATCTGTCTGTCATATTTGTTGATTCCATACCTTGTAAATGTGGTGTAATAATACCTTTGAATCAGTTTCCCAAATCTTATCACACATCAAGATGCCCTGGAGGGAAACTTCAGTTTCTAAATACGAAATTGGCCACAGAATCTAGTTCATATCTAACCATTGACCCTGGCCATGGGCCGTCTTTCCCAGCTGTTCCCACCATGTGCCAGCGCCTGGGAACAGAGTCCAGTACATGAGTTACAGTAGTCCAAGATGGAGCATCATCAGATGGGTGCCCTATCCCAGGGCTGTCTCCGTGCCCCCACAGGGATAAGCATATTCCCCATGGACAGCCCAGGTCAGCCAAGGACCTTTGTTCCTCTCCCTCCATCCTCAGTGTCGAAGTCTCAGCTTCTGTATCTGCAGATACCTGTTCTGCTCCCCTGCCCCCCGGGTAGGGTTCGGCTTCTCTCCTGAGATCTCTCAGTTCTTTGTCTCTGCTTTCACCCCACGTCTGAGTCCAGGGGAAGCCAGGTGCTCATGGCTCTCCTGGCTCTGACCCTTAGAGGTTCTGTGGACACCGGTGGTGACAGGTTCAGGACAGTGCTGGGTTCCCCTGTGACTGCCCAGTGCCTGTGAAGATAGGGTAGGCACCCAGGAGGTGTCTATTCAGTGCTGATGAACGAAGGGGAAGGGTGGGCACCGCCCAGGGCCACTGTGCTGCTCAGCCCTGGCCAGCGGGGCCCGGGCAGCACTGGGCGGTGCCTGTCTGCAGGGCTCTGTGTCTGAGGGTGGTGACAGCTGATTGTGCCTCAGGAGAAGCTGAAGCCCGAGTACCTGAAGGGGCTCCCTGAGAAGCTGCAGCTGTACTCGCAGTTCCTGGGGAAGCGGCCCTGGTTCGCAGGGGACAAGGTAAAGGGGGGGGGGTGCGGGTGGGGCGGACGGAGGGGTCGGTCTTCCTCCGGGACTGAGCCCTGTCGTCCTGGCTCCTGCAGATCACCTTCGCCGATTTCCTGGTCTACGACATCCTTGACCAGAACCGGATATTTGAGCCCGCGTGCCTGGACACGTTCCCAAACCTGAAGGATTTCATGTCCCGCTTCGAGGTGACCCCCTGACCTCCTCACTCTGTGCTGTCTTTCCCTGTCCCCGTCCCTCCATGCTCAGCGTCCTGGAGCTAAACTGCAGCCCAGCTGGAGACTTAGGACCCAGGCTTGGCGTCTTATGTCGGTTGTGTCAGGTGTATTTGCACAAGGTCCTACTCCATGTGACATAAAGAAACTTAGAGTGTAGATTGTGAGCCTGTTACTCGGGGTCCCGGAACCAGGCTCAGCTGTGCTGGGTGCGCTGTGAGCACTGGAGGCTGTAGGCATCAATCATGATTCTCCAATTTTGTGCTAAGAGGCGCAGCCTCAGGGCCTTGTGCAGCCTGTGTCTCCCATCCCAGGACTCACCAGAGAGGCAGGACATTCAGCCGTGTGTGGTCAGCTGGCCTCAGGAGGGCTGAGACCTGGGAGGATGGAGGGTTAGCGTCAGAGACACTGACAGCGATCATACTTGATGGACAGCGTGCTCGCACCAATCAGGTCCCTGTGGGGAAGCATTGAGGTCCCAGGCTATTCTGGTGCCCGGATGGATTGTAATGCAGGTGCCCCTGGTGCAGGATCCTGTCTTGATTGTGGGACGATGCAGACTTCCTCTCACTCCCTCCCTCTCTCTTGCTCTGACTCCAGCGCCCACTGTTCTGCCTGTGACTTAGCGCAGGGCCTGTTTTTACACGGATGCACGTGCATGGTGACTCCATGCTGGAGCTGAGCATAGAACTGCAGGCTCCGCAGAGCTGGGAGGTGGATGGTGGTGCTGAGGAGCACAGCCCTGACCTCACACACGGGCACGTCCATCTCCCAGGGACAGCATGTTTGCTCCCAACAATCCTACTGTATCACAGATTTGGGAATTGGAGGTATTTTTTAAACAGGTTTGTCCAGTCTCCAATCTTTCTTCTGTTCCACTCCCAACAAAAGATGTTGTTTTCAGCTCCATCAGCTCTGGATCAGGTCCAAGCCTGTGGCCTTGGCGATTCTGCAACCGTCGGCTCAACGCTGAGTTCCTGGGAGGAGAGGCAGAGATTAGATCTGTGTGCGACCCTGCTGCCCAAACAGGCCAGGCCCGTTAGGTCCAGAACACTGTGCATCCCCCTGAGTTCTTTAGGAAGTCCTTGGGCACTAGTTTCCTGGTGTAGAGGACTTGGCACATGCGTGTCCTGGCCTTGTGTGTGGAGCAGGGCTCAGGACGAGGGGCTGAGACAGTGAGACCAGGCACAGACCCCGAGTGCAGGAGGTAGGACTTCCTGTGTCCGTCCGGGGAGTGGGTGGAGCCCGGCCTGGCCTTGCTCTGCTGCTTCAGCTCCTCCTGTTCCCTAAGTTCAGGGCTTGCAGAGTCCCTGGGTGAGAGCCAGGCTGCTTTGCAAGGTGGCCTGGCGTGGGCTCAGCCCCTTTGTCCCGTTGGCCGTCCCTCCTGTGTGTGCAATCCCAGGGAAGCCGGCAGCCTCGTTGTGAAAAGGAGAATGTTTGTGCAGACGGGGGTGACAGGGTCTCTGTGGGGTGGGGAGGTGGAGGGCAGAGTGGGAGAGGGACAGAGCCAGGACGCATCCTGCCCATCTCCTGCCCAGTCCCTTAACCCGAGGACACTGCCGACCCGCTGTGACGCTAGGGTTCCCTTCGGATGGAAGGTGGCCAGGAACGGTTCCTGCGGGGAGTGGGGTGGGCTCTGAGTCTGCACCGCGCTGTCAGCGTCTCCCTACCCACAGTTCTCATGAAGGCGGGACCTGAGTCGTAAGTAAGGCAGCGTGGACCCAGCAGGGCTGTGGGCCTATGAGACTCCCTGCAGCCAGTGAGGCCCTGGGGAGAGGCCGCTGTCGGGGTCCTGCCGTGATGCGCTGGGGCTGCCTGAAGCCCAGGGGTTCCGCAGACCCTGACTCCTTGTGCTTTCTGTTTCCAACTCCAGGCCCTGCCGAAGATCTCTGCCTACATGAAATCCAGCCGCTTCATCAGAGTGCCCCTGTTTTTAAAGACAGCCACGTGGACGGGAATATAGGTCCCTGGAAGGAGGTGGGCTTGGCGCTGGAGTTCAGGTCTCCCTGGCCCAGCTTCAGGCTTTTCACCCCTTTCTTTTTCCACCCCCTCCCCCACAAAGCCTGCTGGCTGCCTGTGTCCTGAGCCAGCCCCTCCCACGCAGGCTCTCCAGGCTCAGCCCCCACCCTTCTCAGCCACGGCCCCTCTAAGGCTGCTCTTCCCGCACTAAGCCGACCCCACGGTCCTCGTCTCTCTCCGTGGGCCCTGTCTGAGCTCCCAGACTGCCAGAAACATGGCTGTGCCTGGGCTGCGGCCCTGCTCCCCAGCGGGGTCTCCCCAGTGCTGTCTGGTCCCCAGGAGGGCCTGACCTCAGCCGGGCCCTTCTCACCCCTGTGATGCCCTGACTGGGCGCTGACTGTGCAGACCTTGTTGGATTTTCTTTGTTCTGCTGCCCACAGTAGGGGCTGGGTGGGCAGGATGAGTGTGGGGCCAGTGCGTGCCCAGGCAGGGCTATGAGGGATCTTGTTCATTTCCGGGCCCTATCCATGTCGCTGTGCTCCTGGCCCTGGGTTTCTCCTCTGCCCGGGTTCCTCCTTGCTTCACCCTGGAGGGAGGGCGCCGAGGGCCACGTGCAGCCATGCCGGGGTTCTGAGAGCCGCTGGGCTGATGGGGACGTGGCTGAGCAGGCTTGGGCAGACCCCTCTGTCACCTCCTCCCGGAAGCTTTCCCTGATATAGATGCTCTCGTCTACAGTTTCAATGTTTCTCAATAAAACATCCCACTGTATGATCGTTGTTGCCCGTATGTATATTCAACCCCAGCTGAGTTACAAACCCATGGAGGAAGCATCCCTCTGTGTCTTACCTGAGTCCTGTGTCCTGGGGCCCAGCATAGAGGAGGTGTTCCCCAAGTTTGGAAATGTGGACAAATTCCCTCTCAGGAGCCTGTGCCAGCTATGCCAGCCTGCCACTCTTCCTTGGGGCCTGGCGCTCTGGGAGGAGTTTTCCAAGCCAGAGGAGGTGTAGAGTAGCACCCACAAGGTTGTCCTGTTGGAATCTGTCAGTACAATCACTGCCTGAAGCTGTACTCCAAGTCAAATAAAAATCCACAGTAGATCTGTTGGTAACGTCAGTGGGAAACAAGTGATTCATTTAAAAAGGTACATTTTGGGCCGGCGTCGTGGTTTAACAGACTAATCCTCCGCCTTGCGGCGCCGGCACACCGGGTTCTAGTCCCAGTCGGGGCGCCGGTTCTGTCCCGGCTGTCCCTCTCCCAGGCCAGCTCTCTGCTGTGGCCCGGGAGTGCAGTGGAGGATGGCCCAAGTCCTTGGGCCCTGAACCCATGGGAGACCAGGAGAAGCACCTGGCTCCTTGCTTCAGATCAGCAAGATGCGCCAGCTGCAGCGGCCATTGGAGGGTGAACCAACTGCAAAAATGAAGACCTTTCTCTCTATGTCTCTCTCTCTCACTATCCACTCTGCCTGTCCAAAAAAAAAAAAAAAAAAAAGGTAAAAAAGGTACAGTTTGTAAGGTCAGAGTTGAGACAAACCAAATGCTTCTGAAACATATAGTGCAAAAGTAGTTAAGCCAAAATTATTACACTGTAAGTCAGAAGAGAGAAAAGTCTGGAAGTTTCAGGTGACATTGTTGTAGAATCAGGTGGTAGCCGTACATCTGGAACAGGAGTCAGCGAGCATTTTCCCTAAGCGGCCGGTATTCAGGCTTTGCAGGGTGTACAGTCTGTACCGCAGTTCCTTAGCCTTACGTTTGTGAGAATCAACCGAGGATAATACCTGCAGGAATGAGCCAGGGCTGTGGTCCAGCAAGACTAGATTACACAGCACGTGATGCAGAAACAATGAAACCAAGCAGCTCAGTTCTCAATGGGTGAGGGACCTGAGCCACCATGTCCCAGAGGAGATGTGCAGGAGGGACCTGGATGTTGCCCCACAGCACTGAGCAGAGAGGGGCAGTCACCGCCGCCCTGGGTCGCCCCTGACACGCATTATGATGGCCAAAAGCAGGACAAAGCAAGTGCTGGGCTTGGGGAAATTGGAACTCTTATGCTCTGTGGTGTGAATGTAAAGTCGCCCAGCCATTGTGCAAATCTGCATTGTGGTTCCTCACACACACAAAAAAACCAGAATTACATATTATGAAACAATTCCATTTCTTGGTAAGTAAAGGAAATAGAGCAAGTTCTTGAAGGTCTGTTTGTCCACCCAGGACCACGACAGCTCCACACACGACAGGGATGGACCCACCTCCGTGTCCCCCAGCAGAGGAGTGGATGAGGACAGGATGTGCCCACCTGTAGCCTCTATTACTGAGCCCAAACCAAAGGGAATTCTGAACACGAGGCAACATGGGTGACCCTTGTGGGCATGAGGCTGAGTGACACCCGCCAGTCAGGCAAGACAACAGCTTTCTGATTCCAGCGCCAGGGCGTAGTGTAGGGGCCAAAGTCACAGAGACAGAAAATGAAAGGTGGTTGCAGGGGTCAGGGCTGGGGTGGGAGGATTGGTTTCATGTTCCCATCTGGGGTTTGCAGGAGGAGAGCAGTTAAGGAGGTGGGTGGTCCTCATGGCTGCAACACATGATGGATGTTCCTGGTATCTGAGCTGTGAAAATGGGCGGGGTGGCACATCGTACGTGTAATCAGCAGCATAACAAATAATACCTTTAAGATGCAACACAACCAGCAGGTTGCTGTGTTAGAGTTCTTCACATTGTTCTTGGAAATGAAGTAATCTGTTTACTCTGTGGCAAAAGAAGGTTTGAATTCTACCTGTAGCATTTTCATAATATGCATTTTTGTCCCTCATATGCGTGGGTTTCTAAATCCTTTTGATTCAAACCAATATAAACTTGTCTTTTCACTGGTGCTGCGGCTCACTTGGTAATCTTGAGCCTGCGGCGCTGGCACCCAGGGCTGTAGTCCTGGTTGGGGCGCCGGATTCTGTCCTGGTGCTCCTCTTCCAGTCCAGCTCTCTGCTGTGGCCCGGGAGTGCAGTGGAGGATGGCCCTAGTGCTTGGGCCCTGCACCAGCATGGGAGACCGGGAGAAGCACCTGGCTCCTGGCTGCTCAGCTGGGGCCGGCTGGGCCATGCACAGTACTGCAGGGGCTGTCGCTCTGTGTCTGAGGGTGGCGACGGCTGTTTTCTCCCACAAGAGAAGCTGAAGGCCCAATACTCAGAGGGACTCCCCGAGAAGAAGCAGCTCTTCTGACAGTGTCTGTGGAAGCAGCCATGGCTTGCAGGGGACCAGGTGCAACGGAAGGAAGTGGGTGCTGTCATTCTTCTCAATGCGTGGAGATCCGTGCCCACCCAACCTTGGCCTTCTGCAGGTCGCCTTTGTGGATTTCCTCGCTGGGAGAGCCTTGGCGAGCGCCGTACACCTGGCCCCAGGTATCTGGGCACATTCTCAAATCTGAGGGGCGTTGTGTCTCCCCCTGAGGTGTCGCTTCTGGTTCTCTTTTCTCTTGGATAAGTTTTGTCTCTCACATTGCCCTGATGCTTTCCTAGTCGTGTAACTAAAATGATAATTAGCATATCTTGAGGACTGAGTTTATCGTAGAACTTGTTCTCGGAATCTCAAATCTATTGTGACATTATTAAATTTAAAATGTTTACTTGTGTGTGAGAGAGAGGGAGAGAGAGAGAGAGAGGAGATCACTCATCCATGCTTCACTCTCCAAAGGCCCACAACAGCCAGGTCGGAACCAGGCTAAACCCGGCAGCTGGGAATTCAATCCAGGTTTCCTGTGTGCGTGGCAGGGACCCAAGCACTTGAACCAACACGTATTACCTCCCACGGCGCACATTAGCACAAAGCTAGGATTGCAAGTGGAGCCAGATGTGGAACCCAGGCTCTCTGATATGTGATGTCAGTGTCCCAATTGGCATTTTTAAAAGGATTTATTCATCTGGCCGCAGCGGCCATTGGAGGGTGAACCAACGGCAAAAAGGAAGACCTTTCTCTCTGTCTCTCTCTCTCACTATCCACTCTGCCTGTAAAAAATAAATAAATAAATAAATAAAAATAAAAGGATTTATTCATTTATTTGAAAGGTAGAGTTACAGAGAGAGAGAGAAGAGAGAGATCTTCCTTCTGCTGGGTCACTCCCTAAATGGCCTCAACGGGGCTGTGCCAGGCTGAGGCTAGGATCCAGGAGCCACCTCTAGGTCTCGCACATGGGTGCAGAGGCCCAAGGGCCTGCACTATCCTCTGATGCCTTCCCAGGCGTATTAGCAGGGAGATAGATCAGAAGTAGAGCAGTCGGGACTGGAACTGGTGCCCATTAAATGGGATGCTCGCACCGTAGGCTGCAGCTTAACCCACTACACCACAACACCAGCCTCCAACTGACATCTTAACCCCTGGGCAAATGCCCACTCCATCGATGTTAATCTTTTTTTTTCTTTTAAGATTTATTTATTTTAAAATCAGAATGACAGAGAGAGGGAGAGACACAGAGATCTTCCACCCTCTGGTTCATACCCTCAAAGGGCTACAATAGCCAGAACTGAGCCAGGCTGAAACCAGGAGCCAGGACCTCCATCTGGGTCTCCCACATAGGCGGCAGGAACCCAAGCATTTGGGCCATCATCTGGCTGCACAGGCCCACCAACAGAGAGTGCAACTGCAAGTGGAACAGCGGGGCCTCAAGTTGCTACGCTGATGTGGGACGCTGGCTCTGCAAGTGGCAGCTTACCCCGCTGGGCCCCAACGCTGGCCTGAACAGTGTCAGGCCTCATAACGTTCGTTACACAGGTGACACAGTGACCACTGTCATCGGACAGGTCAGGAAAGTGAGGCCGCAGAGAGTGAGTCATTTGCTCTTGAGTCCAGAGCTGGTCGAGGCTGTGCTGGGCTCCCTGTGGGCATCTGGCATCTGTGTGCAGCACTCAGTGGTTCTTCCAATTTTGTGCCGGAAGCAAAAACCTCAGGCCCTTGTCCGGCCCAAATTTCTAGTTCAGGACCCTGTGGGAGAGTCAGGATTGCCACCAGGGTGATTGCAGCTGGCATCAGGAGGGCTGAGATGAGGCAGGCTGGAGGATCAGGGTCAGAGACACACACAGTCCTTTTGTGTGATTTTTGGGGTGTGCCTTGCTCGAAGACAGTTCACATCTGGGGAGCACTGAGGTCCCGGGGCTGTGGCTGGTGCTGGATTTGAGTGTTCATGTGGGTCCTTGTGTTGGCAGAGTTTGCTTCAAGTATCTGATGGCAGGCATGTCTCACCCCTCCCCATTTCCCTCTCTCTACTCCAGGGTCCCACGTGCTCTGCCTGTGACACGGGCAGGTCCTTATTCTCACTCCTGGGCCCTGACCCTCTGTGTGAGGCACAGTGATCCGAGTGTAGCTAGGGAGCTGCAGGCCCGGCAGACTGGGTGGGGTGCATGGCACTCCTGGGTGCCGGGGAGCACAGGCTGACCTCAGCTCCCGGCTCCCCACCCATCAGCCAGACTCCGCTTCTTTGGGAGCCTCCTTCACCCCAGACTTGGCCATGTGAGCCACTGGTCCACCCCGGACTGTGTTTGCTGTCCCGCTCCCCAGCCAGCTTCTCTGCAGCGCCAGCTCAGGGCCAGGCTGAGTGCCCTGGGGACTCAGGAGGAGCTGGCCCGACGGTGGGAGGGAGCTGCGGCCTGTCCGTGTTGGGATGTTGGGAACAAGCAGCCCTCGATCTCTCTGGCTCCTTCAGCGGTTCTCTGGGTGCTCGCAGTCCTGGTAAGAAGGCGGAGAGCACACAGCTGCGTGTCCTTCTGCCTGGTACCTGGGGCCGGGCTGGGGGCAGAGAGGTTGGGGCATGGTGAGGCTGTCGGGCACCAGGGGGAGAAGCTTGGACTTCCTGCTTTCAGGGGAGTGATTAGGGCCCGGCCTGCATGTCCTTTTCTGGTTCACTCCCAGTATCCACTTTCACTGGGGATTTGCTGTGTCAGTGGGTGACATCAGGGCTGGCCTCCGAGAGGCACGGGCACGCTCTCAGCTCCTTGTGTTACAGGTCCCTCCTTTGTGAGCAAACCCAGGCAGACCAGGAACTTTCCCAGGGAAAGGCGATCTCTTGAGCAGACTGGGAGGGACAGGGCTTCCTGTAGCAGGGGAGGAGGGGCGTGCACACAGAGCACAGGATCCCAGAGGCTCAGCCAGGCCGTGCCCAGCCCTGTCCCATGGACAAGAAATGTGAGCATGGGGAGGCAGCTCTCCTCCGTGCAGCTCAGGTTCCCTCCGGGTAAATATAGACCTGACCTCGCAGGGCGGTGGAGCGGACTTTCTGGGCCTCCACGCCGTCTCCAGTGGGGCAGACACCTTGCTCAGTGCAGAGTCTCCCTGACTGCTGGGTCCTATTCAGGAATGACCTCAGCCGAAGGTCCCTGAAGAGTGAACTCACCAGGGCCGTGGACCCTAAGGAGACCGTGTGGTTCTCCAGGCATGGAGCCCGCGGGCAGGCAGCTGCCAGGGTCCTGCCGTGCTGGGCCTGCACTGGGGCTGCTTGAAGCCTGGAGGGGCCGCAGACCCTGAACTCTGTCCCTGTCCCCACTCTCAGGGCCTGGAGGAGATCTCTGCCCACATGAAGTCCAGCCGCTTCCTGCTGAGACCGGGGTTCACCTAGGTGGCCATTGTGGGACAACAAGTAGGGCCCAGAGAGGCCAGGAGATGCAAATGAGTAGCCCGCACTCAGCCTGCTGCCCAGGGCCTTGGGGTACAACCCGAATCCCTGCACCCCAGGCACAGCCTTCTTTTTCCTTTATCCTTCTCAGCCCCAAGGCCTCAGTGGCCCTCTTTGTTGTCCCCAGATCCTTGTCACATAAATACCCTTAAAAGTCTCACCTTGTGTTCATGTCAGTAAATTCCTGTTCCCACCATTGCTGTGTCTTATACCAATAATACCAAGACCACCATCCTGCCTGTCAGTGGCTGCGTCTCTTCCAAGGAGCCCAGCTGATCCTCTGGCTTGGGGTGCTTAGTCCCAGGCACTTGTCTGAAGATCCTATATTGCCTGGGGTACAGGCCCTGCTCCCCCAATCCTCCAGGGGACGGACTGACCAGTGACTTTGGCAGTCCGGATTCATAGGAATGAGTAGGGTCTGGGGAGCCATCTTGCTCCCGTGTGTGACCCCCTGAGGGCAGGCAGCCCCCTGAGGCTCTCTAGAGGACAGAGGTGGCCCTTTCTGGGCCTGGGCCTCTCTCATTCATGTCCCCCACCCCCCGCACCGTGGTGTGCTCCCCGTGGCTGTGCAGAGCCATGCAGCTCAGCAAGCGGGACCAGCGGGGTGGGGTCCCCAGCAGAGGGAGCCGGGAGCCTTTGGCCTCCGGACTGCTTGGCTCTGTCCCCCCTGCTAGGTGTCCAGGGCCCTGTCTGCTCATTTTCTCCGCGGCCTTGGAGGCCTCCCCAGGCCGGCTGCACAGCTGTCACCGGGACACTCGTTCCTGGGTTCCCTCCTCGCGTCCCTGGGCACCTGGGAGATGCATTTCTCAAGTTGCTGCCTTGTGGATGAAGTCTTTAACCCAGTGTCCACTGCATGAATACTCTGCGTGCAGCACTGTAGAACTGAGATCTTCAGCCCTCCGATGGGTTCACCCACCCACTGCCGTCTGAGGTTGCACATGTCTGAGCAGATCGATGCCCTTTTGACTGCAGTCCCCTTTTTTATGATTTATTTATTTATTTGTAAATCAGAGTTACAGAGAGAAGGAGACTCAGAGAGAGAGAGAGAGAGAGAGGTCTTCCATCTGCTGGTTTACTCTCCAACTGGCTGCAACAGCTGGAGCTGTGCCAATCCGAAGCCAGGAGCCAGGAGCTTCTTCAGGGTCTCCCACGTGGGTACAAGGGCTCAAGGATTTGGGCCATCTTCACTGCTTTTCCAGGCCATAGCAGAGAGCTGGATCGGAAGAGGAGCGGCCGGGATTCAAACTGGTGCCCATGTGGAAAGCCAGCACTGCAGGTGGCAGTTTTACCCACTATGCCACAGTGGTGGCCCTTGATTTGTTTTAACTTAATAGGAGATACTGGATGAGCGGCCAGGTTCACTTTTGATGCAACTTCCTCCTAATGTGTATCTTGGGAGGCAACAGGTGATGGCTCAAGTGCTTGGCTCCCTGCCGCTCAGGTGAGAGCCCTGGATGGAGTTCTTGGCTCCTGACTTTGGCCTGCCCCAATCCTGGATATTGCAAGCATTGAGGATTGAATCAATGGGTGGAAGATTCTCTCTCTCTCTCTCTCTCTCTCTCTCTCTCTCTCTCTCTCGTGTTTTGTCTTCAAAAATTGTGTATATCTTCCTCCTATAAAATAATACATGCCCTCTTGCCATTGACATCTGAGGGGGAAGCAGACAGTAAACCCAAATGCATAAATAATATATGAGACATAATGGAGGTAGGTTTTAAGTCATCACAATTGACTTTGTTTTCTTCCCCAGTTTAATTACTTTCTTGGGGGACCCCCCCAGGCAGGCCCTGTGATACAAGGCTCAGAACAGCTGTGTGCTGTTACAGCAACTGTCTCAGTGCTCTCCATGAGAATTCAATCTGCAGTGGAGGGTGCACCTGCAGGCCCACAATTTCACCCAATGGCACTTGGGTAGGTTTATAACAAACACTCTGGGACGTTCTACTTTCCCTGTGTTAATTGCTATCAGCCTTGCACGTTTCCAGGTCATGTTTCCACCCTCTCTCTATGGTCTCCTGGCCTGTCAATCCTTCAGTTTAGAACTCTCTGCTTGTTCATTGTGTGCCCAAGGCTGAGTGAATTCCTAGAGAGAGGTCAGAAGCTGCGTAGGGCTCAACGTCCTCCTTCCCTGCAGGTACCATGGTATTAGTGGCCGCTGTGTGCTGGGTTTCCTGGAGACCACGTGAGCGTCCTTGAATATGTCATCTCACTGGGTAAGAGACACCACACAGCTGCTACACCCTTCTTTCTGGGTGGGTTTGTGAGGGTGTTTCCAGAAGGAATCAGAATTTACAGCAGGAATGGAGTGAAAGACCTCACCCTCACTGATGGGAGTGGCACCATCCAATCCACCTGGCGTCCTGGAACATAAAACAGAAGCAGGGAGAACTCACTGTCTGATGCGCCATCCACCGTCTCCCGCCCTGGGCCATCTCTGTTCCTGGTTCTCAGGCTTGCAGACGGCAGTTCATACACCTTCTCCACTTGCACAATCATGGCAGCCAAGGCCCAGGACGCCACATGCATGCTTGCATACGTATGTATAGTGGAGTGTGTCCGCACCTACCATTAGTTCTTCTTCATGTCATACCACGACCAGTGCACCTAGAGACCAAATACACAAGCCGAGCCCAGTAATCAGTGACTAAGCTGGTAAAGGCAAGGAGAACACAGGATGCTGGAGCCCGTCTCCTAACTTGGGACCTTGTCTCTTTGGAGTGGATTGGCGGACATACCTTAGGATGGATGTCCTCCTAAATCTCCCTGTTCCTTGTCGCTGTTTTAAGGGCATCCAAAGAGGGAATCCCCTGCCTGCCTGCACTTCGGCCAGGACCTCAGGGAGGCGTGGACGGTGGGTGAACAGTGAGGAAGGGGCTGGGGTTTTGGTGGTCCCCATCACACTGTCCATGTCTGGGGTGCTCAGGAGGTGCTCATGCATTGCGCTTTTGGTCCCCTGTGAGAGGGTGGGAGATGCAGGGAGGGTACCCTTAAGGCCGTGATAATTCGGCAGAGACCTGCAGGGTCTCCGCAGGTCTGCACACACCCTTCTGAGTCATGCTGAACCCCTACTAAGAATAACGTCAGGAGCGGTGAGCGTTTGGCCGTGGTTAAGATGCCACTTGGGGGCCGGCGCCGTGGCTCACTTGGCTAATCCTCCACCTGCGGCACTGGCACCCCAGGTTCCAGTCCCAGTTGGGGCGCTGGATTCTGTCCCAGTTGCTCCTCTTCCAGTCCAGCTCTCTGCTTTGGCCCAGGAAGGCGGTGAAGGATGACCCAAGTGCTTGGACCCTGCACCCACATGGGAGACCAGGAGGAGGCACCTGGCTCCTGGCTTTGGATTGGCACAGCACACCGGCCGTAGTGGCCATTTTGGGGGTGAACCAAAGGAAGGAAGACCTTTAAGAAATAAAAAAAAGAAAAAAAAGATGCCACTTGGGACTCCTCTGTTCCCCACACTGGAGCCCTCAGGTTCATTTTCTGGTTCCACATCAGATCTAGCCTCCTGCTGGTGTGCACCTTGGGAGGCAACAGTGATGGCTCAACTATTTGGACCCTGCCAACAAGGTGGGACACCTGGATTGAGTTTATGGCTCCTGGCTTCAGCTTGATCCAGCCCCAAGCCCTTCCTGTTGTGGGCATTTTGGGAGTGAACCAGTGGATGGGAGCTTTTCTGTCTCTCAACTAATAATAAAAATAAAGAGAAGCCTAACATCAGAATGAATTCAGTTCATCCTGCCCAGCCCTGTCCCAGCAGTTCTTGAAGAATGACTGCGCTGGCCCTGTACCCAGGCTGCCCCGCCCTGTAGCCACGTGCTGGCGGCTGCTGCCTCAGAGTCCACCACTCCCTGCTCCTAGCCCTGCACGACCAGGCTGCCCAGCCTTGCCCTGGGGCCGACTTCCGTCTCTGCGCCACTCTCCTCTCTTTCCTGACCTGCAGCCCAAAGCCTGCAGGGAGTGCCCCACAGCTGGATTCTTTGTGTCCTTCCTGCAACGACCCCTTTGGCTGGCTGGTTTCCAGGGGTGTGGTCCTTTTGGTCTCCTCTTTGCGGGCCAGAATTCTGAAGGCAATGGTTTTCCAGTGGCAGATTTTCGGCCATGCAGGACTGGTACTGCTGACCTGTGGATCTCATTATTGTTGTTGCATGGCTGTGCTGTGTGTGCCAGGATGTCTAGCAGCACCCCCAGCTCCATGCCTGCAGCCCTGCACAGGAGAATGGATCAGGAGATGGTTACCTGAGACTGGACCCACACGAGGGGGGGTGCCTAGGCCAGAGGCGTGGGCCAGTCCAAATAGGTGGGGAACATTTGCAACAGGAAATGCACTCGGCCAGATCCACTGGTATTGTCTCTGCCTTGTGCCATGCAGATCCTGACTTCCAGGACGTATTACAGATGACACGGAGTCTCCCCGTGCTCCCTACTTCACACCTCATCCAGCGGGGTTGACGTCTGGGGTTCCCACCCTGCCGTCCTAGGAAGTGCTGGCTGATTTCCACACCTGTGTTTCCGCATTGTCCTTTCACTTATACACCCATTTCTTTGTGAAGGTGCTGCTCATCTCTTCATATATCCAGTATCTCGTAGGAAGTTCAAACAGCAAAGTCACCCACAGGCCCATTCATTGGCTGTCTCTTGGTTTTGAAGTAGGCTTCTGTCGTCCACCATGAAAGTTGGCAGGTAGGACGTCTTTCTTTCTTTTTTTTAGATTTTTATTTATTTATTTGACAGGTAGAGTTATAGACCATGAGAGAGACAGAGAGAAAGGTCTTCCTTCCGTTGGTTCACTCTCCAAATGGCCACTACGGCCGGAGCTACACCGATCCGAAGCCAGGAGCCAGGTGCCTCCTCCCGGTCTCCCATGCAGGTGCAGGGCCCAAGGACCTGGTCCATCCTCCACTGCCCTTCCGGGCCACAGCAGAGAGCTGGACTGGAAGAGGAGCAACCAGGACAGAATCCGGCCCATATGGGATGCCAGAGCTGCAGGCGGAGGATTAACCTAGTGCTCCACGGTGCTGGCCCCAGGACATCTTTTTTGGGCAGGTTGTAGCGCAGGTCACAGGTGACAGTGACTTCAAAGGCCAGTGGAGCCACCCTCTCCTGCCCAAGAGCACTTCCATCAGCAACTAAAGCCAGTGCTAGAATCCATGGACCAGGACAGCTGAGGCTCTGTCCTGGCCAAGCCACCCTGCACTGTGGGGAGTCCTCCAGGCTCTCCCCTGGACACTAGCTGTATCCTCGGTCAATAGCAGGACAGGGCTCTGGGCACTCCTAAATCAGGTTCTACAGGCTGTTCCCAGTCCCTCTGTGGCCTCTGCTCTCTAGGTCACTGCCAAGGTCAAGGTGAGAGTCTCCTAGCTGACTTGCAGGACATTTCTGAGCACCTCCTCAATGGCCCATTGCTGGGATTGGTCTGGTTTCTGGATTTAAATTCCTCATTGTGGGGTTGGTGGTGTGGTGCAGCAGAGGAAGAAGCCCCTGCAGTGCTGGCATCCCGTATGAGAGCCTGTTTGAGTCCTGGCTGCTCCACTTCCCATCCAGCTCCCTGCCAATGACCTGGGAAAGCAGTGGAAGATGACCCAAGTGCTGGGTCCCTGCACCTAGGAGCTCCTAGCTCCTGGCTTTGGAGTGAATCAGAAGATTTCTCTCTCTGTCTTTACAAAAATCAATGCATCACTGTGCATTTGGCCAGTGCACATGACCCTTAGGTGGAAGACCCAAAGGCTCCATCACCCCGAGTCTCAGAGGACACCATGGAAACCACCTCGCAGTCTCTCTGCCCTCTGGCCGGGTGAACGGTCCTCTTCCTGGAGACTCCTGGCTGCCTTGGCACGCGAGGCCTGGAGGAGCTTTTGATGGGCGGTGCACTGCTCCTCCAGACACGGGCGCTGGAGTAAACTCTCGGGGTGGGGGCTCATCGTTTTGGCCTGGCTCTAGCAGCCCGAGCCTCTCAGAGCTGCTGAAGACTCAGAAGCTGGGAAGGGAAAACAGCGACGTCAGGAGAGGAGGGAGGGAAGAGGAGAGCAGAGCTCTTTCACAGTCTGGCTTGTGGGTCCTGTGCACTGCCAAGTCTCTGTGAACTCAGAAGATGCTGGGTGGGGGAGGGGAGTCGTTGGCTAGGGCTGGAGCAGCACAGTGTATGTGACCTGAATTGGCTCTTATTCCCAAACAGCCTGTTAGGCCAGAAGTAAATTTTCCAGGCCTCCCTGATTGGTGGATCCTGGGGGTGTGGTAGAGCAGGACTAGCCAAGTGGAAGGCTGCGACCAGGCCTGCCTCGCTGCGCTCTGGGCACTCTCGCAGAATCCATTCTGCTGATGCCTGTGTTCTGAGTCCAGAGTCAGTGCTGACACCTCTGGGGTGAGAGAAGGGCTCTTCCTGGGGCTGGAAGTGCTGAGCAGCTGGAGCACTTGGGGAGGATTCCTCTTCACACTCTGTGCAAACACTTGCCTGCTGCTCTCAGGAGCTGTGTGTGTGTGCGTGTGTGTGTGTACATGTTTAGGGTCCAGTGCGGGCACATTTGAAGGATCCAAGGTCACACTAATAGGGGTCCCTCCAACTCTGATGCCTCCCCCAGGCCATCTCCCCCACCGCCTGCTCCTGGAATACACGGACACCAGCTATGAGGAAGAGGAACTCAGTGGGGGACAGTAATGCACCTGCCTGCTCTGACCTCTGCCCAGCCCCTGCCAACTGACACAGAGCAGCCCCTGTGTGGCTGCCTACTGCTCACCTGTGCAGCCCCCACCAGCTGGAGCTGAGCCTGCCCCTCCTGGGTCCCCTGGAGGGTGCAGTGTAACCTCTCAAGGCAGGGCGCTGGGCACTATGGCTTCTTCCTTAGAGTTTCTCTACCATTTTTGTAAGCCTGTGGCATGTAGAGTCCAGAGCCCCTATAATCATTCTTTCCCCTCGGATCTTGTCATGTGAGACTGAGTGGTTCAGATCCCAGATTCCCTGTCTCAGGGGAGGGGGTCTTGCCCTAGACTCCTTGGGAGGGTCCTGGGGGAGAGGGCTGCACACTGGGGAGGTTTGTTCTCACCTCATCTACTCCACAGCTCCCGACTATGACAGAAGCCAGTGGCTGAGTGAGAAATTCACGCTGGGCCTGGACTTTCCCAATGTAGGTGCAGGGGACTGGGCTGGGGGGTGGGGGTGGGGGTGGGGCGAGGAGCAAGGTGTCTGTGCCTCTGTCTCCTTCCCCAGCTTGGAGGTCTGAGGTCAGGGCCTTGTGCTCACCACTGTCCTCCCTGGTTCTCTGCAGTACTTTTCCGTGATGTTCTGTGTCGTAGCTCACTCACTCACTGTACAGAGTGTGTGCTTAGAGCCTGCCATGGGCCGGGCGCAGAGGGTGCCGGGTCTCCCGTCTGCCCCTGCTTGGGGAAGGGGATGCTGGGAGCCCGGGAGCCCAGCTGAGTGCCCTGGTCACCACGCAGCTGCCCTACCTAATTGATGGGACTCACAAGCTCACGCAGAGCAACGCCATCCTGCGCTACCTGGCCCGCAAGCACGGCCTGTGTGAGTAGAGCTGGCTGCAGGGTGGGGGCGGGGGGCGTCCCCTGGGCATGGCTGGGCCGGGCTGCTTAGGTCTCTGTGGTGTGGGCTGCAGGTGGGGAGACGGAAGAGGAGAGGATTTGGGTGGGGTTGAGTCATGGGCGTTGGCTGCAGCTGTCCCCTGGCGGATCAGCTGTGGCCTCTGAGAACCTGCACCACCTAGAGCTGGCGATTGAGACCTCCCTGGTCAGCGAGGGGTGGTGGACGTGGTTTGGCTGGGGTTGGCAGTTGTGGACACACACCTTCGCAGGGTTCAGCTGGAGCCGCCAGACCTCAGCACCACTGCAGCTGCCAATCACTGGCCCATGTGGTAAGGTGGGGGTGCCAGGAGCTGTCCGACCTCATCTTGGACATTCTGGAGATCCGGGTTACTGATGACCGCATGCAATTCGCCGTGGTCAGCTACAGTCCCGACTCGTGAGTCCCCTCCTCAGGGGGCTGGCACAGGCAGCATTTTCAACAGGATCCCACTGTATTATGATTGCTGATTTGAAGCCAGGAGCCAGGTACTTCCTCTGGGTCTCCCACGTGGGTGCAGGGGCCCAAGGACCTGGGCCATTTTCTACATCTTTCCCAGGCCATAGCAGAGAGTTCAATCGGAAGTAGAACAGCCAGGACTCGAACTGGTGCCCATATGGGATGCTGGCACTGCAGTCGGCAGTTTTACCCACTATGCTACAGCGCCAGCCCCTAACCTAAGCATTTAAGAGGCTCTGGCTGCCCTTGGAACAATTTGTCTGAGAAGGGCTGGCCTGGTCTTCTGGGCTACAGTGTCTCAGACCATGTGGTCAGAGGTGTTGTGGGTGTTGCACACGAGGTCCCTGCAAAGCAGGAGGACTCAAGGGGTGACCATGAGTTGAGCAGACTCCCCTATTCTAGCTGCTGGGTGGCATAGTAGGCTGAGCCTCCACTGGCGCCCCGGGCACTCCGTACCAGAGTCCTCCTGTCTGTTTTGCTTCAGGCCCAGTTTCCTACTAATGCATCTGGGAAGGCAGAAGAAGGTGGACCCAGGGCTTGGGTCCCTTGTCTCCATGTGGCAAACAGGAATGGAGTTCTAGGCTCCTGGCTTCAGCCTGGCCCAGATCTGGCTGTAGAGGCCATTTGCAGAATGAACCAGCAAATGGAAGATCTGTTTCTCTATTGCTCTGCCTTTCAAATATATACATACACACATACACACATACCTACACACATACACACAGAAATCTTTAAAAAGAACCCCTAGGGGCCTGCATATTGTGGTATAGCAGGTTAACCTATTGCCTGCAGCACTGGCATCCCGTGTGGGCACCGGTTTGAGTCCAGGCTGCTCCACTTCCCATCCAGCTCCCTGCTAATGACCTAGGAAAGCAGTGGAAGATGGCTCAAGTGCTTGGCCCCTGCATTCATGTGGGAGCCCCAAATGAAGCTCCTGGTTTCTAAGTTTGGTCTGGCCCAGCCCTGGCCATTGCTATCACTTGCGGAGTGAACCAGAAGCTGAAATTCTCTCTACCTCTGCCTCCCCCTTCTCTGTAACTCAGCCTTTTAAATAAATGAATAAATCTTAAAAAAAAAAAAAGATTCCATTTTAGAGGAACGTGAATTCGCTAAAATTGAAGTTAAGAACAGACATCAAACGTAGTGAAACTTGAGTGGAAGAATGGTGACACCATGGATTCTTCACAAAGAAGTGTGTGTGTACAACGCCCTCAGGAAATCTGTTTACAAACGGCAAACTCATTTAAGAAGGGCAGGAACAACACTGAAGATGAAGCCTGCTATGGCAGACCGCACCAATTTGCAAAGGGAAAAAGCTTCATCCTGTTTGTGTCCTAACTGCAAAGGACTGACGACCAACAGCAGAAACAATGACCGCACCAGAGGCAGCTCAGCTGGCTCAGCTCACGCAATCAGAGCCGAGCAAGCTTGCGGCTCAGTGGGCACCAAACGCGGCGTGTCCAGATCGGCTGCAGATAAGAGCAGAACTCTCAAAGGAAACTTTCCACTTGTGGGAACAAGATCCTGGAGCATTTCTTCCACGTGTCGTACTAGAGATGAAAATGGCTTTAGCAGTGTGACCCCAGAGAAAGCACGAGCCACGCTACCTGGAAGTGGTCCAGTCAAAGCAAAAGCAGACCAGCCTGGAGCCAAGTTCATGGCCACAGTGTTTTAGGATGCTCAAGGCATTTTGCTGTTGCCTTTTTGCAGGGCCAAAGGTGATAACATCTGCCTAATATGAGTGTTTTGAGAAAATTAGCCAAAGCTTTAGGTTTTTAGCAGAAAAACAGCAGGAAAAGCTTCCCCAGAGATTTCTTCTTCACCGGGACAACGCTCCTGCTGAGTTCTCTCACCAAACAAGCAGTTTTGTGAAGATTTGTATGAGAAGTCATCGGGCATCCGCCTGATTTGGCTCTTTCTGACTTATTTTTGCTTCCTGTTATTAAGATAAATTTTTAAAGAGCAGCGATTTTCTTCAGTTAATAATGTAAAAACCCCTGCATTGACATGGTTAAACCAGGGCCCTCGGTTCTTTAGGGATGGAAGAAATGGCTGGTAGCACCACTTACCAGGATCTGGAACTCGATGAAGCATCGGCTGAGAAATAAAGCTTAGGTTTTTTATGTTTTAGTGCTATATTCACTAACATTTTTATTTGAAAGGCACAGCAACAGAGAAAAAGAAAGAGAGAGATTTTTTCATCTGCCGGTCCACTCCCCAAATGTGCATAACAGCTAGGGCTGGGCCAGGAGCCAGGAGCTCAGATCTCTGTCTGGGTCTCCCAGATGGGTGGCGGGTCCTGCTGTCTCCCAGAGTGTGCACTGGGAGGAAGCTGGACCAGAAGAGGAAGCAGGGTTTGATCCCAGCACTCCAATAAGGGACGCAGGTGTCCGTGTGGTGGCGTAACCTGCTCTGCCACAACGCCCGGTCCTCAGGCAGCTTCTGGAAGTTCCTGGTTTGATGTCTGTCCCAAGTCCTCTACTCCATCGTTGTTGTAAAGTATCAGCTGCAGACAACCCATGAATGAATGGGTGGGCTGTGTTCCAACAGAACTTAATTTACAGAAACAGGTGAGCGCGACAGGAAAAAAGCAAACAACTCTACGGTTAGATGGGTGAGGGACTTGAACAGACATTTCTTTGAGAAGATACACAATTGGCCAATGAGTACATGGAAAAAAATCACTCAACATCACTAACCATTATAGAAGCACAGATGAAAACTACAATGAGACACCACCTCACACTTCTTATAACGGCCAAAACCAAAAAGCAGAGCGAAACGAGTGTTGATGAGGATGTGGAGAAACTTTGGCTCTGTGGGTGAGTGTCAAAAGATACTGCCATCCTGCAAATCAGTAGGGTGGTGTTGGGCATTGCCTACAATATGGCGCCTGGCGGATGTTCGAGGGGCGTGTCTGCGGCTGCTGTGGTTAAGCTACGTAAGATCAGACCACTGGCAGGGATAGGTCCATTTTAGTTCTGGACACGTGGACAGTGCGTGATCCCTATACTTTGCTTAAGGTGCCCCTGTGCGTGCTCCACCCACGCCTGTGTGACCCTGTCTCTGATTGGCTCTCCTACTGCGCATGTCCTTCTTCTGGGTCTCCCACACAGGTGCAGGAGCCCAAGGACTTGGGCCATCTTCTACTGCTTTCCCAGGCCCTAGCAGAGAACTGTATTGGAAGTGGAGCAGCCAGGACTCAAACCAGTGTCCGTATGGGATGTCAGCACTGCAGGTGGCAGCTTTACCCACTGTGCTACAGCACCGGCTCCATAGCAGCATTATTTACAACAGCTAAAATGTGAAAGCCATCGAAATGTCGACCAACAGATGAGTGGATAAATAAATTGTGGTGCACACAGACAAAAGCCTATCATGCAGCCTTAAGGAAGGAAATTCCCACACATGGTACGACGCGGAGCAACTGCGAGGGCCTGTGCCAAGTGCAATTAAGTCAGCTGCAGAAAGAAAGCTACAGGATTCCACCTGCAGGACGTAACCAGGTCAAAAGTCACAGAGCGGAAACGAAGAAGGGCAGCTTGCTGGGAGCAGGGGAGAGGAGTGTAATTGCTTGATGGGTGTAACTTTCGGTTTTATGGGAGAAGAAGAGTTAGAGAGATGGATGGCGACGCTGCTTACTCAACATTATAAACGTATTTACTACCACTGTGGTGTTAAACTTGTTAAGGGGGTGAAGTTTATGTCATTTTACTGTAATAAAATAAAACAATAAAGACTAAAACAGGGATGGGCTCTCGGACTAGCTGTGGAGATGCTCACTAAGACACCTGTAGCCCGTAAGGGAGTGCGTGGGTCAGATGTGCAGCTCCGCTCCCCGTTCCAGCTTCCTGGTACCGTGCTCCCGGGAGGTGGCAGGTGACAGTTCCATCGCTGGGTCCCTGCACCCGCATGGGAGACCTGGATTGAATTCCTGGCTACTGGCTTCATCCTGGCCCAGCCTTGGTTGTGCCGGCATTTGGGGAGTGGACAAGTGAAGGGAAGAGCTCTGACTGTCCATCTTTCTCTCTCTGACTCAAATAAATAAAAAAAAATTAAATGCAGTCTAATCGTTTAAAAAAAAAAGACAAAACACACACAACAGATGAATGTGGTTTCCTGATTCCTGGTCTAGCAATTGAAACTAAATGGGCACAGCTATATTAAAGCTCAAATATTATATTTGAAATTTAAAAGGTGATTATCAAGGAAGCTCACATATCAAATAACCCACGTTTAAAAGGAGGGAAGCCGTGATAAACAACAATAACTGCGAATGAAAACACTCGTTCTGAGCCGTGTGGTCCAAATCAGACAAGGCGAAAACGTACACTTTCCAAGTCTCGGGTAGAAGCAAAATGAATGCAGGCAATCAAAAAAGGAGGCCTGATGAGGCTTGGGCCCAGCAGGGGACGCAGCCGGGGACCCAGCCCGGGGTCATTTGGCCTCTTCCCCTCTGAACCTAGAAACCCAGACTCGCCCTGGGAAGGTGGCTGCCTTGTTGGCTCGCAGTCGCCTGCTCTTAACTGCACCGTGCCTAACATGGCCCCTCGGCGTTGTACGAAGGGAGGGTTGCTCAGCCGGAGACCCCAGGCCCACAGCGTGTAGGACACGGCGGCGGGTTCCTCCTTGTGTCCCAGTGCCCTGAGGAGGAGCCCGGGCAGCTGGACTCCCGCGGCGCCACGGCGTCACCCCGGCGCTGGGGATCCTTCTGCCTGCGGCTCCGCATCCTCCAGCTGCTTCCCCATCGCCTCAGCTGAAGCTGTTTGCTGAGTGTGGGAGGAAAAGAGAGAAGAAGCCCCAGGCCAGGAGGCAGGCCAGGCACCCAGGGCACCTGTCAGCTGAGATGCGGCTGTGTGGCATTTTGGTGGCCAAGGGCAGTCTCTCCCATACCACTAAAAGTGGGGATAAAGCTTACTTAGATCCAATTCAGGAGAGATCTCGGGTTTGAGTGAGTACTTTAAAGCAGATAGGGTAGAACCTAAGGTATTAAATCCAAGCTCTTTATCTTCAGCCAGACATAAAGGGAATGGAATATCATTCAGGATCCCTCGTGGCTAGAACAGGGGAAGAACTTACTAGGAAGATCAAGTATCTCATGGTATCTCCGGGAGGTCCACGGAGAAGCCCTTGGAAGCTGACCTCAGTGCACGTGGGCCTGTCCTGGGGAAAGATCCACGGCCATTGCCAGGCGCAGACACTGCAGCCCCTGCTCACGACGCGGGCTGAGTGTTGACTCTCACCATGGCTGCCTCCCAAATCCTGATCCCCAGCACCACCCCGTCATAAGCCGACGAAGCAGCATCTGCTTCTTTAGAACCGAGGCCCTGCACCCCTGTGTGTAAGGAGCAGAACCCGGAGCACAGCTACGTCTCCGCCACCAGCAAGGCTGGAAGAAGAGGGAATTAGTTAGGACGAAGTGCAGCTGCAAGTCACCAAAACCTAGTAGAGGCTGAAACAGGACGGAAGCTCATTTCTCAGGTTAGAGTTCAGTGAGGGGAACGCTGGCTCCACAGTGCACCTGGTGGTGGCTCAGCTCCCTATGAGGGGAACGCTGGATCCACAGTGCACCTGGTGGCTCAGCTCCCTAACAATGCTCTGCCATCTTCAACACGGCTTCCATTTTCTGTCACCTCACTGTCCGAAATGGCTGCAAGAGCCTCAACGATCACACCTGCATTCCAAACAGCAGAGGGGAGAGAGGGGCATGAGGACTTTTCCCTCTCTTTGAAGGAAACTTCCTGGAGGTAACATAAAGCACTTTTGTTTACTGTCTTGGCTAGAACATTTTTTTTTAAAAAAAGATTTTATTTATTTATTTATTTATTTGAGAGGTAGAGTTATAGACAGAGGGAGAGTCAGAGAGAAAGCTCTTCCATTTGCTGGTTCACTCCAAATGGCCCCAACGGCCAGAGCAGGGCTGATCCAAAGCCAGGAGCTTCTTCCAGGTCTCCTATGTGGGTGCAGGGGCCCAAGGGCTTGGGTCACCTTCTGCTTTCCCAGGTGCATTAGCAGGGAGCTGGATTGGAAGAGAAGCAGCTGGGACACAAACCAGCGCCCGTATGGGATGCAGGTGCCCTAGGCAGAGGCTTAACCCCCTACGCCACAGCACCGGCCCCATTAGCTAGAACTTAATCATAATGAAAATGAATCTCTTGCCTGAGAGGTGATGTGCCCAGCAGAAATGGGGATCCTGTGGCCAAAGGAGATGAGGAGAATGATGTTGGGAGTTACCCAGCAGTCTTCTACCTCGGGGAGGTGGAACTCCCAGCATCAGGTTTCCCCACCTAAAAGAACGTTGTTCAAGATGGGCGGGAGGTGGGGTGGGCAACTGACTTAATTAAAACGCTGCCTGGGATGCACTCTTACCATGCTGGAGTGCCTAGTTCCAGTCTCGGCCCCTCTGTTTCCAGTGCAGCTTCCTGCTAATGTGCACCCTAGGAGGCAGTGGGTGACAGCTCAAGTGCTTGGGTCCCTGCCACCCATGTGGGAGACCTGGATTGAGTTTCTAGGCTCCTGCCTTGCAGGCATTTGGGGAGTGAACCAGTAGATGGCAGATTCATTTTCTCTCTCTCTCTTAAATAAAATGGAAAACAAACACAACACTTGAGGAAGGGTGCAGAGGTCGGATGTCTAACACAGCATACCAGCTGCCACCATAAAATGCTGCCGCCTAACACAACGCACGCTTCCCTGTGCAAACAAAACACACGTGCTCTCTTCTCCCCAGAGCAGGAACGGCTCACAGGGCCATCAACCACTGCATCCAGTTCCGAGTTTTGGAGATTGCGGGTCATGCGAGATTGAGATTTTGCAAGTGACAAGCTAAATGTCCGTGACTCCCAGTTCACCTTATAAAACACAGTAAGGGAATGGGAGGTGGGGAAAAGGGGGAATTAGGGATCTGCATTCTGATTTGCAGCTCCGCTGTTTGGCATTCGTTGCTGTGTTGATAGGATGCCCTGCTGTGGTGAGAAGTTCCAAAGTTGCGTTATGAGCCTTTTATACTCAACATTCAGAAGAGCGACGTAAAGTCACTCCCTGCGCTGGTTCTTGTCTCCACCGCCGGTGACCTCTCTCTCAGGTTCGCTGTCATCCCCTCCGTTGGCCTACACTTTCCTACCTTGTGTGGCATGTGTGGCAGGGGAAGGGAAACCTTTACTGATAACACACACACCTGCTGCCACCCCACGGTAACCAGAGACTTGGAAGCAGCACATGAGACGGGCCAACCCTGATGGAGCCTGGAACCATGCTTCCTATAGATGCCGGTTCTGGCTTTGCTCAACTGCCTTCACCTCAGGGGGAAGCCCCAACAATCCCCTCACCAAGGTACAGTCCTACCCAAAAGGCCCTGCAGTCCCCTTGCATTTCCCACGTTCCTTCAGCTCTCTTCCTACTTGAAGCATCTACTTTTTAAAAAATGATTTATTTATTTACTTATTTGAAAGGGTCTTCCAGGTCTCCCACGCAGGTGCAGGGGCCTAGGGATTTGAGCCACCTTCTACTGCTTTCCCAGGCCACAGCAGAGAGCTGGATCGGAAGAGGAGCAGCCGGCGCCCAGATGGGATGCCAGCACCGCAGGCGGCGGTGGCTTTACCTGCTACACCATAGCACCAGCCCCGAAGCATCTGTTTTGGAAAGGACACAGTAGGGCTCACAGTTCGAAAAGAATACGTGTATTTAATGCTGCACCAGAGTTGATGAAATATCGATCTGATAATAACTCTAATTGTCCTTCAGTCTTCCAACAGCAGTGCTACCCTGTTGGTCCTATTCCTTTTCCCCCTGGTAACAAGGCAACACTTGTTTATTTCAAACACAGACACATCCTATGCCCCTGGGCAGCCTCAGAGTTCTTGGCTGGCCCCCTAGGACTTCCCAGAACCTGGACTTCTGCCCCAACTTCAAACACTTGTACCTGAACTCTCTGTTGTAAGAACAGGGCATTCCATTTTTCTGTGTTTTATCTCCCAACTGGAACACAGAGGAATTTTTAACAGTTCCTCGAGGGCATTAGACACTAAGTGAAACAAGCTCTTCTCTTCTCCTCCAATTCTCATTAGAACCCGGGGAAACAGTGCAGGATTGTGAGTGCCTACTGGGGATCAGGCTTTAGGTGAACACTGAGAATCTGCCTGGGGCTGGCGCTGTGGCGTAGCACGTAAAGCCACTGTCTGCCGTGCCGGCATCCCATATGGGCACCGGTTCGAGTCTTGGCTGCTCCACTTCCCATCCAGCTCTCTGCTATGGCCTGGGAAAGCAATAGAAGTCCTCGGGCCCCTGCACCTGCATGGGAGACCTGGAAGAAGCTCTTGGCACCTGGCTTCGGATCGGCACAGCTCTGGTGGTTGCAGCCATTTGGGGGTTGAACCAGCGACTGGAAGACCTCTCCGTCTCTCTGCCTCTACCTCTGCCTCTGTGACTCTGCCTTTCAAAGAAATAAATAAAATTTTAAAAGGAATCTGCATAAGACATAGTCCCCACTCCCAGGTGACTTATAGTTTAGTGGCAGGAAAAAAAAATAAGCAATTAGAGATTAGCGTGCTAAGTGCCCACAAAACAACAACAACAAAAACACTGAATCCAATGGGAACTGAGATCTAAAATTTTTAGTTCATTTAAATTCTCCTGGGAGAGGAGGAGGAATATTGGCCAGGGTAAAGCAAATTTCAGGGGCTTATTTCCCACTTGTGCTCCATAGCAGTGTGGGCCACTGAGGGCCCTGCTCTTTGTGGTCAGAAGCCCAGACTGATGAAGGCTTGAACCCGGCAAGGTTCCTACTCACAACCATGGTGGGAAGCGGATTTGGGGACTTATTAGAAAGCACGTGTGATTTCTACCTGTGTTTGGCCAAAGCAAGTTCTGGGGCTAAGCTGAATTTCAGCAGAGTCGTGAAACTTGCCCAAAGGGAAAACAATGGGAAAGTCTTGTGGCCCTCATCAACGGTCTGCCAGGGCTATCTGATGTGACCTCCAAGCTTGGCACTAGGCAAACCAAAGGGGCCGGGGGCTGGGGCTGCAGGAACAGCAATTACCGGAGCAGAGCGTGACAATATAAAAGGGAACACGGTGCTTTTGGCTAATTGATAAGGACACAATTATGTAACGTTGGTCTGTTCCAAGTGTTCTAGAAGTATCGAGCGGGTGCTCCTAACAACCTCACAGGGGACGGTACACAGAGCGAACACTGAGTCCTGCTCCCCGGGGATTCCCAGAGGCACACTAGGGCTGCGGCGGCGGGGGAGGGGGGGGGCGCCTGCCACAGTCGCGGTGGAAAGCCAGCGGCGGGCCCATCGTGGGGAGAGTCTGTTTAGTTTCGCCGAGGCCACAGAATTACAAATATTTAAGGCAGGGGGACGACGCGAGCAAATTCCCACTGGTGGACCCCAACTCCGCCTCTCTCCCCCGGTACCCCGCTGAACTCCCAAGTCCCTCGATATCGGCACAGCGCAGCTCGTTTGCGCCCCCTGTGCCGCAGCTGGAAGATAAGGAAGCCCGCCAGACCGGCGCCGCGTCCTCACTGACACCTGCTCCGCCATGGTATCAGCGAAGCAACTCCGCAGCGACCTGTCCCTGACTCACGGAAACGCTTTCCTTCGGAGCTGCTCACCCGCCAACCATGAACACAAATGAGTTCTTAATACCTTCAGGGGTTGATCCGCACCCCAAACTTCATGCAACTGTTACAAGGTGTTTTTTTTAAGTAGTTCTCCCTGAGGCTACTTGCATGAACTCATCACTGGCATATTAATTTCTTAATATTCATGTATCTCTGCCCACGGGATGACACAGTGTCTCCCCGTGCCCGGGCTCGTCTGGGCTATGTCAGAATGAGAGTTAGAAGCCCTGGGACTGAAAACACGCCTTTCCTATGGGAGGGATCCGGTCCCCTCGGTGGCCTTCCGTGCTTTCCGGGCCAGTGAGGTTCCTGGTTCCGGAGAACTACCAGGTGGATTTTCACCAACACACATAGTACCTAGAACAAGCGGAACACGTGGTTTGCCTGGGGTCTATCTGGAATTCATGTGAAATCCGCTTCATCCACACCCTGTGTTATACACACTTCTGCCCGTGGCTCACCCCCTACCAGGCTGTTCTCACCAGCCATCTTCTTTCCCAGGATCCTCTGCTCCGAGGACTACATGGTCAACTTCCTGTTTCCTTGCCTTCTGCCCCGTGATGAGCAGATTTGAAGCTGGCTGTGGTGATGCCACTCTTGGTACTCACTCCCTGTGAAATGCCCTCCCTCTGAGTGAGACTTGCAGTAGAACAGGAACAGGTGTCAGGACGTCACTGAACACCTCACACAGGACACATCTCTACTCGCCATACTGAGCAGGTCCCCTTTGGGGTGGCCTCCAGCTGCCAGCCAGGAAGAAACACAGGCCCTTCTGTCCAGCAGGGCACGAGGGACTGAAGTCAGGCTACAGTCGTGTGGCCCTGGATGCAGATCCTTCTCCAGGTGAGCCACGAGCTCAGACTGTAGCCCTGGCTGACAGGAGTACAGCTTGGAGAGGCACCTGAGCAGAGGACTAGGCCCTGGACTCCTCACCCACATAAATGTTGTCCGATTTGTGCCAATACTGTTACACAGGAATAAACAGCATATTCCTGGCACTGGGGTTGTGGCTTAGCCAGTTAAGCTGCTGCCTGCCACGCCAGCAACCCATTTGGGTGTCAGTTCTAGTCCCGGCTGCTCCACTTCCAATCCAGCTCTCTGCTATGGCCTGGGAAAGCAGCTGAAGATGACCCAAGTGTGTGAGCCCCTGCACCCACATGGGAGACCTGCATGGAGTTCTAGGTCTAGCTCAGCCTGCTGTTGTGGCCATTTGGGGAGTGAACCAGCAGATGGAAGACCTCTCCAACTCTGCCCTTCAAATAAATCACCTTTCAGAAGAGACTACCTTTCCAGTATTTGTTTATAAAGAAGTTAACATTCCCTTTTAGATTCCTGGTCATGCTGTCTGCTCTCAGAGGCATCCTCGGCTTCTCGGACAGCCCTTAAATCCAAGAGATCTGCCCTTCCAGTATTCCACCCCTTTGCCTCGTGGAGACCCACAGCAGTAGCTGTCAGCAGAGAAACTCGTCAGCTTTCCACCTCTTCCAGATGAAGATCTTTCTGTCTCTCTGTCTGTAACTCTACCTCTGAATCTTTTTTTAAAAAAAGATTTATTTATTTATTTGAAAGAGTTACAGACAGAGGTGGAGAGAGAGAAGTCTTCCATCTGCTGGTTCACTCCCCAGATGGCCACAACAGCCGGAGCTGAGCTGATCCGAAGCCAGGAGCCAGGAGCTTCTTCCAGGTCTCCCACGTGGGTGCAGGGGCCCAGGGACTTAGGTCATCATCTACTTTCCCAGGCCATAGCAGAGAACTGTGTTGGAAGTGGAGCAGCCAGTACTCGAACTGGTGACCATATGGGATGTTGGCACTGCAGGTGGTGGCTTTACCCACTACACCATAGCGCCGGCCCCAGTAAATAAATCTGAAAAAATGCTACTTTAAAAAAAAAAATTCAATGATGTATCTTGGGGATTTCCCCAGGTCTATACAAATCAGTCTCATTCTGTTAACTGCCATGCGGTACTCCATCGCTGACAGCTGTTTACTTACTGCCGACAAGGCCATAGCCAACATCTTTGTGTATGCATTGTAGAGTATGATTTGAATTTCAAGATCCTGACATACATGTCCCTTTACAAACCCACTAGCCTAGAATTGCTACCCCTGTACTAGGTCTCGCCAGTACTTTAGAGAGCAACACCTTTGGTCACCTGATGGAAGAACGGTCACTTGCTGTTCTAATTCACAGCTCCGTGGGTAATATCTTTTAAACATTTTTGGGGCCACCAATATTTCTATATTTAAATTGCTTATGCATATTTTGTCCATTTTTAAAAACTGCCATGACAGGTCTTTAATCTTTATACTTTTGTCTGAATTTGTCATTTAAGTTTGCTTATTTTTAGAACTTGATGCTGTTCAATTGGTAAACCTTCCCTTTCATGGTTTTCACTTTTTATGCCTTAATAAGAGAAATTTTTCCTAGTCAATGATAAACATCTCCAAGTTCTGTGAAAACTTCAACAGCTTTGTGTTTAATGTTGGGCCTTAAATATCAGATAAATCACACATAAATTATTTTTAGAGAATAGTGTGCTAGTGTTTTATTTTTAAATTGGTAAGCAACTGTTCCTAGCCTGCCAGTTTGAAATACCACCTTTAAGGGCTGGCATTGTGATGTAGTAGGCTAAGCTGCCTCCTGCCATGTCGGTATCTTCGATCCAGCTCCCTGCTAATGGCCTGGGAAAACAGTGAAGGATGGCCCAACTATGTGGGCTCTTGTACCTATGCAGGAGACCTGAATGAAGCTCCTGGCTTCTGTCTGGCCCAGTCCTGGCTTTTGAGGCCATTTGGAGAGTGAACCAGCAGGTAGAAGATCTCTCTCTGTGTCTCTCCTCTCTCTGTATCTCTGCCTTTCAAATAAATAAATACTTTAAAAACACCACTTTTATCACACTGAATTCCCATGCATGCAGGCTTCTGAACTTCAGTTCTGATGGATCCATAGTACTGCAGTTTCACTTACCACCAGGTCCTCACAGGGCTCCAGTCCCTTTAGAAGCTCTGATCTTTGGGCGTGTGACCTTTATTTCCAGCACCCACTCTCAAGGTTGGGGCAGAACCTGCTGGCCCTGACACTAAACTAGCAAGGAAGAGGACCTCAGTGTTGCCGAGTTCCCATCCCGACGCTGATCCTTCTCCATGTCTCCTTATTCTCTTTTGGCCCAAGAGAAAGCCAGCTGGACACCAGTTTAAGCACAATTTATTGAAAAGAGCAGAGAAAATGGACTGCAGGCCCCCTGGGGACGGGAGTGGGAGAGAGCACACAGCAACTGGTGCGCCCTGCTCAGCACAGACTTCGGTTGCCCCACTTGGCCATCTTGTTATTGATGGGCATCTTGAAGAAGCGGTCAGACTGCATGTAGGCCGCAATCTTCTCCAAAGCCTGATGGGAAAGCACATGAACCTGGTCAAGAACCCCGCCCAGCCAAACAGCCCGCCACGTCCACAGGCGGCCTGTCTCCACCCTCCCGTGTCTTGCAGCCAATGCCTCTGGGGTGCAATATCAGGACCTTCCCAAGACTCAAAGGTCCACAGGTGTCCAACTGCTGATCCCTGCAGGTAAAAGCTGGAGATGGGCAGGATCTCTCATGTGGGGTCCGTTGGGACCCGAGGGTGGGCACGTGTTTTGTAAGAATGGGGTTATCAGAGAGCATCACCTCAAAACGGCACATAAAGGCCTTCAGGTTCGGAAACTCATCCAGGCACTTGGGCTCAAACATCCGGTTCTGATCTAAGACGTCATAGGTGAGAAAATCCACGAAGGTGAGCTAGAAGGAGGCAGTAAGACGGTCAGATCTGGGGAGTTCATCGACACTGCAGACACAGTGAGGTTCCCTCTTCTTTCCCTTCTCCGCACCTTTTCTCCTGCAAACCACGAGTATTTCCCCAGGAACAGGGAGAATTGTTTCAGCTGCCCAGGTAGCTGTTCCAAGTACTGAGGCTTCATTTTTTCCTGGGAAAAGAGAGATGCAAGGAGAGCTGTTACCCCCTTCACAAACAGGACAGCTGTTAGCGTCACAGCTGAGCACGGCACAGGCCGTGGGTAGACCCCTGGGAGCCCCCTCTCACTGCCTTTACTTAGGGGTGGTGGTAGAGAAAGAAGGGGTTAGGAAAGCAAGGAGGGGGCTAACAGCAGAATTATAGGGCAAAACCAAAAAATAAGGAGATCTGCTTCTTATTCTTGCAGGGGCTGGTGGGAAGGCAGCAGTAGCAGAATGGAGTAGAAGTAACTCTTGGGTTCCTAAATACTCCTCTTCCTGATGCTCCACAGTCAGCCAGCGCCGCTCAGGAAACTCACGTGATCAGAGTTGTAGCAGAGTCGCACCAGCTGCATACGGAAATCCATTATTTGGTTCTCCATGATGTCCACTCGAATCTTTTCTTCTTCAGTATCACCACCTGCAGGCCAAATGACAACAATGCACCCTTGGGATCAGACACCCGCAGGTGAGCAAATCGCCTGCTCTCCCTTACCAGGCCTACCGCACTCACACATGTTGTGCTTGCGAGCGATGTAACGCAGGATGGCATTGCTCTGGGTGATCTTGTTATTCCCATCCATGAGGTAGGGCAGCTGGAAGGGCAAGGACAGGCCAAGTGAGCAACCTACATCTCTTGTGCCTCCCCACCTCTCTCCTGGGGGAGAGGGAGCTTGCAAGGCCGTGAAAGGGAGAGAAAAGGTGCCATGGTGCGAGAAAGAAGAAAATCCGGTGGCAGCTGGGTGCTGAGCGGAGTCTAGCAAGGATCCTTAGGTTCGTGTGTGTGCAGGCCACAGCACCTTTCTCAGAATAAGCTTTCCAAAACCATAAAACCAATTCATGTATTTACACAGGTATAAGACATTTTAAAGCAAAATTATGATAGGAGGGTACTTCAAAAAGTTTCTGGATTAATGGAAACACAAGAAAAGTTTATTTCAGTGCAAAAAAATTTTGAAATTCATGCATACTTTTTCATATTTTCCATCAATTTTTGCATGGATTTCAACATTTTTGCACCAAAACAAACCTATCTTTTAATTTGCTTGCATGGACTTTTTGGTATATCCTCACAGTAAAACGTGAATATGTGCTGCCCAGCAGAAGTAAGAGCGACCACACTTTCAAAGTCGTGAATATAAATAACAGTAAAGATGCCCACAGCACATTTAATGGAATATGGAGACTTGATCCCTACCAGTGGCAAACACAGTCATGGTTAATAACTGACATCACTTCACCACAGGAGATGCTAACTCGTTAGTGGAAAGGAAAACGTCATTTTATTTTCTCTATGCAGTTCAAGGACCCTTGAGTCTTATCCATCCTGTCCAGGTTAAGTGCCCCTGTGACCCTGCCCCTCGGAGCAGGGAAGAACCCGCGGGGATGGACACCTGTCCAGGCCTTCCCTCTGCTCCGTCCCCCTAAAGCCACCTACATTGGGAAAGTCCAGATCGAGCTTGAATTTCACATCCAGCCATTGGCTTCGATCATAGTCAGGAGCTGTTAGAGAGAGAAGTTAGGGGCCCAACCTCCTTAATACCCTGCCTAACGAGTGGAAAGAGCCAAAGAATTGGCTTAGTTTCTTTACCTCAAAGTCCCAAGGCTTAACCATTTCGTTTCTGGGGCCCATCTGGTTAAGCATTAAGGCGGGGTTCGGGCTATGGCAGAGGATGCAGCTCTCCTCCCACAGGGCACAGCAGGGCTCCCCGGGTTTCGGGGGTGGGGGGACGTCCCGTGGGACCTCGGCGGGATGCCACTCTCTGGGCACAGCGGGCAGGTGGAGGGCCAGCTCCGGGAGGCATTACCTTCCCCGCACGTGTACCGTTTCTCCTCGTAGCAAGTATCCGTGAACTCCAGCAGCAGGCGGATGGCGTGCGCCAGCTGGGGGAAGACGGCCCGGAGTCGGCGCCTGCGCGGCCGCCACCGGCTCCCAACCCCCGCCCGCCAACGTCCCCCGGCCCCGGGCTGCGGGGCCCCTGCACGCCGCCCGGGCGGTCGTTAAGCGGTCCCCGAGCGCGGCCCCGGCGGCCCGCAGCTCCCCGCGGGGCAAGGGCAGGGGCGGGCCGGGGGCCCGGCGGCTCGGCCGCGGCTCCTGGCGCCGCCCCGCGCTGACGGGCTCCGGAGGGCGGCTTCTGGCGGAGGCCGCGGAGCCGCAGAGACGCTCGGCCGGCCGCCGACACGGCACTCACCCCCCGGATATCCCAGTAGCCGAGAAGCATTGACGACTTGGAAGACATGGCGAGCCCGCCGCTTCGACTCCAGCGAATCTTCGACCACCGGCGGCCGGCAGGCGGAGGGGGTTTATAGTCGACGTAAGTGGGTGGGGTCAACGTGAGCTCCCTGTGCTCGCCCCTCCACCCTCGAGCGCCCTCTCCGCGCGCCCGCGGGGCCACGCGCATGCGCGACTTCTGTGGGTCCGGGAGTTCGGGGCCGGGCGACCCCGAGGACCCCGTGGGAGTGCGGGTGGGCGCGGCGTTGAGGCTCCACGCTTAATCCATTAAAAGCGCCGGTCAGGGCGGGAAGTGCACCAACACCTAGGCAGTAGGGACCCTAGGGACATGACCATGGAAGGTGAAATCCATACCATACTTACCGTATTTACCAGGCAGGAGAATGGAGTGGGATGGGAGGGCTGGGGGCAGTCTCCCAGAGTCGGACTGCCGGCCAGTCTTTGGGGCGAAGGGGGCGGGGGAAGAAGAGGATGAGGACCAGAAACCCGTCAATGACAGGAAGCATTCGAGGCAGCGGGCGTCGACCTCAAGCACTGCGGAGCGAGAGAGCTCTTGTGGGCAGCACAGGTGGTTCTGAGAGGGCCACAGGAGGAGGTGGGCGTCGGAGCAAGGCCACCGGGAAGGGATAAGCTCTGGACACTGGGAGTGCAGTTCCAGGCAGGAGGCAGGCAGAAGGAACACTGGGGGGAGGGGGGACAGCAAGCCCTGCGGATGCACGAGGCTGCGATGGGGCACAGCGAGAGACACAGCTGAAAAAGCCTGCTGGGGCCACACAGCTGAAAAAGCCTGCTGGGGCCGGGTGGCCCAGGGCTCAGACTGTGGGGGAGGGGGTGGGGTTCGGATGTTTTTCCTCTGCTCTACAGGGAGTTTCAGGATCTTCCCCTGATGACAGAAATAGAGTGCAGGCCACACATAGGACTTAAATTCTGCTTCTAGTAAAAAGAAACAGGTGAATCGATTTGAATAGCAGATTTTCTTTTAAGTCAGTATATTCCCCAAATAGGATAATCTCAGCCTGTCACTAATATAAATAGGACTGAGATATTCTTCCGCTGCTTTTTTTTTTTTAAGATTTATTTATTTACTTGAAAGAGTTACACAGAGAGAAGGAGAGGCAGAGAGAGAGAGAGCGCCATAGCAGAGAGCTGGATTGGAAGTGGAGCAGCCAGGACTCGAACCGGTGCCCATATGGGATGCTGGCACTGCAGGCGACGGCTTTACCCACTACGGCGCAGCACCAGCCCCCTTCCATTGCTTTTCTAAAACACATCTTGAGTCATTCTAGCCACATTTCACTTGCTCAGTGGCCACATGTGGCTTGTGGCTGCTCTATTGGACAGCACAGGTTTGGATATGCTGCTGAAGTGAGTGATACTGTCAGACTCTGCATCTGGGAAATTAATCTAGCTTCTTTGTGCATGGTGGATTGGAGGAGGGACGAGGCTGTCATGTTTCATTTGCCCCTGCAAGCAGCCCCCCAACAATGTGTATGAACATGCCTGTTAGGGCAGGCACTGATTACAAAGCTGAAATCAGCGGCCCCAAATCCCTGCCCTCAGGAAGCTGACATTCTAATGGAAAGAGGCAGAAATAAATGAATATGTTGTCAGTCAGCAAGTGGCCCACATCCCGTGGAGAGAGAAATAAGGCAGAGATGAGAGAGGAGGGGTGTCGGGGTGGGAGTTGGTGGAGCCCCAGCAGGAAGGGGATTTGTGTTCTAAAAAGTGTGTTCATGGAAGGCGTCCCTGGGATTTTGACCTTCAAGCAAAGATGTGAAGGAGATGAAACATCCAGCCACTCTGTCGTGGGGGCCACCGTGGCCGCAGGAGACCAGGGAAGCTCCAGGCAGAGGGGAGTCAGCACTGCACAGACAAGAGCACCATGGGAGCGAGTGGCCGAGAAGAGGCAGGGCTGCGGGGCTGGGGTGGCCAAGAGAACCAGCAAGAACTGGCAAGTGGGAGAACTGGTTTCCAGGGAAACCACATGCAGGTGTTTGGAGCAGGGCGTGAGCGACCACGTCCGAATGGCAGAGAGGTCAGATAACGTGGAGACTGAAAATTAACAGCGGAATTTAGCAGCATGGGTGGCCTTGACCGAGCAGGAGGCTGCGGCCGACCCTGCAGCCCCGGGAGGAACCAAGCTTCTGAGTGTCTGCCTGGGAAAGCAGCACAGAGTTGCAACCAGTCCAGAGAGCTAGGACTTGTCAGTTGGCTGGGGGAGGGGATGGGGGTGGGGAGAGCAGACTTCCTACCCGGCCTCCCTACTGGGCCTCCATAGCACGCTCTGCTCTGAATTTCCACTCCCCTAGCCTGGGTGTGGGGAATCACATTTGCTCATTAGTTCATCTGGAGCAAAGTTGGGACTTTTTAAATGGACGTTTCAGTTAATTAAAAAAAAAAAAAAAAGGAAAAAGTGCAGATCGCATGGGGACAGATGAATGTATGCAGCCCGGGTCAGCGGCGACCTAACCTGGGGTGCGTGGCTGGCATTTCCCGAGCCCCAGTGACTAGCCAGGCAGTGGACTCAGCCTGCCATCTGCGTCAGCCGATTCATTCAGAGGTAAGCGTCCCAAAACAACCTTGTGAAGTGGCATTGTGCCCGTTTTATCCAGGGAGAAACTGAGTCCTGAGGAGGCTGGGTGAGCTGCTCGAGTCCCCGCGGGTGGCCCGGGATTACAGCTAGGTCTGTGTGACGGTCTGGCAGGTGCTGGGTCCACTGTAAGCGGCTACACAGACAGCCCCTCACCCCGCCCCAGTCTCCTCTGAGGAATCTGGGGAGCACTGGGCAGAAGCACTTTGTTTTTCTGGTGGTGGGGGGGTGGGGAGCGCAGGGGTCCCTGCTTCTAGGACTCCTGCAGCTCTAAGAAGCCAGGGCAATGGGTTAACATCTCTTTTTCCCCACTCCAAGAAATTAACTCTTCTGGTCAGATTTGCCCTGCAAGGGTCTCGCTTTTTCTCTTTTTCGCAAGGGCAAGTTTTTGCTTCCCTATTCTGGGTAACCAGATGATTTTCCAAGGCCAGGGATTTGAAGGAATGGCATAGGCAGTTGGAAAACAAACAAACAAACAAACAAACAGAGAAAGCTGGGCCCTAGATGATGTTAGGGCTGTGAGCAAATTCAACAAAGGAAAGACTTATGGGAACATCTTTTTTTTAATAGAAAACTTTTATTTAATAAATATACATTTCAAAAGTACGGCTTTTGGATTAGAGAGGTTCTTCCCCCAATAACCACCTCCCACTCACAAACCATCCCACCTCCTACTCCCTCTCCCATCCCATTCTTCATTAAGATTCAGTTTTAATTATCTTTATATACAGAAGATCCACTCTATATTAAGTAAAGAATTCAACACTTTGCACCCACACAGACACACAGAGTATAAAGTATTGTTTGAAGACTAGTTTTACCGTTAATTCTCATAGTATAACACATTAAGGACAGAGATCCTACATGGGGAGCAAGCACACAGCAACTCCCGTTGTTGATCCAACAATTGACACTCTTATTTATGACGTCAGTAATCACCCGAGGCTCTTGTCATGAGCTGCCAAGGCCATGGAAGCCTCTTGAGTTCACAAACTCCAACCTTATTTAGACAAGGCCATAATCAATGTGGAAGTCCTCCCTTCAGTGAAAGGTACCTTTTTCTTTGATGGCCATTAAGGGAACATCTTAAGAACCCTTAATAGGCCCTTGAGTCCAAAAGTACACCACCCCTTCTTTGTGGATTAAATCAATAACAGCATAGCTGCTGTTATGTAGAGAGGAGAGTCCATGGCAGTTTTGAGTTCAAGGCCACTTATTTATTTATTTATTTATTATTTAAAAAAAAAGAAAAGAAACCACGGAGCATCCAAACTCTTAAGAGTTTGCGCAAAAGGGAGCCCAGGGAGTGGAGTTGCTGGAGTCCGCTCGGCTGGTCGGTGCCTTTGGACTTCCAGTCCAGTGTTCCTTAGGATCCGCCACCAAAGAGGCAGAAACAGCAGCTGGGGAGGGAACCCAGGGTTGGCTCACCCAACAGAGGAGGCCGGAAGCTGCGTCAAAGGTGGATGTTCCCAAGTGGAGCCTGGTGCACCTGGCTCGCTGGCTAGTGCTCCACCCGGTCCCCAGCCCGTGCAACCAACGCAAACCTGCAGCACTCGGCCTCTGTGAAATGCCGTGTCCCAGCCACGCTGGGTGCCTGGGGACTTCCTGGGAGAGAGCTACACAGCACAGCTATGGTGGAGACAGGGACGCCTGCTTTTGGAGGCTCTTTAGAAAGAGAATAAGGAGGCTCTGGAGTCTAATTCTAGAATCTGGTTCCCATTGGCAGGTGGCACTGTAAATGCCCACTCACATGGAACTTCCTGGCTTCCTGAGGGATGGGGCATTCTGCTGTCTCAGGCCCCCAGCCCCTGCCCTTCTTGCCTCCCTGCCTTTGGCTCCCACCAGGCCCAGAAGAAGCCGCAAAGGAGGCCATGGCAGGCTTGAAGTTGCTTTTATTGGGAAGGAGAGTCCTGATAGACTCCAGGCTGAGGGAAGAGGGAAAATAAATAGATGGGAAGCCAGGAAGGGCTCCCAGCACAGCGAGGAGGGGCAGCACTTGTGTCAACCTCAGGGGCTGCTCCTCTTTGCTCCATGAACCGGGCGTGCAGTTTGCTGCAATCCAGGGATCCGGAAGAGGGATTATTGGGGCTGTGAAAGCTTAGAATCCTCTGGCATGCGAAAGGTCCTTGATCTTGGAGGCCCGTGAGCTGGCCCCTAAGGGTTCAGCTGGGGAACAAAGAGGATTCAGCGGAGGCTGAAGCTGGGCGAGGGCATGCCCGAGAGCGTGAAGGATTACGCTGTGCCCACTGCCTGCCGCCCACTGCCGGCCCGGCCCCTGCATCCTGGCTCCCCAGGCAGGACCAGACCCTCCCGTGGGCAGTCAGGGCCCCAGGGTGTCCTCACCCCCAGCATCCTTCTGACAGCCTCCAGCCTTGCCAGGACCCGGGGGGCATCCTGCGGACACAGCAGCTGGAGCTCCCCAGGCCGCAGGCGAAGCAGCTGGCTCCCGGTCAGGAAGCCCAGGCTCCGCACCGTGCTGCGAACAGAACCCACAGAAGCCCTCAATGGTGCGGTGGGAGGATGTGGGTGCAGAGAGGACTGCTTGGGCTTGGGGACTGGGAGCGGTCACGGAGCAGGGTATTTGGAAGTGAAGGTGGGATGTATGCACTTTGGCTTAACCCAGGGTCAGCACTCCCAGGCTGGAAGGGAGAGATTTCTGATGGGGAGGGGTGGCTGAACAGCCAGTGCAGGGTCTTCCTGGGGTCACGGCCCTGATCCCAAATGCCCTCCCCAGGTCAGGGGCTCCACGTCTGATGCTCTAACTGCGGCTTCCTAAGCTCCCCACCCCTCCGCATCCTCTTCTCTGCAGTGGTGTGCAGGACGGGTTTGTCATGTACCACCGGGTACCGGGTAGGCTGGACTTCCTGGCCGCCTTGGTCCCTCATAGAGGTGACCCCTGCCACACCCGCCGGGGCCAGCACTCACATGGTGGAGAAGTTCTCTGCCTGCAGCCAGGCTGTGACCTCCTCAGGCTTTGAGCTGAGCCGAAGCATCGTAGCCTAGAATCAGGGGGAAACCTGGGGTCAGAGGCCATCCCATCTCACAGCCACTCAGAGTTCCTGACATCTGGGTCCTTTGTCTGGGCTCCCACCAAATCATGTGTCTCACTCCCATGGGCTCTGTGGTCCAATGGGGACCCTGGCTTGTATCTCCATCCACCCTCTGATTAGCTTGGCACAAGGAAGCCATCAGTGATAAGGATCAGATCCGCCCAGCACTTCTCTCCTCCATGGGTCAGCAATTGCTCCCCACCCCCGCCTCCCTCTCAGGGCTGGATGGTCTAGGGTGGGCTGTACCCGAGAGGATGGCTGGCCCTGGCCCCCAGAACCCCCCGCCTGCAGGGGCTCCAGGATGTTGCTGGGGACGTAGCCTTTCTTTCCCTCCTGGTTCTTCACCAGCCACCACCGCTTGCTGTAGTCCAGAACCTGCCAAGAGGCACAATGCCGGTCACCCTGAGCCACTGTCCGGCCTCCCCTCTCCCCACTTTGCCCCTGCCCGTCTTCTGTAGGCCACCCCCCTGACAGCCTGGGGCTGGGACCCCTGCGCTAGGCTGCCCACAACTCCCCACCCACCTCCACCCTGTTCTCTAGCCTCAAGCCCAGGCCTCACCTCCAGCTCCTCTCCCTGGACCACAGTCAGCTCCTGTGTGTTCCTTGCTTCAAACTCATACAGGACTTGCATTTTCAGGGTGGGCTTGGCAGGTTGGAGGCTGGGGGGCTGGAGGTTGTGTGTCTCCTCTTGATCCGAGTTCGAGGGGCTCTCTAACCTAGGACTTTTGCCACAAGGGACACAGTCAGGATGGCTGTGGATACCGACTCCCCTGTGCCAGCCCCAAGAGCCCCGGGTCTCTGCTGCCCGCACTCTGGTGGTGACTTGGGGGTTCCCAGCAGCTTGGGGTGGGGGCTTCTGCAGACAGGAGGGGTCTGAAATAGCACTGATCTTTGTGTCTTTCTTTCCTGGTTGTTGATTTCTGGAGGTATTTCCCGCTGTGGAGTTTTCTACAGCCGAGCTCTGCCCTGAGCACTTTATTCCCGAGCTCTGGGAAATCAGAAGCAGGTGCAGCCACTCTCAAGGAGAAGGGGCTGGAGCCTGGGAGGGCCAAAGCTGCTTTTGCACATGAGGGAAGGGAGGGGTGTGTCTGTGCATGTCAGGGCTGGCTAAGGGAGAGCCCCGAGGGTCTCTAAGGGCGGACAACCAGATCTTAGCCCTGCCCCACCCCCCATGACTCAGCCCAGAGCATACCGATGGAGGACAGAGTCCTGGTATCCTAAGTGTGTCTGTAAGAGAACAGAGAGTGAGCAAGAGCAGAAGGCAGCCCGTACAGTGACAGGGAGCCGGGATATCAGCCCACAGCCCACTCACTCACAGCAGCCTCCCGCCTCACCCACCAACAGATGGAGGCACCCACTTGAACCCACCCCCCGTGGCCACGTTTGGTCTGGGAGGGCAGAAACCAGGCCAGAGACCAGGGCTTTGCACTGGGCTCTGTGCTGAGCTCCCCTCACCTGGAAGGAGGGTTCTGGAAGCTGCCAACTGTCGGAGAACGTGGGTTGGTAGGGCTCGGGCTCCTTGCCTGTCCAGTCGGCCCTGGGGAGGGAATAGAGCCGGGTGGGTGTCTGGTGTGTAGCACGGCGAGTCTAGCCTCAGGGATGTGCCAGCTAACAGGGACACAGCCCAAGTATGCAGGTGAAAGGCCCGGGACACCCACAAGGCAGCCAGCGGTTACACATGAACAGATTCCTCCGTGCTAGTGTCCTGGACCAGCCTCTCCCGGGCCCACGAAGTGCAGATTTGAGTCCGCCAGAACCCGGTGGACATTTTAGTGCCCTGATTGGGGTCTGAATTAAAGTGGCAGGAGCACAGAGCCGCAGGGCTGCACCGGCCCTTGGGATCTTGTGCAGTGTCTGTCTAGCCTGGGTTTGCCCTCCCAGCCCTAGAGCTCATTTCTAACTACACGGAGGGCAGAGCTGCTCTGGTTGATCTGGGCGGGGCTGGTCTTGCCCTTCAGCCTCCTGCTGTCACACAGGGCCCGGGAGGTGCAGCGCTGCTGGAGGCTTAGATAGCCTCGATCTGCTGCCTTGGGCAGTGCTCACTCGGGCTTGAGGAAGTGCGGCTTCCCGCCTCAGGGGGGCGGAGGCGAGGATGTCGGCTGAGCTTGGGACACCCATGGAGGGTTGGCCGTCTTCTGCACGTGGTCCGCACAAGCCTGCGTTCCTCCCTGCAGAAGAGGACCCCTGAGGGCGGCCTCTGAGGGCAGTGGCTGGGACACGGAGCAGTGGCTAATCCACTCCAATAACTGTTTTCTCTTCTGAATCTTAACACGTTCCTTCCCTTGCTCTGGGAGGACCCGGGCCATGGTTACACTTCCTTCTGAGCCTCCTCCTGTTACCTTCTCCCGTCCAGGTTTCTCAAGTGTGCTTCTGTCTCCTGCCAGCGTTCCCTCGCCTCCCGTCCTTTTCGCGACCCCTGCCGCCACTGCGGTTCCTTCATTGGAATCCTGACTGCCAATCCAGTGGCTTTGGATGGTCGCCACCCTTCGGGATGAGCCCAGAATTTGGTATTATGTATAGCTTTGGGTCAGTGTGCCTAGAATCAAGCCACCTAACTATAATTGCCTGAAATCCATCTCTTCGGAGGGTTTTTACATATCTTTAGTCTAGTTTTTTAAAAAATTTTATTTCTTCATTCAGTTCTGATTATTTCAAGAAATTAGAAACATCTATGGGTGCATCTGATGTTATATTTTAAATAAGTATCAAATGTCCACATTCTATGAATGCTACAGTTGTCTTGCATCTTTGTGTGTATTTTGGAAACATTCTATCTGCTGATCTGTTTTTCAAATTCTTGAAATAAGGCTGGGTTTTGAAACACAGAATGATCTGTCCAGCTTAGTTATTTGATATTAAAGTGGCTGAAGCAAACGACTTAGAGAAAGCCCTTTCATTTGAGTCCATTTCCCAACCCCCGTTTTCCTTGCTTGCTAATGCAAGGCAGGTGCGAGAGCAGGCAGGCAGACACTCCTATAGGCAGTGCGAGCCCGGCACAGCCGAGAGCGCCCGTGAACTCTGAGGCTGCCTTACACGGCTCCGGGAGTTCCCAGGGTTCTGGGCCCTGAGCGCCACTACGAAGTGGGAGGCCCAGAACCCACACGTGGTTCCATTTTGGTTAGTAGTCTGAGAGAGCACATAAAAGTACGTTCTTTTACTTTTACGTTTTTATGCCTGTGTGGTGGCATAGTGGGTAAAGCTGCCCGTAAGGATGCCGCTTGGAGTCCTGGCTAATCCACTTCTGATCCAGCTCCCTGCTCATGGCCTGGGAAAAGTAGCGAAAGATGGCCAAGTGGCTGGGCCCCTGCCATCCATGTGGGAGACCCGGAAGAAGCAACTGGCTCCTGGCTTCGGCCTGGCCCAGCCCTGGCCATTGTGGCCATCTGGAGAGTGACCCAGTGGATGGAAGATTCTCTCTCTCTCTCTGCCTTCTTAACTCTTTTTCCTCTCACTGCCCCCACGTGTCTGCTTCCCAAGCCCTGCTCTCTTCTCTCAGGGAATGCTGCAGATGGGGCTTGTTGGAGCCTCCCAGGGCTCCCACAGGGGTGCTCACCTCCAGCTGTGGCTCCAGCTGCCCCCCCCCCCCCAGCTCTGCCACACAGCCGGGCAGAGCTCTCAGCCCAGGACCCGGCCACCCCGCCCTGGAGGAATGTGGCGCTGCCAGCTCAGCATGGGGTGTGCAGCCAGCCCCGTGCCCTCGACATGGCTCGACATGGCCTCCACGCACGACTGCCCATCCCGCCGCTGTCCCAGAGCCCGCTCTCCCTCTCTGCTCCCTGCCAATCGGGCGCCACGTCTTAGGGACGTTACACTTGCAGTGTCTCCTACGTCAGTGATTCTAAAACTCTGGACTGCGACCAAGTTTTCCTTTTGCCCTTGACAGAAAGGAGAAGAGGTTTGAGTGGCAGGTCACCAGCTCTCCTTTCTTGGGAAGAAGTGCCCCTTTGCCTGAGGCACGCTTGTCCTGAGGAGTGGGTGATGGTAAGTGGGTGGCGCTGGTGTTTCAGGGTTCACACAGCACCTAACAGTTGGCCATGCATGGTTGTGGAGTCCCCCACGTTGCTTTGACATCTTCCTGGTTTTTGGTGGTACATAGCCTGGCTTCCTTGTATGACCCGCCCAATGCCCCTGGGGCCCTCACCCCCAATTCAGGTCAGGCCTGGTCTTCACTCACCGGCTGGTGGTCCAGGCTGGGCCCAGCCCCTCCCAGAGGTTACTCTCTGTGGGGCTTAGACAGGACTGCAGCAGGCGGATGGCTTTGGAGGTGAGGAGTGGTGAGATCACTTGTGCTGCTAGGCCGGCCTCGGGGCACTGGGCCAGGATCTGGGGGAGGGAGGGACAGTGTTAGGGAGCCGAGGATCCCACCGGCCTACAGGCAGTGGGAAAGGGCCCAGAGTCCCTGGCCTCCCACGCTCACAAGGGAACGTCTGCCCATTGGCCTCAGGCCTGTGGCTCCTTCCCCTGGTGTCCTTGGGGCTGCCCCTGGCCTATGGAGTCTGGGGGGAGGGCAGGGGGCACTGTGCATGCTAAGGGCGGTGTCTGGGGTCAAGGAGAAGGAGGGTGCGTGGGACAGGCCCGCAGCCCCCCTGCCTCTGCTCCCGCCTCCCCTCCACCAGCCCGCTGCCCTCCTCCTGCTCCCTGGCCCTCTCCACCACGCTGGTCTACCCCGGCTCACAAATTCCAGGGTCTGGAAGAGGATGTGCACGAACTCGGGGGCACTGGTCTCCTGCAGCTCCGTGGCCAGCTTCCCCTGGGGACACAGGGCATCGTCTGTTCCCCACCTGTACCCTACCCCACTGTCCCCAGAACCCCAGCACCCTGCTGGGGAGCCTGGTATTCCCCTGAAGTGCCAAGAGAGGGAGAAGCTGGAGAAGGAAAAGGCTGGAGTTGGCCTGAGGGCTGCCCTGGCAGGAGGGCTAGGGGCCTCTCAGGGAGCCACGTACCAGCAGGTTGAGGCTGAACTTGATCTTCTGGAAGCAGTCAATGTACTGCACCTCTTTCAGCTCTGCGGGAGACAGGGTGGAGGTGGTGGGTCACAGGTCACCCCATGGCACCCCCCACGGCTGCCCGCAGCCCTCGGCACTCACCCTCCTGATCCTTGCTCTTTTTCTTCCCAAATCTTTTCTTCTTCTGACTGCTCCTTGTTTGGGCCTCCTTTAGCTTTCTCACAAACAGCTCTATGTCCTTGAAGACGTGGTTCAGCACCTCCTGGGCCCCCAACAACCCATGGCCTTGAGTGCGCCACCTAATGGCCCATCCTGGAACTGCCTCCCCTCAACACAAGCCCCAACCAAACCTTCTGTCCCTCAGCCCAGAGCCTGCCCTGGCCATCCACAGGAAGAGGAGGCAGGGTTGGTGCCCTGGCTGCCCCCAGGCCCTGAGAGCCTCTGCAAGCCCCAAAATGCTGCGTGCGGTTACCTCATCCCTCTCTGGGTCCTCGGGGGAGGGGGAGTGCCTTGGAGGAGGCAGAGCGAAGGCAGAGGAGTGGCGAAGTAGGGGCCCCGGGGACGGTGGCCTGCCTGCAATGTGAGGAAACCGTGCACCTGCAGCATCTCTGATGTTTGATTGAAACCTTCTTCCCCACCCCCACCCTCCACCCCCCACCCCAGACTTACTGTTCTCTGGGGTCAGCTGGCGGGGCTGTTCTGGAAGCGGCCCCCGCTCCAGAGGGGGTGCCTGGGGCTTAGGGAGCGGCCTTTGCAGAGAGAAGCCCCTCCATCTGTCCTGGCCTTGGAGGAGGCTTTCGAATCGGGGTCTGCTGAGGGCGTGGTTTGGAGACATGTCTTAGGCCTTGCCCACACTTCTGCCCCAAGGCCCAGGGCCCCACAGCCTCTCTCTCCAGGAGCTGTCTGGTCTCCATCCTGACCTTCCCTGACCCCCCTGCCTTGTGTGCCCACCCCTGGGAGCTTGCGCATCCCTGTGAATCTCTGGGGAGAGTCTCTAGTACCCTCTGCACCCTGCCTCGTCCCCTTGCCCATTTCTGCCTTGGCCCTTCCTCAGCTATAGGACCGGTGTTTGCCCCCGGCCATGACCCTCCCCCCGCCAAGGCCCGAGCTGGGCAGCCCCACAGGTGGGCTGAGCACAGGCTGCCTACCTTTGCTCCAGCTCCTTGTCCAGGGCATTCTGCACGCTGAGCCTCAGCCGCTCGGCCTGGAGGAAGCAGTAGTCAGGCCGTGTGTGTGGGCGTGCTCATGCACTCACACACGTGCCCGTGTGACATCACTGGACCCTACCCCAGGCCACTCACCCCCACTTCCTGGCACTGGAAGAGCAGAGTGCAGGTGCCTGGCAGGCCTGACTCCTGCACAGTGATGGACAGGATGGAGTTGTAGGAGCAGGTGTTGAGTGCCACATCCATGGCCTTGATGCTGTCCAGGCGGTAGGAGTCCAGCTCCTCCTGATCCAGGTACAGAGGCCAGCTGTGAGGACACTGGGAGCCAGGCTTGGCTCCTGGGAGTTCCTGATGCGAGCCCTCTGGTGGCCTGGGGCTAGGGTGTCCTCTACTGTGGCCCTGCCTCTGTCTCTAGCCCCCATCCTGTACCTCTTCTGAGGCCTGAGTGAGCACTGCAGATTGTATCGGGAAACAGCGCTGCTCTTTGGGGCATGGAGGGCTGAGACCTGCCTTCCCACAGCAGGGTCCCACTGCTGTTTGGGGATGGGGGCTGACCTTGGTCTCAATGTCCAGCAGCTGGAGCCAGCCGTCTTTGACTTGCAGGATCAAGTCTTGGCTCCACACCCGGCCCTGCGCGTCCATCTCCTGCAGCTTCTGCAAGGCATCCTTGGGCTCCCGGATTCTCTGCGTGCCCAGCTTACACGTCATCAGGTGCTGAGGGGAGGGGAGGAGGAGGAGGCCAGAGAGGCTCGAGGTGGGGCTGGGGGTCACTGATGGTGGTGGGCGGGAGAGAGGCAGCGGAGGAGGAAGACAGATCCCTGGCCCCTGACTCCCCATAAAGCAGTCGCCGAAGGCCCATCTGAGCGCCAGTGTGGAAGTGGTCAGGCTGGAGAGGGGCCCGTGGGCCCGGGTGCGAGGGGCTACGTGCAGGGCTTGTGGACTCTGGGAGAAGGGGACTTGCGGCTGTGACAGTGCAGGCCGGGTGAGAGGCTGGGTGGTGGTGGATGTGGGCCCTGGCCAGCCCACCAATACCGTCTGACCCCTGTGCGTGCCGTGAGGACCTTCCGACTGCCCTTGGCTTCTCATGGTCCAGGGGAGACCTCCCCGCCCCAGCCTGGCCCCCTCCTCACTGACCCGATGTTCTTGTCTCCGCGCCTTCGCTCGTGCTGTTCCCCACACCCAGCTTCTATCCCCACGCCTGCCTGTCGGTCACCTCCTGGTCCCTGGAGCAGAAAGCCCAGCGCCTCCCTCCCCTGATTCTCAGCCTGGCAGGTGCCAACGAGCACTGTCTGCACGCGTGCCCCGGCTGCTGCTGGGCCATCCCCGGGCGGGCTTTCCTCATCCACCCCTTCTCCCAGCCTTCACCATGGCCCTCCGCCAGCCAGGGTTTCCGAGGCAGGAGGCCCAGTACTGCCTCTTGTCCTTCCGTCCTTCCCAACTGCCTAGGCCCTGCCTCTCCTCCTGTGTCACACTGCCAGCATCCTCAGGGAACCCAGACACCCTGACTCTGTCTCCTCTCACTCTCACCTGCTCAGCCTAAGCACAGCTGCTTCCCAGCCCCCACTGCACGTTGCAGCCCAGCACTGCGTCCCCCAGACTGTGGGTCTCCGGACCCTCACCCCACGGAGCCTTCTCGGTTCTCCAGCGGAGCCCTTCCCTCTGAGGCTGCCCAGGGGCTCTTTCCACCCCAGCCGCTCCGGAAGCTCTGGCCCAGAAACTGCCCTCCCTCACCACGGCCCTCTCAACCCCTGACTGGCTGCACCTCTCACGCCTGCCCCTCTCTGGCCATGCTGGTCCTGGGCAGACAGCGGCTCCCTGGGGCTTTTGTGCAGGGGTGGGGCAGGAGGTAGGCAGGGATGGGTGGGGGGTGCAGGCACTTCCTGGGCCATCCCTGCTACTTCTTCCTTTCTGGAGACAGGCACCCACCCCCTCTGCCTCCAGCCAGGCCTGCTCCGCCAACCCCAGGCTCCTGCTCCCTAATGCTCAGCCACGGCTCAGGCAGGCTTGTTGTGGGGGGCGGGGGTCTGGCTGGCAGGGACCTGGGTGAGCTGGCTGTGCTTTGGCAGCGGCAGGGGAGGGGGCTACAGGGAACCGAGACACTCACCTCCACCCTGTGCTGCAGCAGGGTGGGCTCCAAGCTCAGGCTCTGGGAGTACTCCTTCCGGTGCACTGCAGGGTGCAAGGCAGGGGGTGGTGGGTGTCACGAGGCAGGGACCAGGGCAGGGCGCTTGGCGGGCTCAGTGGGCAGCTGAGCGGAGGGGCGGAAGGGCATGGGGGTAGGGAGCTTACAGTAGATGGCTTTGCTGCTGGGCCGGGACATGTTGATTCTGCTGCGGACAGCGCCCTCGGCCTAAACGTAGCCAGAGATAAAGTCGTCAGAGATGGGGTAGGCGTGCCACACGGCGCATGCGCGGGGCCTCCGCAGCCGCCCCACGCCCCTGAGTCCGGAGGTCTTTCCCAAGCCGCCTGCAGCCAGCCAGTGTCCGCCCTTCCACCTTGGTCTGAGGGGACAGGAGGGTCGGGGCAGCTCCAGGCCTCTCGTTATGTGGGTCTGAGACCAGATCCTCGCCTGGGCGTGGGCATGAAAGGTGCCCGCTTGGTGGCTGCACCCAGCCTCGTGGGGGAGGGCCACGGGCTGGGCTGTCTTCCCTGCCACGGCGAGCCCTCGTGTGCAGCCCACTCAGTGCTACAAACTGAGAGGAAGATGATGATGTCTGTGAGCTGGGAACCCCCTCAGTGTGTGTGTGTGCGCGCGTGTGCGCACGTGTGCATGTGAGAGTGACTGTAAGATCTGTCAATCAGCGACCATTGCTCCTCTGAATGCCTGTCCTGGTCAGCGCCAACCCTGTCTTTCCGTGCTCTGCCTCCTCCGCCCAGGGCCCCTGGCCGCCTCTGCCCCTTCAATTCCAGCTCACGGACCACCTCCCCGGTGAAGCCCTCCTAAGGCCACGCAGACTGGTTGACTCCTAACAGCAGCAGTCACAGTGGCCACCATGGCTGGCGCCACGCCCCAGTCTACATCACACTGTCCCCCACTCCACTCAGCCGGCACCAAGCGCTGCTTAAGAGCTTGACAACCCCCCCCCCCAAGCAGGCCTGGAAACAGCCCCCAGGACGCGGGCGCTGTGAGACACCCAGCTTCCCGATGAGGCCTGGGGGGGCCCGATGAGGCCTGGACTCACGACAGAGAACAAGCCAGGCCACCTGGCAGCAGCCCCCGCTCCCACCATTGGTGACTGTGCCAGCGCCACGGGGCTGTAGGCCAGCGCCCGCAGAAGAAACACAGACGGTCAAAATGGAACAGAATCACATTCAGTGCTCCTGAGCGGAGGCTGGGGTGAGTTCATTCCGCATGGCGGTCAAGGGTACCTCTGTGCCCTGGGGTTTGTGGTGTCTGCGGCCACTCTGGAATACCCTGGGCAAAGTGTCAGTGAGAGGCCCACACCTTGCCCTGAGGACTGTTATGAAAATAGCTGAGGCCCCGATAAGAGGACACAGTGCCGGGAACATGAATCACCAGGAACCAGCCTCGGGGATGGAGGAGGCGGCAGGGCCTGTCCTGCTTGTTGGGGACAATCCCTTCCTCTCCAAGGGGAAGGCCTGCACGGAGACTGCCACCACCACCCCCCGACCCCCCACCCCACCCCCACCCCCCGGCTGTGACACTTCTCACTTCTCCAGGTGTAAGGGAAAGTCCACTCTGGGCTGCTCAGCCCGGCTCCCTGCTCCCCTCTCCCCATGCCCCACGCCCCACACCAGGGGGCTGTGGACAGGCAGAGGTTGGGAAGCCACTGTTGCTGAAGATCCTGACCGAAGGAGTGGGAGAGGGAGAAGGAGGGGGCTGGCCATAGCCCGCCTTGCTGCTCGGACGGAGCATGGAAACGGTGACAGCCCCCCTATCCCTCCAGTACGTTCCCCGAATGTGGGGGCCTGGAGCAGGGGTGGGCATCTCCACCCCAGACACTGGTGGGAGCACCCCAGAGAGCTTTCTGGCCCCCTCGCTCTGCTCTCAGCCCACAGCCAGTGCCGAGTCTTCCTTGGGTTGATCCCTGGGGCTAAATCTGGCACGGCCCAGAGACTCTGACCTGGAAATCCACTGCGCCACCACCCCCCCCCCATGGGCTCCCCCACAGCAGAACGGCCCCCTGTCTTCCCCTGGGGGCCAGGTACTCACCTGGTTGCCAATGTGGTTGGGGGCTGGTCCCCGAGAGGGGCCGGTGTCAAGCTGCTGCTGGTAGGCCGGCAGTGGCTTCTCTGCCTGTGGCCCTGGGTGAGCAGGCAGGCCGGGCGGTGAAGAGGCTGTGGAGGTGGCCACACCTCTGCTCTTTGGACCCTGCTGGGCAGGAAGGCCTCCCAGGCCACCACCCACCCAGCACCGAACCAGCCCATGGCAGCGCCTGTGGGGATGGGCGCCCTGGGCTCAGCTGTAGGCTGCTCGTCTCACTTTTCTATTCTGCTGGCCTCTGATCTTGGGTGCGCCCCCCCCCCCCCCGAGGCCTGGGGTCAATGCTGGGTGCTGGGGCTGGGAGCAGAAGAGGACAGCTGTGGGGCTGGCAAGTCTGGGCTCTGTGGGTGGGGTGCAGGTGGGCCGATGGCAGAACCTGGGCTGGGAGGAGGCTACAGGCTGGCGCGTGTGTCAGGGGCCTTTTTGGGAAGTTGGGGGCACGAGACTACCGTGGGCACTACATGTGACCGGGGGCTTCTTTCCAGCGCAGATTGTTTGGTTCTGTTCCTTCTGCCCCTGCCACCTGCTGGGAACCCTCTTGTGGGCATTCTTGCTCTCCCACTCTCTTCCCAGCTCGGTCCCACCTTCTGTCCCAGACAGAGAGAGCCAATCTCTTCCTGCCCCTCCTCCCCTGCCACCAGGAGCTCATGCTCAAAAACAGGACTCACTCGTATATTCACAGTAGGGTTTTCAGTGCCTCCAAGGAGTTGTGTGTGTAATGATAGTTATTTTGCCAAGGATGTTATATCACACAAAAGAAGAAATGTATGCCCACTGGAAAGGGAATTCAAGGTACAGAATCCGTTGCGAGCCAGTAACTGCAGAAACACTGGCAACACTATTAAGACTGGGGTTAACGGGGGCTGGGACAGGAATTGCTGCTCTGTCTACCCAAGGCCAGGGACTGACGGCTCTGAGGGCGGCTGTTGACTCAGACATAAAGAAAATAGAAGACTCCATCACCCATTGAGAAAAATCCTTAACCTCCTTGTCAAAAGTAGTACTAAAGGCCGGCGCCGTGGCTCAACAGGCTAATCCTCCGCCTTGCGGCTCTGGCACACCGGGTTCTAGTCCTGGTCGGGGCACCGATCCTGTCCCGGTTGCCCCTCTTCCAGGCCAGCTCTCTGCTGTGGCCAGGGAGTGCAGTGGAGGATGGTCCAAGTGCTTGGGCCCTGCACCCCATGGGAGACCAGGATAAGCACCTGGCTCCTGCCATCGGAACAGCGCGGTGCGCCGGCCGCAGCGCGCTACCGCGGCGGCCATTAGAGGGTGAACCAACGGCAAAGGAAGACCTTTCTCTCTGTCTCTCTCTCTCTCTCACTGTCCACTCTGCCTGTCAAAAAAATAAATAAATAAAAATTAAAAAAAAAAAAGTAGTACTAAAAAAACCCAAAACAAAACAGAAGGGGATTAGACTTAGTCTTCCTGCCACAAGGGGGTTTGCACAGCACTGGGGGAGAAATGTTGCTTTTGTGCTGATTATACGGGGGTAGTCCAAAACCATGGCAACGTGCGGGAGGGTTTAGCCAGACGAGAAAGGGAGCAGATGTCACCGGAGGAACGGTTTGAGGCCTGGTTTAATCAATCACCTTGGCTGATCACCCTTATATCCACCCTTCTTGGGCCCATTGGGAGCCTTTTGTTAGCTTTGACCATAGGCCCATGTATTCTTAATAAGCTTGTAAACTTCGTTAAAAAAAAAAAAAAAGGTAAACACTATCCACCTCATGGTTTTAAAGCAACAGTATCAATCCCTATCGCCCAAGCTAGAGGAGGGTTCCTCTGTTTAAGTTACCTGTCAGAGGGGGGAATGTGAGAGGCCAGAGCCACGCCATGACAGGCTTCTCACAAGACAAAAAAACTGGCTAGGCCCAGGATGCGCCTGGTATGAGAAGAGGAAACCTGACACTGGGCTGTTCTTGGTCCTGTCCACAGGGTCAGGTGGAGGCAACCAATAAGGGGGACCGTCCTTGGTCCTGCAGGGCCAGGGGAAAGAAGGAATGTGGAGGTAATGCTTGTTTGCCCGTGAACTATAAAAACCCCTGAGAACAAAGAGAAGGGTGGCCGGCGCCGTAGCTTAACAGGCTAATCCTCCGCCTTGCGGCGCCGGCACACCGGGTTCTAGTCCTGGTTGGGGCGCTGGATTCTGTCCCGGTTGCCCCTCTTCCAGGCCAGCTCTCTGCTGTGGCCAGGGAGTGCACCTGGCTCCTGGCTTTGGATCAGTGCGATGTGCTGGCCGCAGCGCGCTGGTCGCGGTGGCCATTAGAGGGTGAACCAATGGCAAAGGAAGACCTTTCTCTCTGTCTCTCTCTCTCACTGTCCACTCTGCCTGTCAAAAAACAAACAAACAAACAAAGAGAAGGGGGTCTTGGTCTCCCAGCACTGCGTTGCACGGGAGGCTGGGGCCCCAGCATGCTGGACCTACAAATAAAGTCCCTTTGTTCTTTGCATTACGGTGAGTCTCACTGGTTCTGTCTGGGCAATCCGGAACACAACAGTATCTGGTGGAGTGGAGCGGCAACAGGGAAGAGGTTTTGACAGGGAACTCAGCAGGCCTGGGGCCACGGGGCCTCAGCTCAGCGCTGCCTCCCAGGGTGTGCAGTAGCAGGGAGCAGGAATGAGGAGTGGAGCTGGGGACCGGAAGCGGGACTTACACGGGATGCAGGTGTCCTAAGTAGCATTTTTTTTTAAGGCTGGGCGCCAGAGAGGCGCAGGAGAGCAAGGGTGGGTCCAGCATGCGCCCCAGCCTCTTTTTTATTTTATTTGTTTTTAAAGATTTTGAAAGGCAGAGTTACAGAGAGGCAGAGAGAGAGAGAGAGAGCGAGCAAGAGAGAGAAGTCTTCCATGTGCTGGTTCACTCCCCAGATGGCCACAACAGCCAGGGCTGGGCTGATCCGAAGCCAGCAGCCAGGAACTTCTTCAAGGTCTCCCACATTGGTGCAGGGCCCAAGCACTTGGACCATCTTCTACTGCCTTCCCAGGCCACAGCAGAGAGCTGGATCTCAAGTGGAGCAGCCAGGACACGAACCAGCGCCCGTATGGGATGCTGGCACTGCAGGCGGTGGTTTTTACCTGCTACGCCACAGTGCCGCCCCCCCCCTAAATAGTATCTTTTTTATTTTTTTGACAGGCAGAGTGGACAGTGAGAGAGACAGAGAGAAAGGTCTTCCTTTGCTGTTGGTTCACCCTCCAATGGCCGCCGCGGCCGGCGCGCTGCGGCCGGTGCACCACGCTGATCTGATGGCAGGAGCCAGGTGCTTCTCCTGGTCTCCCATGGGGTACAGGGCCCAAGCACTTGGGCCATCCTCCACTGCACTCCCGGGCCATAGCAGAGAGCTGGCCTGGAAGAGGGGCAACCGGGACAGAATCGGGTGCCCTGACCGGGATTAGAACCTGGTGTGCCAGCGCCGCAAGGCGGAGGATTAGCCTATTGAGCCGCGGCGCCGGCCCCTAAATAGTATCTTAACCTCTGCCAAACTTCCTCCCGATGGGCGTTTGATCCTCTCCTCTGCCCCAAAGCCATCGCCACCGCCTGCTGCTCTTTCGGTGACTGCTGAGGCCCTCCCTGAGCTCCGGCGGCTGCCTCCTGATCTCTTATCTGCCCACTCCCTGGCGCTGTACTTTACACTCAGCCTGGAGAATGACTCAAAATTCCCAGGTCCCTGGCTCGTGGCTCCTTTCCCTTCCTGCAGTGCCCACTGGACCCGCGGAAACCCTGCCTCCTCCGAAAGCCTTGTCCTGCCCGGGGCTGGTGGGCCTGGCCCTCGGCTCCTGGACACCTGGCACATACGCCCCTGCATTACCGCGTGTGTCACACTGAGGGGTATGTCCCCATCCTCGTGGGGTCCCTGAGGTGCCACGTGGGTTTGTGGGTCTAGGAGGGAGAAGGTCTTGTTCACAAATGAACGCACGGCAGCATTCCAGGCGCTAACAACCGTTTTCTGCGTGGAGGCATCCGGGAGGACTTCCCAGAGGAGGGAATGCTGGGCCAGGCCTTGAAAGGCAGGTAAGGTCCAGCCAAGAGATCAAGGGGCAGGGGAGGGGATGCCGCCGGGCAGTGGGGAGCGGCAGTCCTGGATGGAGGGGAAAAGAGCAAGATGAGCAGGTGGGTGTGGCTAGAGCGGGACCTCTGTGTCCGCGCATGCGTGGTGGGGGTTGGGGTGCCGAGGGAGCAGGTGACAGAGGATATGTGTGTCCTGACAGCTGCCCATGAGTAGAGTCACGGCTTGGTTGTGACAAGGAGGTTGCTCCCTCCCTGGAGGGCCGGGCCGCTGACTGGTTCTCCCAGTAAGAAGTTGGGGCTCTGGGGGTGGGGAGTATAGGGACAGAAGCTGGGGTGCAGGTTTGGGGCTGAGGGGTCTGGCCCGGGAAGCAGGGCTGGGTTTCTTGAAGCTCCAGGACGGGCCCTGGTGAGAGTCAGGAAACGATGGTGGGCTCTGGAGATAGCGGGCTCCAGGGGCCAGGAAGAGGGGCCTGCTTGTTGGGGCTGGCGGGCCCCCAGGGAGTCGATGCTATCTCGGGTCACGGAACTGGACCCAGTCAGTGCCTCTTGGCTGCCGGACTGCACGGATGAGGCACAACCTCCGTCTGACGTGGAGTCACGGTGGCCGTGGCCTGGGGCTGCAGCCTCCTGTCCACGGCCACCCCAGTGCCAGCTCAGGGACAGGTGGCTTCTACAGCAAGGAAGGGAGCAAACACGACAGGTGAGATGGAGAAGCCTGATGGGTGACAGAGAGGGTGGTGCGGATGGGAGAGTGCCTGGGCTGCATGAGCGGAGTGAGCTTGGGGCTGGGGCAGAGGGCTGGGAGGGGGCCCAGGAGAGGGGACAGGCAAGGGTCTTGCAGCCAGGAAGGGAGCCAGGTGGCTGGGCTGCAGTGAGTGGGGGAGGGGAGGGCCCTGCAGACCATGGCTAGGGCGCTGGCTTGTGTTCCATGGGCGGCTGGAAGGCACTGAGGGTTTTGCTCAGAGGCATGGCTCACTCAGACACAGCTCCCTGGGGAGAATGGGCCGTAGGGGACTCGGGATGGACCCAGGCAGACCAGTGAGCAGCCATGGTGGCGACCAGAGGGGACCACAGCGGCCGGACACCAGAGGGCAGTGTGGGAGGAGACTTATGGTGCAGGTGGCAGGGAGGGAACACACCGTGGAGTAGGATGGGGGTGGCAGGAGGGGCAGGAAGTCTTCAGGAGGGCTCAGGGATGTAGCTTGGATAGCTGGTGGGTTTTGGTGACCCCTGTGAGATGGGGAAGGCTGGGAGAGGGAAAGCTCTGGACAATGGGGAGGAATACTCTGGAGGGCTTGGGTCTGAGAGGTTCGTTGGGCCTCTGAGTGACAGCCTGAGGAAGGCAGCAGCTGGCTAGAACGGGAGCTCCACGGAGTGGGCGACCACCGGCAGCCTTCGGAACCCCGAGGTACAGGAGTGCGCCCTGGGGACCTTCACCTTTGGGGGGGGGGAATGGTAGCTCCCTGGCAGGTGCACGAGTGAACAAACGTAAACAGCATTCAGAGGCCTGGGGCTGGATGAGACCACCTGGAGAACGGCAGACAGAGTGACCTCAGGCCTGAGCCCAGGGCTGGGTGGGGGTGGGGGGGAGGCTGCAGTGAGCTCCGAGACCCCGGAAGGAGGCGTGTGTGTGGCGGGAGACACCTGTGCCTGCCGCCGCCACCAAGAGGACAGCATCTGTGTATGTTGACACAGAGGGCGCGGGCAGCATTAAGGAAGTGCCCCAGGAGCACTGGGGCTGCCCCCAACCGGACACAGCAAGGGGCATGAGGAGGTGTAGACCATGGTGGGTCATGGCGGCAGGGGCTTTGCTGGGAACTGGGAACGGGAGGTAGGCCTGGGGGCAAGGTGCGGGGACTCTGTGCAGATGTGTTTAGCGCTGGAGACGTGACAGCCAGGCTGGAGAGGGGGCTGGCCCCTCCGGAGGGCAGGGGGAGGCAGGCTGTGGTGGGGTGGGGTCCCTGGGTGTGCCGCTGACGTGCTGCTCCCACCTCCTCTCCCCTCTCCCTCCCCATCAGGCCGAGAGGGCGCTGTGGGGCAGACAGTGTCACAGGTGTCTCAGGCTTGGGTTTCCAGCCAGGAGGCTGAGCCCGGTTCCAGATAACCAGCCTCAAGCGGAAGTGCCTGGGGGAAACCTTAGGTACTTGTGACAGGCACAGGGGCTGTGGGAAGAAGAGGCCCCTACAGAAGCCGGGTCCCTGCAGGTCAGCTACAGCCAGGCTTGGGGATGTGTCCAGGATGTGGGGCTGGGTGGGGGGCATGGGGAGAGAGGGAGAGTGGGGGAGGGAAGGGCCCTCCCAGATCCCTGCTTCCTGCTCCAGCCCCACACAGCTCCAGACACTCAGGGGCTCAGCCCGGCTCCCTGCATGGCCTGTCCCAGGGGCTGGGCCCCCTCTGAGTGCAGTGCTGCAAGTTCCATTTTTCTGGAACACCCCCTGAAGAAAGCAAGCTCAAGCAGTAAACAGGTTCCGATTCTCGCCAGTGGCCTGCATGCCCATGCCACCCGCTCACCTGAACCCACATCCCCCGCTACACTGTGGAGGACTGGGAGGTTGGGCGGGGCGCTCAGAACCACCCCACCTCAGTTTCCTGGCTCACCCTCACCCTTCGGTCTCCTAACCCAAGCCAGAGCCCCAACCCAAAGCCAGCACTGAGCTGTTAAGGCAGTTAGGTAGATGCTAGCCAATGTGTGTAAGGGGGCGGAGGAAAATGAGAAGTTTTAGAGAAAAGGAGTTTTTGTGCAATGGAATGAGGAAACAAGCTGTGAGAGCAATGGCACCTGCAGTATTGGCTCCTGTCCTCTGACTGTGCTGGATGGGTTTCAGCCCCCCCGGGGGGGCAGCCCAGGGGAATCCCCTCCCCCACACCGAGGAGCCCATTAGGTCCAGTCCAATAACACTGTGCTGATAAGATCCCGGAAGGATTTTCGGGAACTCTGCATCCAGAAATCCCCTACCCGCAATTTCCCAGAAGAGGGAGGAGGGGAGGAGACATGGGGGGGGCCCACACTCATGTATGTGAAAACTCCAGTCTGAGAGCAGATGGCGCGCTCAGCCGTTCCCTGAGGCAGAGAGAGAGAGAGAGAGAGAGAGAGAGAGAGAGAGAGAGAGAGGTCTTCCATCCTCTGGTTCACTCCCCAGATGGCCACACAGCCGGAGCTGCACCAACCTGAAGCCAGGTGCCAGGAGCCTCTTTCGGGTCTCCCACTTGGGTGCAGGGGCCCAAGGACTTGGCCACCTTTCACTGCTTTCCCAAGCCAGAGCAGAGAGCTGGACTGGAAGTGGAGCACCGGGACTAGAACCAGCGTCCATATGGGATACCAGCCCTGCCTACGCCACAACACTGGCCCTGCCTGGATTCTCTGTTGTGGGAAGACGAGCGCCCCAGAGCCACTGGGCTCCGCTCGCAGATCTGGTTCTTCCCTGTTTGCCCGATGACCCCAGTAATCAACCCGAGGTTCCTGGGGCCCCGGTTCTGCACAAGAGCTTCCGCACCTCTACAGCCTCGGAGCCCCTGAGTGAGTCCTCAGAGGCCTCCCTCCTTCCTCTCACAGCCGTGCGTGCCACCTGGATGCCCCCAGCCCCTGCCCGGCCCGCCCTGGAGGGAAGCCCTCACCAGAGAGAACCCTGACCTTGGCCGTGATTCGGAGCAAGCTTCTTGGGAAAACCAGGCTGGGAGCGAACCAGGCCATCTCGCAGAGGAGTGGCCTCCATGACCTCAGGAGGGGGCTGGCCCAGCGTGGGTGTGTGGGGCAGGTGGGGAGAGAGAGGGAGCAGGGGTGCCATCCCCAGCCAGACAGTGCCCGGCTGCCCGCCTGGGAGCTGGTGGCGCTGAGGCAGCCGGCTGGCAGCTTTGCCCTGGGCCTGGCCTGGCTGACCACTGTGGGTCTGGAGGGAGGGGCCTCGACCAGCTCAGCCCCCCGCCATGCACTCCCCCCGCCCCCCACTGTTCTAGCGGCCACACAATGCAGCCATTCAAATCCACGGACAGAAGAACAGCCGGCAAAGTCGCAAAGTCGGGGAAAGTTCACCCCTTCAATGGAAAAGGCAGGGCACAAAATGGCAGGTGCTGCTCTGGTAAAATACGCAGTCAAACCAACATGGAAAGTGACATCACACACACGGAAAACACCAGCAAACCTGCAAGGGTGTGAGTCCACACAGAAAACCTGACCGTGCGTGAATCTAAACACCGGGGGTGGCCACAGAGAGGGAACGCTCAGTTCTATCGGGAAGTTGTAATCAGGAAAACCCAGGCAGAAATCATCACAAGGCACTGAGCCCCAGAGTAGCACAGAGAGGTTCAGCAACTTGTCTGAGGGCCCACAGCTCAGAAAGGCAGGGAGGCGGTTGAACCTAAGCAGCCTGGCTGGAGGAAGAAGCACTGGCAGGGACCACGTATCTGCAGGTGCGGGAGCAGGGAGAGCCGGGCTCCTCTGTGGCTTTCCCCTCTCTGTCTTTTTGTGTTTTTCAGCTGTTCTGCACAGAACCGCTTACGTTTGTTGTTAATGCGCCTCCACCCCCACCCCACACAAGAGAAATGGTAGTCTTGAAAGCAACAAAGCCAGGCTAAAGCCTTCCAGGAAGTGACTCCTCCTGCAGCCCTGGGAATCCGGCCTGCCCAGCGCTGGTGATCAAAGGGTGAGATTAGTGTCTGAGATCAGAACTCCCCGCTGAAGCCACCTGGGCCTTGGGCCTGGGCCAGCCCTCGCCCTGGGTGGCCTTGCGAGAAGCAGGCTTCCCCAGCTTCAGGGAGGTGTGTGTGTCTGTGTCTGCACATCGTGCGCATGTCTGCCTGGGTGCCTGCCTGCACGCGTGTGTGTGTGTGTGTGCACGCACAAGTCTGTTTGCCTGCATGTGTGGGTACCTGCACATGTGTGCGTGCCTGCCGGGGTGCACCTGTGTGTGTGTGCACACACAAGCACATGCATGCCAACACGAAGCGGTCAAGGAGCCTCTCCTGGCTGCTTGGTCTCGCCCCACTTATATGCCCATCTCTACACAAAGCATGATTCCTCCTCTGCAGCGCCCCCTGCTGTTGGAACCTTAGTGACCAGGAGCTCACTACCTCACCAGGCCACCAGGGGCCGCTACACACAGTGCAGAGGAAGGGGCTCAGGTGGGAACCCTCAGGGGGACCTCAGCTTTAGATCTTTGCCATGTGGCCTTGGGACCTCAGACCCCTGAGCTTCAGCCTTGTCAAAGGGCCGCCACTGTGCAAGGTTCACAGGGGACGACCCAGGCCCCACGTCTGGAGCAGGGGAGGAGCGCACTGCCTATGAGGGCACTGCCAAAGGTTCATGGAAAATGGAATTGAAAGCTAAGTTCGGGGGCCAGTGCCATGGTGTAGTGGGTAAAGCCGGCGCCCGCAGAGCCATCATCCTTTATGGGTACAGGTTCGAGTCCTGGTTGCTCCACTTCCAATCCAGCTCTCTGCTATGGCCTGGGAAAGCAATGTAAGATGGCCCAAGTCCTGCACCTGCATGGGAGACTCAGAAGAAGCTCCTGGCTCCTGGCCAGGAGCTTTTTCTGCCATGCTCTGTTTGCAGCTGGACAGTGCCTGGGGTCGGGAGCCCTGGCCTCCCTAACTCTGACCTCAGTGGTTTCTGGGTGCAAAATAGTCACCCATCTAGAGGCAAAGGCAGCCAGCCTTGGGGGGCTCCCAGAATGACGCTGGCCAGTGTGGTTCAGCTGCCCTCCCCATGACACTGGGGACGACCCAGCTTTGTGAACAAGGCACAGAGCCCAGGCCACCACAAAGCCCACTCTGAGAGATCAGCCTAGGACTCCAGAACAAGCCCTCAGTGGGGGTGGGCAGCTGTGGACCAGGGATGGGGCGGTCCCTGGCCTGCGTTTGGAACCGGTAGAGGAGGTAGCAGGCCCCTGCCACTCTCCGGCTGGCGGCTGTGAGTCCCTGACAGAGGGAAGCCCCATGATTGAGCCTAGAGCTTCTCCCCTCTCTGCATGTGTGCCCTGTGCTGGAGGGGCTCCAGGGAGACCCCCTACCCTGTGTTTCCTGACTCCCAGGGTGCTGCTCGCAGCCATCCTGGGCAGTGCCCAACCTACCCGGATAGCTCTGACCTCTAGGACGTTCTTGCCTCCGCCAGGCTCAGGCCTGTACCCCTGAAACGTCTACCCACTTGCTCTCTTCGAAGCCAAGGCCTTCAGCCATTTCCATAGAGCTCTCCAGTGGCGCCCAGAACACCTGCTGAGCCAGAACCTCCAGGCTTGAATTAAACTCTCAGAACGTCGGCTTCCTCCTCCGTGACGTGGTGCCAGCCACGGCTGAATGCGTGCCCCGGCTGCGCAGTGCACTCAGCAAGCCACATGCCCTCCGCGGGGCAAGAGTCCCTGTGACCTTGGCCAGCCCTCCAGGAGCACGGCCCCTAGACCGTCTGCGAAGAGGTGCGCGCTCCCTCTGGTGGACATCTGGTGAATAGCAGCCCAGAGACGTGGAATTGCAAGAATGGGCAGGGAGGACCACAGAAGTGACCCGGCCCAGGCTGGTGCTCTACAGATGAGGCATGTCCTCCTTGGTGTCCTCCTTGACGTCTTCCTGGGTGGCCTCTGGGCCGGTGAGCCCCCGCGGAGAGGAAGCTGCATAGTTCATTTCTAATAGCTGCCAAGCCTCCTTTGGTCCCTCCCAGCTCGCTCCTTTGGGCCTGCCAAGCCACGGGCTCAGGACAGAGGCTAAGGCCGCTGCGGTGCCTCCCTCCCCCTCTCATCAGGTGCGGTTCCAGGGCCGGTCCTGAGAGTGAGGCCGGGGGCTCCGTGGGGCTGTGGCCGGGAACGAGAGAGGCGCAGAGTCCTGGGCTCTCCCGGCCTGTGCCACTCAGGGAAGCTGCAGGGACACCGCCGCTCTTGTGGCTTTGCTCAGCCGGCTGGTACAGCATCGGTGTGCAGAGAGCCCCAAAGGGGCTTCCCGTGAGGAGCACGGGCAGACGCGGGAAGCTCCGGAAGCTTTGCGGCTTCAAAGTGTTTGCCCGCTCATGGTTGCGGCTCTCGCTTCCCGGAGCTTCTGTGCCAGCCATCACCTGCTGCCCGCCAGGGTGTGGTTGACGGGTATTAGCGCTGTTCCTCTGAATGAGGCCGGGACATCCGAGGGCAGGAGCTGGGAGGAAATGACCTCCCGTCTAGGGGAGCCCGCATCCGAGGCCACGGCCCCTGGAAGCCGGAGCCTTCCCCCGCGCCTAGCCCGACGTTCTGCTGCAGCTGGCTCCTCCCAGCACCCGGCGTTGCGCGCGGTCACCTCTAGGTCGCCTCTGACCAAGGTCGCGCCAAGAATTCAAGCTCACGTGTTCCCATGAAGCTGCTTTCACTACTGCCACAGCCACAGCCACCCCCACCCTGCGCCGGCTCCTGTTCCCTCTTTGGGGTTCACTGCTGACCCCCAGAGGCAAGCACCAAGTCCTATGTTTTTCTCTTTTTACAAAAAAAGAATGTATGTATTTATTTGAAAGGCAGAGTTAGAGAGAGAGAGGGAGATACAGACAGAGATCTTCCATCCGTTGGTTCACTCCCCAAAATGGTCACGACAGGAGATGGAGCCAAGAGCTCCATCCGTGGGTCTCCCACGTGAGTGCAGGGGCCCAAGGACTTGGGCCATCTTCCGCTGCTTTCCCAGCGCATCAGCAGGGAGCTGGATCGGAAGTGGAGCGGCCGGGACTGGAACTGTTGCTCTACGAGACGCCAGCATTGCAGGCGCGGCTTTAGCCACTGTGCCATAGCTCTGGCTCCTGTCTTGCCTTCTGTCTCCAGGATCTGCTCTGGTGTTCCTCCCCAGGTGTCAGTGCCTGGGTGCAGGCGCCTCTGCCCTACCTCCGGCTCCCACCCCACCCCACCCTCCCCTCAGGAGGTTCTCCCTTCTCGTCTTTCCCCTCCTCTGCCCAATGGAACTTCCTAAAACTCAGACCTATGCTTGCCTCTCCCCTGTGTGCAAACCCTCCATTGTCAGGGAGGGGCTGGGCGTTGGGTGCAGCATTAAGCCGCTGCCTGGGACCCCCACATCCCACACAGGAGCACCTGCACTGGAGTCCCAGCTCCACTCCTGATTCCATGCAACTGCTAACGCACACCCGGGGAGGCAGTTGGTGGCGGCTCAGTACTTGGGTCCCTGCCTCCTATGTGGGAGACTGAACTGAGTTCGGGAATCCTGGCTTCAGGCTGATCTAGTCCTGGCTGTTGGGAGCTCTCTGTCTCTCTGACTTTCAAACACATTTTTTAAAAACCAAGAAGTAACCAAACACCTTTGCTTGGTGCATGGCCCATGAGACCTGCCTCTGCCCCCTTGCCAGTTCACAACTTTCCCACCCCAAACCTGGCCTGTGAGCCGACCAGAAGCAGGTGTGTGAGGCTGCCTCCCCTCTGGGCACCCGGAGGCTCCTCTGCCTCCCTGCCTGTCTTTGCCTGGCCAACACCTATCTCTCCTTTGCATCTTTATTCAAACGTCCCCTCCTCCAGGTTGGCCTTCTGGGTTCCCTTCACCCCTTGCCTGGTTCAGACACAGTGCTCCAAGAGCACGCCTCTTCTGCATCTCTGTCCAACAGCTCAGTGTTAAGATAATGGCGAGCGTCTCACATTTCTCTTCCCCTGGATGGTAAGTGATCACAGAGTGTATGCATGAATGAAGAAATGACCCGGAAGCTGCAGAGAGCAGAAGTGGCTGGGAGAGGAAAGAGTGACTTGGAAACCTGCTCCAAGGGGGTGGTGCCTCCTAAGCACAAATGTCTCCTACACCTGGCTGCATGTCCAGAGACCTCCCGAGACCATCCACCTCCTTCCTCAAGGAACCCCAACAACCTCCCCAACGGGGCTACCCCAAGACTGGTGGGAGGAGTGGAAATCATTGCCGCCCAGCACTGATCATGCACCGACTGTATACAGTGCCCTCTGCAGAAACCCTGAGTTTGGATTTTTTCAGGTTGCAGATGAGGCTGGGGTGGGCATGAGCCATGCCATGACTGAGCTCTGGCCAACGGGTGCTGGGGAACAAATCCGGCAGGGGGAGGACGCCCAGGGCTGGGCCGACTCTAGGACTGGGGCTAAAAGAGAGGGGAGAGGCAAGGGCCTGCTGGAGGGAGGGATCGCAGGTGTAGGGGCCGGAGGTCAGGCCACACAGGCGAGGGTGATCCCAGGGCAAAGAGCAGCTGTCCCACCTGGGACTGGGGTTTTGCCAGGAAGCAATAGGAAATTTGTTTGAAAAGAACCATTGGAATTGGGTTCTGGAGGACTTTGCCAGGGCAAGGGACTTGGACTTGAACTGGTACCATGGATTGATGAGACCCACGGGACACAGTTCTGGGGTGGGGCTGTCTCCCAGAGCCACCCCACTGCCCCTGGCCGCCTCTGCTTGTGTGCCACCTGTTAAGGGGCCGTTCTTCACAGTGACCAGCAGGGGGCAGGACTAAATCACAGCCCACGACCATCCTGCTCCCTGGTCAGAGTCCTGGGAAGAGGCCTGGGGGTGTGGGGTGGCCCTTCTGGGAGTGGGGAGGGGTGTCAGGGCAGCTGTGGGGGCCACCAGTCCACAGAGCCAACTGCTGCTGAACAACATCCCAAACTGGATGGAGTCGTCGCTGTGGAACCCCCAAAGTGGGTCCACTTGCCCCATGCCCAGAAAGCTGATCACTGACGTCGGGTGGGGGAAGAAAGCGGGTGTTTATTCAGGGCAAGGGGCCGGACAGCCATTGCTTAATTTCCGGGTTCTCTGAGGAGTTAGGGGGTTAGGTTCTCAGAGATGGACATTGAGAGGTGCGTGATCCGCTCTGACCAGGTTCCTGGTTGGTCAGTGGTGCTCGTGACCCTCCTTTGGTTGGCCAGCGATGCTGCGCTCCTTAGGGAAGTTATGGGGCCAGGTGGGCTCCAGCTGGTCTGGGGGTTGCGTGCAGGTGGCAGCCGCCCTCTGCCCAGCCCTGGAGTCCCCCTACACAAAGCACACCGGGACAGCGCCGGCCATCAAGGTTCTTATCTGTTGGAGGAGCAGGTGACTTCTGGGGGTTAGAAGTGTGCAGGCCAGCTGCATCACCACCGCGAGTCACTGAGTTCCTTTTGATAAGGACAGGCAAGGGCACCTGGGGCTAAGGGGGCCGGACACGAGGCTGGGTCCTGCTGTAGGGTTTCCCCAGCACCTGACAAAGCTGCCAGGACTGGAAGGGGCTGAGAACTTGGTGTCATGGCAGCGCCCGGAATGGGTGAGCGCTGCTGCTCCCTGGGGGCCTTGGGGGTCTTGACCAAGGAGGTGGTCCTGGGGGGAGGGCCTGGAACGCAGGGTGTACTTTACCAGGAGGAGCAGGAGGGGTCTCCTCAGCAGAGGAACTGGCATGTGCAAAGGCACTGAGGCACAGCTGGCCAACAGCTACAGTTCCTCCATATCCACAGGCTCCGTGTGTCCCGACTCAAGTAGGGCAGTGAGGCCTTCTCTCACCATCATTCCCTAAACAACTCCGTGTAACCGCTGTTTGCCTAGCAGTCACTCACAGGAGTGTCGGGTCTTTTTTTTTTTTTTTTTTTTTTTTTTTAAGATTTATTTACTTGAAAGAGTTACGGAGAGAAGGACACACACACACACACACACACAGAGAAATCTTTCATCTGCTGGTTCAGATGGCTGCAATGGCTGGGGCTGCACCAGTCCCAAGACAGGAGCCAGAAGCTTCCTCTGGGTCTCTCACATAGGTGCAGGGACCCAAGGACTTGGGCCAGCTTCTGCTACTTTCCCAGGTGCACTAGCAGGGAGCTGGATCAGAAATGGAGCAGCCGGGACTTGAACTGGCACCCATATGGGATGCCGGCGCTGCGACTGGCTGCTTTACCCTCTACGCTACAACATTGGTCTTTCAAGTAATCTAGAGGTGATTCAAGCATGGGGGAGGGCATGCATGGGTTCCATGCGAATACTGTGCCTTTCTGTAAAAAAAAACTTAAGCATCCACAGATTCCGGTATCCACAGGGGGCCTGAACCAATCCCCTCCCCTTCTGCCGGCCCATACCAAAGACAGCTGTCCATGCAGTTAGTGACCATTTGTTACATGGAAAACATTGGCTGTAAGGAATATTTTTTAAATTGTTATTTATTTTAGTTTCTAAAAAAATATTTCTTAGTTATTTATTGGAAAGGCAGAGGTACAGAGAGGCAGAGGCAGAGAGAGATCTTCCATCTGCTGGTTCACTCCCCAAAAGGCCACAATGGCCAAAGCTGGGCTGATTCAAAGCCAGGAGCCAGGAGCTTCCTCTGGGTCTTCCACGTGGGTGCAGGTGCCCAAGGACTTGGGCCATCTTATACTGCTTTCCGAGGCCACGGCAGAGAGCTGGATCAGAAGAGGAGCAGCCGGGGCACGAACCAGTGTCCATATGGGATGCTGGCGCTGCAGGCCACGGCTTTAACCTGCTGCGCCACAGCGCCGGTCCCAGCCATTTGCTTTTGCAGCTTGCTTTGTTTCACTCGGTGGCAGACCTTGGGCATCTCCCTCATGTGCTTTCTCTAGGTGTGCCCATTCTTGGTGACGACTGCGGCAATATTGGCGTGTGTGCGGGACCAGCTTCTTTGCTCATGGACATTTAGGTTCTTTAGGCATTTTTCCCCTAATGATTTATTTATTTGAAAGGCAGAGTGACAGAGAGAGGAAAGCAGGGAAGAAGGGGGGGAGGCAGGGAGGGAGAGAGAGAGAGATTGATTCCATCAACTGGGTCACTCCCCAAATGGTGGCAAAGGCCAAGGCTGAGCCAGTTCAAGCCAGGAGCCAGGAGCTTCATCCAGGTCTCCTAAGTGGGTGCAGGGGCCCAAGCACTTGGGCTATCTTCCACTGCTTTCCCAGGCACGTTGGCAGGGAGCTGGATGGGAAGTGGACCGCCGGGACTCGAATGAGCACTGCATAAGGTATGCCGGGGTGTTGCGGACGGTGGCTCCAAGTGCTGTGTTGCGCCACAACCGCGGCCCCTCCCGACAGCGCGTGCCCAGGCAGACAGTGCTGAAATCAACAGCCGTGTCTGTAGCTGATTAATATCTCTGCTTAAAATCTGAATTTATTTTCCTACGTTAGCTTCCAAAAACGCTAGCAATCTAGTTGCATCAATAGTGTATGATAGAGGTCGGCACTGTGGCACTGTGGGTTAAAGCCCTGGCCTGCAGCGCCGGCATCCCATATGGGCACCAGTTTGAGTCCCGGCTGCTCCTCTTCCAATCCAGCTCTCTGCTGTGGCCTGGGATAGCAGTAGAGGATGGCCCAAGTCCTTGGGCCCCTGTACCCGCATGGGAGACCCAGAAGAAGCTCCTGGCTCCTGGCTTCAGATCAGCTCAGCTCTGGCCGTTGTGGTCATTTGGGGAATGAACCAATGGAATGGAAGATCTCTCTCTCTCTCTCTCTAGCTCTACCTCTCTCTGTAACTCTTTCAAATAAATAAAATAAATCTTTTTTAAAAAAAATAGTGTATGATAATCCCTGTCTCCTCTTACTTTTACCAACATGGGTATCACCAACCTTCTAAATCTTCGCTAATCTTTTCCTTTTTTAGTTTTTTTTTTTTTTTTAATTTGACAGGTAGAGTCATAGACAGTGAGAGAGACAGAGACAGAGAGAAAGGTCTTCCTTCCGTTGGTTTGCGCCCCAAATGGCCGCTACGGCCGGCGCTGCTCCGATCTGAAGCCAGGAGCCAGGTGCTTCCTCCTGGTCTCCCATGCGGGTGCAGGGGCCCAAGCACCTGGGCCATCCTACACTGCCCTCCTGGGCCACAGCAGAGAGCTGGACTGGAAGAGGAGCAACCGGGACTAGAACCGGTGCCTATATGGGATGCTGGCTCCACAGGCGGAGGATTAACCTAGTGAGCCATGGCAGAGGCCTCCCGCTAATCTAATAAGTACAAAATTGAATCTCATTAAACATTTTAGATACCTTTAAAAAGGAGGATGAGTACCACACAGCAGTGCCCCCTGTCCTCAGGGGATGCAGTCCAAGACCCCCAGGGGATGCCAGTTTCTTTCCTGAAGTCAAGAACTTCCACTTTTCACTTAAAATGAAGGATTTTATGATTTGCATTTCCCAATTGGCAGCATCACTACCCCTGTGCTCCAGGTCCATTATTAAGTGAGATAAGGGTTCCTTGAACACAAGCGCTGTGGTGCCTGCCCGTCAACCTGGCAACTAAGCCAGCTGTTGCGTTATTGCCTGTGGGGTAGCACATACAGCGTGGACCCGCTGGACCCACATGGGACACAGTGAGCACTGTGGGGTTTCATCACACTGTTCAACACGCCATACAACTCAAACCTGATGGATTGTTTATTTCTGGAATTTTCCATTTAATATTTTTGGACTGTGGTTGACCGCTGGCAACTGAAACTATGGAAAGCGAAACCACAGATAAGGAGGGACTACTGGATCCATTGGCTATGTCAACTTCTTTTTCTCCTCTTTTTGTTAACCCCATGTTGTCAGCCTTCAAGTTTTTTTTTTTTATTATTTTTTATGGATGAGTGAGGCATGACTAATATTTTTCTCTTTAATTTGTAGGCTTTAGATATTAAGGAGATAAGATGCTAAGGTTTGTTTTATCATTGCCCTCACCACAAATTCCATGTTTGGGAAGATTTTGTGCAACAGAAGTTGTGGAGTTGCAGCTTCTGTCTCTGTTTTCTCGTCTGATCCATGTGTACTTAACCCGCAAAATGTTTATCCGCACAAGATAGCCAGTGTTTCTGCACTAAGTTGATGAAATTCCAGCCAACACCAAAGCCTTCGAAGTCTTGCTAATCCCAGAAACCTCACCATGGCTAAACATAGTACACCCACTGGCTCTCTGAGATGCCTTCATGGGCGATGGGCCCTCGAGGGGAGGCCCAGCCCTAGACCTACCCCGCCAGCCCTGCCCCTGGAGCCAGCAGTGTGGTCTGCACCTGCGCACCCCTCTGTGCAGCTGCAGATGCCCCGTGCTGCTGAGTGGGCTGAGTGTTTGCATATTTTCCCTTTGTTTATAGGCACTTAGGGCGTGGGGCCCTCGTCCCTTTAGCAGAAGGTCCCCAGGCCAGGCACAGTGAGACACCATTGGTGCTGAGGACGGCAGCCGATGGGGGACAGGGAGAGGCTCCCTGCTGGCCCCGGCCTCTCTTGCTCCTCCTTCCAGCTGCCTGCATCCTTGGGGAAATGCTCCCTGAGCACGGGTGTAGGTCCCAGGCAGGTTGTGAGTTGGCTTGCAGGGCTCCCAACTGGGGAGTGGGTTCTGGATGATGAACCCCAGCCTGCGTGTGCCAAGGAGCAGGTGGGGCATGAGCAGGGTGGCTGAGGTGGGGCTGCTTTGGGCGGGGAGGGGGAGGTTTTCAGGCTTCTGGGCACCCACCCTCCAATCTAAGGGTGTATTCACTGGCATGACACTGTCCCCTCCTATGCTGGGGGAGGGATGCCGGGGGGGGGGGGGGCGCGGGCAGAGGCAGCGAGGCCAGGAGCTGGCCCCTGACTCCTAACCCGCCTGCGCCATCGCGGCTGACCGAGAAGTTTCCAGGTTGGTTTGTTTTTTAAACCCAAGGCTGACTTTGAAGCGGCTGCCACATTCCTGGAGGGCTGGCAGGGAAGATGATTAATGGCCTTGGCAGCAGGAGACAGAGGGCTGGGACCTCTGCTGACCCCAGGATGCCCCTCCCTGGCCTGGGGCTCTAGCGGGGAGAAAAATGCCCTAACCTCTTCCCATCAGTGCCCTCCAGCCTCTTGGGCTGGCTTCGCGGGCCTAAGGGCTTAATCTTGTTCATGCATTCTTGTTCTAAGGGAAACGGATCTTCTGCCCAGTTGCATGGCACCGAGGCTGAGAGGTGACAAAGCCAGTGCAAGGCCCCAAGGCAGGCAGACCAGGGCCTGTCCCCTGAACGTGTGTCTGGGTGGCAAGTGACTTACCCTGCTGTGCCTGAGCTATTTCTCTAAAACAGGGCCAGGAAGCTGCAGACATAAAGACACTACCCGACTCTTGCTTTCACAGCCCCGTGTTATCTCACTGACGTTAGCCTGGCCTGGGGCCCGGATGCAGCCTCTGAGGAGGGAGGGAGTAAGAACTGGCCCTTCTTCCAAGCGTTGACTTTGGTCTGCAGGAGGACAGTCTGGCTTTACAGCCAACTGTATTTGGACAATGAATTTGAGTGATGTGGCCGTGCACGGTGTGACTCCATGGCAACAAGCTCCCATTTCCTCCATCCTGGTCCCCATCAGCCAGATTCAGGGGACCTCTGTCCTGACATCTGGGTCATGGCACGGAAGACTGTGGCTTTGGAGTGCAGGCTCGTGGCTGCTGAGCTGCGGGCTGCTGCCGCATCTGTGAGTGGGGGCCTGGCCACACCCAGCCCAGCGGCTGCTGCGAGGCCCGAGGCCTGGCAGGTGTGGAGTCCAATGGCTCAGACCCTCTGCTCCCACTCCTGCCCCTCCGCCCACCTGCGTTGAGGCTGATTGGTTCTCATCTGTGACGGTTCACAGCCAGTCTCTGCCACTTGCTCTGCCTGGGGCTCTCTGGCTCCATAACGGATTTAGTGGCCTGGGTCCAAGGAGTAAGCTTAGGCCAGGAACGGAGGACACAGTTGTTTTGGTGGGAGAAGGATCTGGAAAGGTCTAGAATGAGAAGGAGGTGTCTGGCTGGGTGGGTGAAGGAGGTACTTGGAGGTAGTCCCTGAGGACACGTGTGCAGGGTGACATTAATCCTGTGTGTGTGTGTGTGTGTGTGTGTGTGTGTGTGGTAGTGAGATGGAGTCCCACTACCACACTTGTCCCATTTGCTCATTTTTCTAGAGGGGCCTAATTGGAACAGCATCTGCCCTGTGTGTGTGTGTGTGGGCACACACTGCGCATGTGTGTGTATGTGTGTATGCATGTTGACATAGATGTGAAGAAATACAGCCCTTAATAGGGTCATAAAACCTAAAACCAAGACTCCTACAAGTTTCTGGGCCTGTTAGGGGATTTTTTTTTTAATGCCCTGGCCATTCATGATATCAAGGGCTTCTACTTAGTTATTCCTTCAAGGAAAATGTTGAGTGGGCCTAGAAGACTCTGTGCAGGCACTGATATGGGCTAGGCAGGGAGTTGAGAGACTGCTACCATTCCCTTCCGCACAAGTCCCTCCCCCTAAAATCCCAGTGCTTCCAGGTCATTCCAACATGGCGGCAGCCTAGGCTCGTCCATTTCCCATGATGCACTTGAGCCTCCCTCCTCCACCTTGCATAATATGAAGACTCCGTGAAACCTTCCCAGAGATCTCCGCATGCACTGAAGCCTGGTACAGACTCCACCCGCTTTATGGGGCCACCCCATAGAGAGACAGTCAGAAGTTACCCGGTGCGGCCGCTGGGAGGAAGGCTGCCCACAGTCGCTTGGGGGTGTGGAATACCGCCTTAATCCCTTTAAATAAACCCTGCTCTCATTCTCGCACCTTCTCTATGTCTTATGTCACACCGAGCCAGAAACTGGGCGTAAATCCAGTCGGGGAAAGCCAGGTTGCCCAGAGAAACAGTACCAGAGTTAAAAGGAAAACAGGCCCCTTGCGCCCCAGAGCCCCGTGGGGCAGGGCAGATGCAGGAGCCCACGCTTGCCTGTTGTGGAAGTCCCGCGAGGCCGCTGGCCACGGCAGCAGAGCTGAAACTCCACGCCAAAGGAGCCTGGAGCCTTTGCAGAAGCCCACGTGAGCATCAGTGTGGGCCACACGTTGGGGACAGGTACCAGGCGCTGAGGTCCAGCCTGTGCAAGGGGTGGCAGGGCAGAGGCGCCTGGAGAGCATGGTGCGGTGTGGTGTGGCCAGTCCTTGAGGACAAGGACAGTGGGTGCAAGGCCACCACAAAACACACCAGACGCCAGAGTTAGAGGAAAGTTTATGATTGGGTGGGGGAAACCGACAGGCCAGAGGGAGAGAGCGAGCGAGCACACGTGTGGGAAGCAGGTCCCATTATAGCTTTGCAGGGGTAGGGAAGTGAGAGCGATGAATCCTGTTAGGGTAGGTAGGGGTGGAGCTGACTTCTAGCAAGCCAAGATGGGCTTAGGACGGAAGCTTACTGTGCAAGATGGTGATGGGGGCCAGAGCCTAAGATGGCGCCTGGGCACAGATGGCACCATTGTACTAACTGGGGACAAACCAGGTGGAGATGTTCACCCTGTGGGTCATGTCGCCGAGTTCTCGGGGCTGGCTGAGGAGTTTGGGCTGTAGTCTGTGGCGGGGGTCCCAAGCCCAAGTGTCCGCAGGGACAGGGTGGGAGGCGAGGGAGTGAAGACGCTGGTGCGGGAAGATGAAGCCCTGGGAGGCAGGCGGCAGGGCAGACCCGCGTGAGTCTTCAGAGAACCTGGGCACCTGGCATCTTAGGTGGGCACTTGTATTTTTAAGCATTAGCAGTTAATTCAAGTTGAACATGGAACACAACAAAACAGCCCAGGCCAAAGAGAGAAGGCCTGTGACCTGGGCACAGGCTGCTGGTGTGTGACCTCTGGGGAGGCACCAGCCGGCTCCTGGTGGAGGTGCCTGCGTCGGAGTTTGCTCCCCGTGGCAGCATTAGCAGATGGCTGTGAGGGGGGCCAGGGTCGAGAGAGGCAGAGAGATCCCAGGCAAGCAGCTAGCAGAAACACCTCATTCCTGTGTGTTCACCTAGTAAGTATTTACTGAGTACGAGCTGCGAGTCAGGTACTATTCTAGGCAGGTGCTGTTGAGACAAGCTCCGCCGCACTGTTTCCAACCCCAGGCCAAGGGCCGGGCTAGCCCTGCCCTTCCCCCCAGGCATCCTGTCCCCTCTCCCAGGCCAGCCTCCTGCTGCCCAGCGCAGCCTCATCCTCTCCTCTCCTCCTCCGGAGTTCACACCCCTCCGCTCAGCCCTGCCCCTGCCGGTTCCTCCCTAGCGCCTGCGTGCAGGCAGGAGCTGAGCTGCTGTCTCCTCAGCTCTCCTGGCTGTGGCCCCGAGCCAACGCTCGGGTGTTCACACAGCTGGCTGAGCACCCAGCTCCTGTGCCAGCCCAGGAGCCCCAGCCTCAAGGTGCTCCCAGGAGAAGGAGCAAGCCCCGTGTGCCACCGACAGCAAAACCACTCAAGGCCCAAAGGACGGTCCTCAGGAGCCAGGGAGGGCCAAGGGGCCGTGGGCTCCCAGTTCCCTCCGCTAGACTCTTAGCCTCTTGGTCTCACGGAAGCCTCACGGAAGCCTGTGGGGCGCAGCCCTGCTGCTGTTGCGGTTTACAGAGGAGAATATCGGGGCTCAGAGATGTCACCGCTGTCCCTTTCCACGTTGGTTTGACCCCAGGGCGGCTGACTTGCAAAGCCTACTTTCTTTGTGGAGGAGGGGAGCTCCCTTGGGTTTGGGGGCCCCAGCCTGAAATGGTGGTGGTGGTGAAGATCCCAGTCCCTTCCTCCTGCTCTTTTCTTACTTTTTTCCCTCTTTTTGGATGTATGACCATTTCAAGGGCAGGGCGTGAGAATGGGGGTGCTGCTGGGTACCTGCCTGGACTCTCTCTAGCATAAGGCGTGCTGATCATTCTGTGTCCAGACAGAATGTAGCTGCCGGGGCGGGGCCGGCACCCAAGCCTCTCCTGGTCTCTGATGCTCTCTCCCTGCCCCTCCGCCTTCCCCTCCCATTCGCCTCCGCCTTCCCCTCCCACTCCCCCTCCCACTCCTCCGTCCCTCTCCTTCTCACTCCCTCTCTTTTTACTGTTTTGAACAAGTAGGGATTAGGAGTGGGCTCTGTTAACTGGCCTGTGACCTTGACTCTGGGCTTGTATAACGGGCCTAAGTGCTGACTACCCCTTAGGGATCTAGTGGAGATGAAACAGTTGAAGATCACAGAAGGAAAGTGCTGGAAAAAGCGTGTGGCGTGAATGGCTCGTTCAGTCCACCAGTGTTTGTGGAGCCTGTGCTCTGTGGCAGGCCCTGGGCTGGCTTTTAGGGGTGCAGTCCTGAGGAAGACAAACCCACAGTCTAGAGGGACGAGGCTGGCCCCATGTAGCTAGAGGGACACCGAGCGCCAAGGGCGTCATGTTGGTCAGGCTGTTCCTGGGGAATGGGCGTGGGGTCAGGAGCTGGCCTGCAGAAATAGGACTTAGGCTTAAGGACGAAGCTAGGCCTACACAGAGCAGGCAAGGGGACCCCGTGTGAACCAAGCCCTGGGCAGGGGGCCCAGCCCAAAACTCTCCTGGGGAGGCGGTAGCAGAGGGTGGGGAGCAGATGGGCTGGGAAGGGCAGCAGCCTTGCCGAAGGGAGCCTCGCAGAGTTTGGTGTGAGCCACTTGGGGACTTCGTGCCTCGGCCTGGGTCCCTACAGCTTTTCTTTGTCCCCTTTGTCCTCTGACCACTCTCCAAGGCCAGACGGGGCCCTGCAGGGCGGGCCCAGCCCCTCTGGTGCCCGGGGCCAGGGCAGCTGATTGAAAGCAGATGCCTGCCCCTGGTGGGGCCCTGGCCGGGGTGGCGAGGCCGTGGTAGGCCTGGCTCCCCAGTGCCGACCTCAGAGCTGCACCGCTGGCATGTCCTGGCCGCAGACTCTCTGTCAGCAAAGCCGCATCCGTCCTGCCGAGGGTCGGTCACTGTGGCTGCCCACACCCCCAGCCAGCAATCTGCCTGCCACGGTGAGAAACCTCCTGTAGTCCCAGGCCCGGAGCCCCGGCTGGGGGAGGGACGGATGCCAGCTAGGTTCTTGGAAAGGTCCCGGGCTGGGAGCGACTCGGTCACTTGTCCCTGGTTCCTTGGCACACCTGTGCCAGCCCTGGACCCAGGGAGGCCGCCATCATCCTGCTGGCCACATGCTGGGCTCTGCGCTCCGTGCCTTGCTTCCTTCTAATCCACTTAATCCTCACTGACAGCACTGTGAGGTCCACCTGCACGGCACGCGTGACTGAGGCTGGGAGGTGCAGAACTGACGTCTGGACCCGGATTCTTGGGCTCCGCTGCAGCAGGGGGGCTGCTGCTCCTGCCCCTGGCACGCGCTTCCCGTGCCTGCTGCTCCTCAGGGATCCCACGCCTGCTCCAGGCTGCCTGAGTCCCAAAGGCCCTCCTCGAGGCCAGTGGCTGGGCCCAGGGCACCAGGACGGGCCCACAGGGCGCTGGGGCAATGGGAGCCTGAGCCCTGGACCCTGGCGAAGACAGCACGCTTGCTGTCCACCTGGCTTGGACCGTGGGGAGTTACAGTTTCAATGGCTGTCGCGTGCTGTCTCCAGGAACTGGTTCCCTCACACTGTCCCCTTTTGGGGTTGCTGCTCCCACTAGACCTTGCATTCACACTCCCCAACCCCCACTGAGCACCTGGAGGCATCCAGCAGTCAACAGGGGCCTCCCAGAGACAGCTGCTGTGTCTTCCGCCACCCTGGTGCCCCTCTCCTGATGCGTCTCATTCTCTGTGCCTGGAAGAACGGCCTCTCCCCTGGCCTGGTTTCTTGGCCAGTTTCTCCCTCTTCTGCCCACCCCAGCAGCACCTCTGGCTGACCCTCACCCCTTCAGAGAGCTCTTCGTTCATTTGTCAGCCACTCAACAAGCGTTCCCTGCGTCCAGACGCGGGCTGGCTGACAGCTCGGGCTCTGGAGCCAGATGCCTGGGGACACAGACACACAGCCCACTCGGCCGTCTGTTTCTGGGAGCTCCCATCTGGTGGCCTTGGGCCTGGATGAGAAAAAGCAAAGGCTCCACTTCCCGATCCTGGCCTCGGCTTTGCCTCCTCCCTGCTGTCTGAGCGCTGAGAAGAAAGGATGGCAGGGGGCGCCCCTGAGACCACACTGCCTCTCATTTTCCCTCGGTTCTGCGAGAGCTGCCTCGATGGTTCCTGTTCCGGGGTAGGGGAAGGGGCTCTGCAGGGGCCATCGGGGGGTGGCAGAGGCCTGTGGCTTCCTGGAAACTTTCAGATGCACAGGAATGATAGGCTGCTTACGTTTTCAGATCTGGAAAGGAGAAGTACCCTCAACCCCAGTGTGGATCCTGGGCAAGCAAAAGGGACTCAAGCTCTGGACCTGTCTGGGAGGGGTGGACCCAGGAGCCCCAGCTGCCCAGCCCTGGGAGAATGGCCGCATACGGCACACACAAGCCCCGGGGCTGTGGGCCGTCGCCTCGGGAGCAGAGCTGAGCAGGTGGTCACCGCCAGTTGCCCCTGGTCACCATTGGATCAGCCCCCCCAAGAGAACTGTGGCCTGCCCTGTGCTCTGGCTGGCATGGGGCCAGCTTCCTCCTCAGTGGGGACGGATGCCCGCAGTGGGGACGGATCAGCCTTCCAGTTCTCCTGGCCGAGGTGCAGAAGTTGGGCCCTCCGCCTCCCTCTTTCTGACACACAGGACCTGAGGGTTCTTGGGCAATTCCAAGGGAAAGGAAGCTTCGAGAGGAAGGTACAGTCGTTCGAGCACAGAGACACTGCCCTGTAGACGATGGGCAGAGAGCCCGAGAAGCCCATGGCGAGTTGAGTAGCCTGAGTGGACGTGCACTCAACACACCTGACCTGCTGACATCAAGTGGCAGTGGCTGGCCCTTGTGCCGGTGGGGCTGACCAGCAGCTCCTACCCAGCGTCAGGGCAGAGCATCATCGTGCATTTCCCTAGCCCGGGAAAAGATGGCATCTCCAAGTAGGAAGCCTGACCTCTGGTGCCTGCATACCGCTCTCTCACCACCATGAGCTTGAGATCCACCAGCTGATGGTCAGGGGCCGTCTGGGGGTCCAGATGGTTTTAACATTATTTGCTTAAAGATTTATTTTATTTGAAAGGCAGAGTGACAGAGTGGGAGAGGAGGAGGTGGAGGAGGAAGAGAAGAGAGAGAGAAAGAGAGAGAGAGAGAGAGAGAGAGAGAGAGAGAGAGAGAGAGAATCTTCCACCCACTGGTTCACTCCCCAAATGGCCACAGTGGCTGAAGCATTGGCAGGGTCCCAAGGACTCGGGCCGACTTCTGCTGCTTTCCCAGGTGCATTAGCAGGGCTTAGACTGGTGCTCTTCTGTGGGATGCTGGAGTCGCATGTGCACGTAGTGGCTTAACCCACTGCACCACAGCACTAGCCCTGTGGATGGTTTTCATTAAAGTCACCAAATCAAACAAATGCAATGGTATCTGCACATCAGGCTGCCGCTGCCACTGCTGCTCATAGTGGGCACGAGCTGACCGCGTGCCCGGAACTGCACCTCGCTTCTCGGACACGGTACTGGGTTTCGTCTCTACTGTGAACCAGGTGCTTTGTTTGGCCCCAGTTTTTTTTGTTTGTTTGTTTTTTTTTTTTTTTTTTTTTTTTTTTTTTACAGGCAGAGTGGACAGTGAGAAAGAGAGACAGAGAGAAAGGTCTTCCTTTTTGCGGTTGGTTCACCCTCCAATGGCCGCCGCGGCTGGCGCACTGTGGCCAGCACACCGCGCTGATCCGAAGCCAGGAGCCAGGTGCTTCTCCTGGTCTCCCATGGGGTGCAGGGCCCAAGCACTTGGGCCATCCTCCACTGCACTCCCTGGCCACAGCAGAGAGCTGGCCTGGAAGAGAGGCAACCAGGACAGAATCGGGCATCCCGACCGGGACTAGAACCCGGTGTGCCAGCGCCTCAGGCGGAGGGTTAGCCTAGTGAGCCGCGGCGCCGGCCTGGCCCCAGTTTTACAGAGGAGGAAACTGAGGCAGAGAGCTTAACTTTCCCAAGGGCACCCAGCTAGCAACGCTGTGGCCTGGGTTTGTCACCCACACATCTCTGGCTCCAGAGCACTTCAGCCGCAGATCCCATCCTCGTGCTGTGTCTGGGGTCTCCCCGCAAGCACAGGGACCCCAGGAGACAGAGGCCTGGAGGTTGCAGGCCCAAGGAGGCTCCTGCAGCAGCTGGATCCCATTACGATGTGGACAGCAGTCTGTAGAAAGCCTCCCTCATGCGGGCTGTGAAGGAACAGGGCAACCACAGCCAGCGAGGCCGGGGGCCCCTCGAGTTCCCACTGCCCGCCTGGTAGGGTTTCACAAACCCAGTGACGTGGACAGGGCAGCCACGCGGAGAGCGCAGGAAGCCTGGGGCCTGTGGTCGGCCGGTGTGGCTCAGAGTTTCCTGGGCTGAGCTCTTCCCACAGGGCCCTCCTCAGGGCTCTGCCAGGCCAGCACCCCCTGTCCTGGGCCCTTGTGGGTCCCATCCGGCTCTGAGAGATAAGCCCAACTGACCCCAGGGGCTCTGAAGGTCTGGGGAGAACCCGTCCTCTGGGTGCCGAGGTTTGGGGGAGTTTTTGAGGCTCTGGTGATGGCCTCAGGGGGTCTGGTGGTTTCTGGGGTCAGCACTGCTGGTGGGGCAGGGACAGAGCCCTGCTTTCCACTCTGACCCAACACTGACTGGTGCTGCGACCTGGAGCGGGTATCTTACCTCCCTGAGCCCCTGTCCTCGTGCACTACACAGGGCTGTTGCAGAACCCTTGGCAAAGGGGAAGCGCTCTGCCAGGGTGGTGGCCCGGCAGGGCTGCGGCCTGACCGTGGGCCTGTCCCCTCTGGAAACTGCCCTGCTGAGAGGCAGAACTTGCAGGTTCCTACAGAAGAGGGCAAAGCCATTCCCTCCAGGTGGAGGAGGGCCTGAGCCAAGGCAGCATCAGGTTGCACACACACACACACATTCATACACGCATGCACACACATTCATGTACACACATGTACGCATGGTTGCAGCATGCATGTAATCGTGATACACGTGCACATATACACAAGTGCACACAGTACAGATACACATGCATGCACACACGTGCACACACATGTACACACATGAACACACGTACACACAATTGCAATGCACACGTACACAAGTGCACACATGTGTGCATACATGCACATGCAACACACACAAGTGCACGCATGGTGCACACATGTATGGAGCCCTTTGTGCCAGGAGCTCTAAAATGTCTGCATGTATTAATTCATTTACTTCTTTTTCTGTTCCCATGCACTAGATCGGGGCCTGCCTGTTTGATAAACGATGCATCGAAGGCCCAGAGATCACACAGCCAGAGGCGACTGGGGAGCCAGGATGACAAAATGAGTGGGGGCAGGGGTGCTGGGACTGCACACGATGGGAGCGACGCCAGGGACTGGGCCACGTTTGCTCTGTCCCCTGCTGCAGGACCAGAGCCTAGTGCAGTGCCTGGTGCATAGTAGGTACTCAAAACATGGTCCTGAAGCCTGGGCGCTGCAGCAGGTCGGTGGCTGGGGACACTGTGACTTCCCACAATAGAGGGAGGCTGGGATTGCAGGGCGGGGTCCAGCGGGGAAGCCTCTGGGCTGAGATTGGCCCCTGGCAGGCTTGTCCAAGGGCAGCAGGCTCCTTCCTGGTGGGGCTGCTGGGCGGCCCCCACCCTCACTGTGGGCAGACAGGAATTTTAAACAGTTCCTTAATGTCCCTCTCTCTGCCCCCTCCCCTTCAGCCCAGCCCCCTGCCTCCCCTCCAGCCCTGGAAAGCAGCCCCTTTCCTCCCCAGGAGTGTTTCAGCCCCCCCCCCCCCCCAGCTCAGGTCCACATCGGGGTGGTGTTGGGGAAGGGGGCTGGGGGCTGGGGGAGTGCAGAGAAACCTGTGGCGAGCGGCTGCTGCCGGCAGAGGCTGCTCAGAGACCGGGCTGCCCGCGCGGGCTGCAGCGCTGGGGGGCTGGTGAGAAAGGAAGTGGCTGTGCTCTGTGGCACTCAGACCCCACCAGGAATGTGGCCTTGTGCCAAGATCCCTGTGGGCAAGAAAGGATGACTCAGCAGAAATAGCCCTGGTCCCTGGGATAGCGGGAGCCACGGTGCTGGGGGCTGGTGAATGCGGACCCTGGGCCTCAGCCTTCCTCTCGGCCCTCGGCCCTCCATCCCTCCGCCTTGTCCCTGCCCTGTTTCAGAGGTGTTCACCAGGCTCAGAGCTGCAAGACATGGGTTCCTCCACCAAGTTGCAGACATATTGGAAGGGGGCTGGATGAGGGGGAAGCAAACAGCCCCCCAGGCTGGTAGGGGCAGGCGCTGGCTCCACAGGGGTGGGGGGCTGGCCTGGGCTGTGTGCTGGCTCCGTGGGGGTGGGGGGCTGGCCTGGGCTGTGCACAGGGGAATTCCAGCCCAAGAGAGCCAATTGGAAGCACATGGGCTCTGACAGGCAGGAACCCCACAGGCTGCCTCTCTGATCTTCCCGCCCAGCTTCCAAAAAGTGAAGCATGTCTGGGTTCCGGGAAACATGGCTGTCGCCAGAGGGCCCTCGTGACACCCTGCGGACGACAGTGGCCCCCCTGGCCCCCCAGTGGGCACCAGCCCCCTGCGCTCGGGCCCCCAGGTCTGAGCAGGCACAGATGGCGATGGTGGTGTGAAAATGATGACCTTGTTCTGGTTGTCGTGGCTGCTGCTGGCAATCGCCAAGCGTTTCTCACACACCCTCCTAACCACCGCTGGTTGCCGAGTCGCGGGCATTTGTCCTTACAGCCCTGTACCGCCTTCACCTCCAGACAGGAACCGACTTGCAGACGGAGCAGCTCACCCAGCGTCAGTCACCCAGGTAGTGAGTGGCAGAGGAAGCTTCTAGATCTGGGGTCTTGAATGCTCTGCTCGACACAGGGCCCTCTTCCACTGCTTGGAGGATGGAGGAAGGGCAGAGCTCCCGGGTCTGTGCCGTACGGTGATTGGGGGTCACCGGGACTGGTCCATGGAAACTCTGACCCCTTTCTAGGAAGCATTGCAACATCTGGCGGTTTCCTGTGCAATGTATCACAGGGTCTTTGGGTCCGGGAAGCGGTGCAGATCCTGAGATGTGGGGCCAGAAAACACGAGCCAGTCTCCTGACTTAGTAGCAGCGTGACCCTGACGCTCCTCGGTGGCTCCCCGGTTCTTGGACCCTTCACCTGTAAAAGGGGAGCGGAGAAGAAACGTGGACCCTGAGGGCCACTGCAGCCAGAGGCCAGCCAGAGGGGAGTGGGGGGTGGGAGGGGAGGGGCTGGGGAAGGGCAGGAAGGGAGTGTCTGGGGCTGGCATCATCTTAACCAGGCTCCCGGCTACTTTGCATTTATCCACTTGCCTGACAGGGATCACCTGGGGGCCACCAAGGAGCCTTTGGTGAGGACACAAAGGGCTGCATCTTCCCAGGGAAGTCTCACAGGTGGGCGACTGTTCTCAGTGCCAGATAACAGCTAGTTTCCTGCAAGTGTCTATGAGCTGCCTCCCTTCTGTCCCGTTCCAATAGGGCCTCTGTTATTTGGTTCCTGTCGTCCCAGCAACGGAGCAATAATGCAGGTGGCTGCAAATGGCCACTTAATTATCACAACCAGCCCTGTGCAGAGGGAGGGTGGTTGTAGCCCTGTGAGGCTGAGTCACTGCCTGCAGCTCAATGCGGCTGAGGTGGCGGTGAATCCGCACGAGATCATGGACCCCAACAAAACCAGCACATCTGGGTTGAATGTGGTACCTTTGGAATTACGAAGAAATAATAGTGTGCCCATTACAGTTTCACCGTGGAGTCTCTGTTATTGCATTCTGAACACTGGGACAGGTGTGTGGTGCCATGGTTCAGATGCTGCTCAGGACATCAGGGTCCTGGCTCTGCTCTGATTCCAGCTTCCTGTAAATGCACGCTCTGGGGGGCAGCAGGTGATGGCTCCAGTACATGGGACCGTATGGGAGACCCGGATTGAGTACCCAGCTCCTGGCTTCACTCTGACCCGGTCTTGGCTGTTGGAAGCCTTTGGGGGAGTGAAACTGCAGAACAAAGATATCCTTTCTTTCTCTCTCTCTCTCTCTCTCTCTCTCTGCCTTTCCAACAAATAAATTTTTAAAATACCCTTAGCAAACCAATAATTTATAAAGGATGCATATGGCCAGCCCACCTCCCTCACTCTTTATAAAAATTTATCAATAACAGCAAGCCCATCCTGTTTGGGCTGTTATTGCAGCTCTATTCTAGAACTTCCTGTAGCGGTTATTTTTTGGAAACCTCACTTGGCTCGTAATCTCTTAGCAACAGGACTTTGAGGGGTAACGGCTATGTAGGCTCCCAGCAGAATGGCTGAGACTTGTGGGCAGAGCAACCCGCAGCAGCCAAGGGAGCGCGCCCTCTGATTATGGGTTTCGTTGTTTTAGGTCATCGCACGTCACGGGCACCCACTGCGGCTCAGGCTCACTTTGTGATATGCATGTGAGCTCTCACTATGACAGCCACACACCCGGGCCAGGGAGGGTTTGGGGAGTCACCAAGTACCCCAGGCTGTCGTAACCTTGTCGTCAGCTCCTTGCTGGGAGCCCAGCGTGTGCATCTGCTGGGCAGAGGCGGGAAGAGAGGGATTTTACTTCCCACTCTGCAGGTGCCCTGTTGTGTCCTCCTGCCCGCTGCGTGCGGCCATGTCAGGCCCGTCCTGCTGAGCCATCCCAGACTGGTGATGGCCGAGGCGGAGCAGACTCCACTGCAGGCCTGCCCAAGCCCACAGCCTCAGCTCTTTCTGCTCCTTCCGTTCAAACACCCACGCCTGTGACAGCAGCTGGGTCTTCCCAGGATGTTTGGTCTCCATAAGGCTCTGCCCCAGAGTGGAGCACATGAGGGTCATTGCCGTAGATTGGTTCCATGGGTCAAAAGCCACACAAATAGTATATACATTCGGCGCCACTCAGCTCGGCCATGACAGGCAGTGCGGGGCCTGCCTGCCATCAGGGTTCGCAACTCCCTTTTTATTCCAGCTCCTTTGTGGGCCCTCCCAGAGGCTGAGACCATGCTTGTCCATCTGGGCAGGGTAGGAATAGAAATTTAAAAATAGGTGTCCCTTATGACTATCAGCTGGGGCTCTTGGCTTCTATGCCCTTAGATATTCCTTAGGACCTTGGAGCGTCGGAGTGAGTGGGTGTCTCGCCTGCAGTCATGGAGAACAGATTGCTATCATGGCACCTGCAGCGCTGGCCCTGCCCCTCCCACAGCTCTTACTTAAGAGCAGTGGTAGATCTAAGAAACTCACGCTGGCCCCTCCTCCGCACTGCCCCATCCATGACCCTCGATGGCTTTTCACATATCTGTAAGATTTGAAAAATAAGATATATCTATGCTCTTTTCCTAAAGGCACGCCTCACTCCTGCTCTACAGAGCTCCAATGCATGCTGCTCCTGAGTGTGTGCCCTGAACATCCCAGCTGTGAGAAGACCCTCCTCTTGTCTCGCTTGCCCCGTGCCACATAGTGCATGCCTTGAGCTCATCTGTGGTGCGCTGTAGGCACCGATCACCAAGTGAATGCAGCCATTGTCCTCCTACCTAAAAGAATCCTGCGCAGTCGATGGAGCCGGGATGATTTCCTGCTTCATAAAGCCACGTAGGGTGACACCTGCCAGCGAATCCGATCCCCTGCCCACACTCCGAGCTGTCTCTAAGCTTGGCCGTGCCCGAGTTTCCTCTGGCCGTGACGTCGTGGTTGACTCGTGGGTCCAGTCGTGTCTCACTGATGCTTCGTCCTTCACTCCTCTCCCTCAAGCTCTCAGTCACCTCCCAAGTGTCTCTCAGACTTAATCCCTTCCCTCTCCCCAGCCCATCCCATGCAGTCTCTCTCAGCCCCCTCCCACCATGACTCTCTGCCTCCAGTCTGTTGCCCACCTGGCTTCCCCAGGCTAGCCTGATCAGAGCTTGCAGCTGGTGTCAGCCCACGGATCCCCACTGCTTACAGCCCATAGCTGAAGTGTTCAGCCCTCCACAAGGCTGCACTGACTTATGCGTCCAGGCCCCAGCTTTTCACACTCACTGTCCCCTTCCTGCCCCAGGGCCTTTGCAGCCCCCCTTTCTGGTGCCAGAACATTCTCCCTTCTTTTACTGCTTTCCCAGGCCATAGCAGAGAGCTGGATCAGAAGTGGAGCAGCTGGGACTCGAACCGGCGCCCATATGGGATTCTGGCACTGCAGGTGGCAGCTTTACCCACTACACCACAGCGCCGGCCCCAGAACATTCTTCCTTCTGCCCTCCCTCTCATCCGACCTCAGTTTTACCCTCACTTCTTGTCTCAAAACAGGCACCATTGCTTCTGCAGGGCCAAAGGGAGAGTTCCCCTCATCTTCTGAAGGTTTGCTGGGGTGACCACCAAGATCACACTCACAGAGGGCATGGGAGCTTATTAACTTGCCAGTGAGCCAAAGGGAGGCTTTGCTGCCTGGGGAGTGATTACTTCCCCCCACCCCAAGCTATTCAGAAGCTAATGTTTGAATCCTTGCCCGTAGGGGAGGGAGGAGTGGGTGAGTGCACACTGTTTAGGGGACAGCAGGACAGCAAATGAGTTTTAGGGGACGTCAACAGGTTCGGAGAATGTATGATGGCCGGGGACACAGCCTGCTTGGCCGTCAGAGGGGACATGGCTTGGCTGTGGTTCCCTCTGGGACTGACGGAGGACGATGACTGTGGCGAGGCGGTCCAGGCGTGCTGGCAGACTGCAGTCTTCCCTTCGGGAAGGAGCCGGAGGCCTTGGCTTTCTCCCCTGCGAGTCCCCACCTAGAGCAGACGCGGAGACGCCGGAGAACTCTTCCAGCATCTGCTGCTCTCAACAACCCTTTCGCTTAGAAGCATCAGGGCCGGGTGTTTGGCCTAGCAGCTAAGACGCCCATGTACCATGTTAGAGAGCTAGGGTTCGATCCTTGGTTCTGGCTCCTGGCTCTGCTACCTGCTGACGTGCACTCTGGGAGGCAGTGGTCATGGCCCCGCCAGCCCCATGGGGGACCTGCGCTGAGTTTCTGGCTCCTGGCTTGGAACCCGGGCCTTTGTGGGTCAAATTTGGGGGTGGGGGTGAACTAACGGGTGGGAACGCTTTCTCCCTCTCTCTGTTTAAAATACTGATAATAAAATCATCAGCCTACCAGGGCGCCGTATTTTGGGATTAGAGTCCCTGGACTCCACCACCCGGCCTGGGTCAGAGCCTGTGGCAGTAGCAGACAACTCGTGGCCCGTTAGGAGTGCAAAGAAATCTTTTTCTCCTTGTCTTGATTCTTAATTCACCATATTTGCAGAGTATATAACATCAATAAATGCTCACGCTGCACCCCAAATCAGATCCAGGTGGACTGAAGATTCAAAACAGAATGCTAGGGGCAGAGTTTAGAAGGAGACGGTTCTCGGAAGATAAACACGAGTGCCTAGGGGAATGGAAAGATGTGTCCTGCAGGATGTGGGAGACGGAAACCAGCCTTGTAAATTCCACGCTGCCAGGCGTTCTCGGTAGGTGTTTAAGCTGACTGTTCTTAGAGGCAGGGTTTGGCCTTCTTTCAAGACGTCAAATGTTCAGAACCTCTGTCCAGAAACTCACTTCTAGGCATTTACTCCCCAGATGTAAAGTCTTCCCACGAGGGAGCAGAACTCCATGGCAAGAATTTCAATGCAGGCTTGTTTAGAACAGCAGAGTGACTGGAAATCACCTAAATGCCCATCCACGGGAAAAACATCAAATAAATAGAACCCCACGCAGCTGTTAAGAACGCAGTAAATACATTGGCATTCACAGTGGGAAAACATCCAAGGAGCGCTGGCAACCAGAAACAAGAGGCGAGTGGGAGAATGGCATAGAAAGTGGACTTTCACAGGTGTTAAGAAAGAAAAACGGGGCTGGTGCTGTGGTGTAGTAGGTTAACCCACTGTCTGTGATGCTGGTGGGCGCCAGTTCAAGTCCCAGTTGCTCCACTTCTGATCCAGCACCCTGCTATGGCCTGGGAAAGCAGCAGAAGATGGCCCAAGTACTAGAGCCCCTGCACCCACGTGGGAGACCTGGAAGAAGCTCCTGGCTCTCAGCCCCAGATGGGCCCAGTTCTGGCTATTGTGGTCATTTGGGAAATGAACCAGCAGATGGAAGACCTCCTCTCTCTGTCTCTCCCTCTCTCTGTAACTCTGCCTCTCAAATAAATAAATACTGCTTAAAACAAAACAGAAGCTGTTCTAATTTAGATAAAGACAGATGATAGATGTGATATCAGAATTTGGAGTGCCATACGATGTCACCATGTGCTTATTAATAAATTCCCAATATTAATAAGCCCATGCGGGTTCTTGCCTAATATTTAGAGAATTCTGAATACCGGCATAAATGAGTAAGGCAGCATTATACATTTTAAGCTTTTATTCAGTGAGAAAGATGCATAGGAGAGTGAGGACCCTGTCTAAAAGAGGTAAATCTGGATTCATACCGAGCACCAGGAGCCAGCCACGTGGAGGAGCATCTAGGCTAGGAAGCCTGAAGGCCACGAGCCCTGGAGGCACAGGCCTGCAAGGACCCACACTGGCAAAAGGCCACAAAGCCAAAAGAAGCAAGCAAGCCCACCGTGTCCCAGGTTTTTAATCCACTTCCAAAGGGGAGTGGTTAATTAACCCGATTGGCCAGTGGGCACACAGGTGTGGCCAGGTAGGGGCGTGAGGTCACACAGGGGCGTGGTGAAGGCGTGGTCTCCCAGCTCACAAACCTAATCAGTTTCATCCTGTATGCCTGCCTACAACAGATGGATAGATGATAGACACATAGATACATGGAGAGATTTCTGTAGAGTTTGGGCAGCGGCGATGTGTGGGAGAGGGAGTTTGAGGCTGGGAGAAGCAGAGAGAGTTTTACTTTGTCCTTCCTCACCATGCAGGTTGCCTTACAAAGCGAGAGGAACCATTGGGGAGGAGGATGGGACTCAGAAGAGTGGTTCCTTTACCTGTATTTACGCTGCAATGCTTCACAAAGAAACCGAGATGGTGAAAACGGTACATTTTATGCTAGCTTATTTTGTCACATTTTTTGAAAAAGCAAAAGAAGGAATTGAAGCCAAAGGCTTGTTAGTGGGCACAAAGATGTTGTGAGCGGAGTCTCCCAAGAGCTCGCAGAGAATGCAGATTGGGGAAAACTGCGGGATTTCAAACGTTTTTATCCCAAAGTTATCTTCCAAATTCCATTTTCCATGAGCTTTTTCAAGACCCTTTATATAATTCCCTATGTTTTCCTGAATATTTGAAATATTTTTACAACTTCACGACAAGCTTTCTCAAAAAGAATTTTTCAACATAACGAAATAAGTTAAGAAACCAGAGCGGGGCGGGCATTTGGCCTAGTGGTTCAGTTCCCGTGTAGGGTGCTTGTGTCCTACATCGCGTACCTGGTCCAAAGGTCAGCTCGGCCCCCTGCTTCCAGCTTCCTGCTGGCTCAAGTCCTTGGGTCCCTGCCACTCACGTGGGAGACCCGGATGGAGTTTCTGGCTCCTGCCTTCAGCCAGCCTTGGCCATGGTAAGCATTTGCCTTTGAAAATAACGCAATACAAATTTAAAAAAAAAAAAAAGGCACCAGGACTATGAGGGCAGTAAAATTAACTTTGTACCCATCATGCGGCGCGTGGTGGCTGAGTTTAACCATAGTTTCCTAAGAGATGCAGAAACGGAAGTCTCCATGGATGCACCTCAGATGTGGAGACAACAGAGAGACCGTTGCTTGGAGAGGCCACCCTGCCCAACCCGAGATGGGCCAACAGCTAGGAGATCGTCACCAGGGCGCAGGCGGGAGCTGGCGGGGCCCCAGCACACAGCAGCTCTGGCGGCGGGGTGGGGGATGAGGCTGGGCGCTGTGACAGAGCTCTGGAGGCCCCCACCGGGCCAAGCTGCTCCCCCAGGCTGGCTGCCCCTTCCTTCACTCGCAGCAGCACCGTGGGGATGGAGAACCGGTCTCCTGGCCGCTCTTTGACTTCTTTCAGCCCTTGGTGGGAGAGGAGAGCTGGTGGAGCTGCAGGCGTTGGAAGGGTGTTCCCCGCTCCAGGAACGCGCACGCCGGGCACACACACACACACACACTCCCTGCTTAATCTGCTGCACCTGCAGTTCTTTGATCCATTTTGGTTTCCTCTCTTTTGAAAAACATTGACCACAGCACAGTCTTGACTCTGAGGCTTTGAAAACCTTCTTCCTGTGAACTTGTGATGTGGGTGATAAGAAATAACTGGCAGAGGGCTGTGGCTGTCACCAGGGGCCTTTGTTATGGGCACTGGAGGAGGCTGGCCTGGGCTGGGGGTGTCCAGGGCCAGGACAGGGCCCCTGCTTTCTAACAATCAGCCAGCTCAGCTGGCCCCAGGTGCCCCGGGAGGCTGTGAGCGCCCTCTCTGCTCAACGCCTGTGTCTGGGGTACAGGGGAGGACCCGCACCCAAGGGGAGGGAGCAGGTGCTGCCAGGGGTCCTTCACACTGGCCCGCCCTCCATCCACCCATCCACAGCACATGTTCCTGGAGAGCAGGCTCAGGGTTCTGGATAGGCCTGAGGGGGGAGCAGGGTCTGTTGTCCCTACCTGGGAAGGACCCTGCGGGCCGCTGAGCCTGCCTCTCGTGCATGCATCGTGCCCACGTCCAGGGTTTCTGGGCTGGCATCCACTTTCTCAGAGGCCCCGATTTTATACCCTCCATGCTGATTCTTGAAGACCACAGGCTGGCAAGCAGCCTAGGCCCTCCTGGCTCCAGGCTGGCACCCTTCAGGGCATGCTCGCCTTTCAAATTCTGAGCAAGCAAATCACCCAGCATGCTGAGCGCCCCTCTTTTTCAGAGAAGGAAACTGAGCCCCAGGCAGGCTGCAGGGCTCATCCAGAGTCCCCAGAAGGGAGGGGTGGTGTCGGGCTTGGTCTCTCCTTCCTGCCATGGCCTCCCGCCCCCGACCTTCTCCACCCTGCCAGGCTCCATGGGAGGCTGCCCTGTGGGAACAGCAGTGTTTGGGGTCCCAGCCTTCTGCGTGGACAGAGAGGAGAGGGAGGGCAGGGCACCGACCCCCTCTGCAGGTTGCACAGCCTGGCTGTGTTCCTCATGAGGCCAGCATCTGGCCACACAGCCCTCTCCACTCGGCTCGTGAGTTCTGCCAGGCCCAGCTGTGGAATGGGCAGCTCCACAGGTCCAGGTGCCTCAGTGCCCTCCTCCACACTGTCCAGACCTCGACTATGGCCCCTGTATTGACTGCTCCTCCCATCACAAGATCCCCATGGGCTGTGCGCTTCCTGCTGGGCCCTGGCCTGATGCACACCATCCAACCAGCTCTGCTGCCAGGGCCGAGGGCTCTTGGGTGCTGAGCTATGAGAGCCCACAGTGGGCCCCTGGCTCCTGACTCCTGCCCTGTCCTCGGGCTCTGCTCACACCGGGACCCCTCACCCCGCCCCGCCCCGCCCCCTGCTTCTCTACCTCCAGAAGTCTGGCGATGTTTAGAGGATGAGGGCACAGGAAGCAGCCCTCCCTGACGCCAGCCCCAGGACGCACCAGGTGTCACCAGTGGTGTCACTAGGCACCCAGGGCCCTGGGACAAGGTGTCTTGGAAGGCTGTGCAGGGTGACTTCACCTTGCTGGGACCCCTGGCCGGTGGAGCTCACTCACTTATCCATGCGCTCACTCCCAATGCACAGGGTCTGGCTCCACACCAGGACCACCCCTGAGGGTCCGGGGTGCCATTCCTCAGGGAGGCTGGCCCTGGCCCTGGCCCTGGCCCTGGCAGAGGCTGGCTGCCCCAGCACCAGCTCTCTGCACTGCTCCCTGTCTTGTAGCCTGTGTCACGCTGGTAGCCCTTGCCCATGGCCCATGCTCCCCAACTTGCACTGTGCCCTCTGCAGGTCTGTGTCTGAGCCACTTCCCACCACAGACCCCACAGCTGGCAGAGCTGAGCACACCAAAGGGGCTCCACAAACACTTGTCGAGTAGCAATGGGGACGTGCTCACTGCTCTTGTACCCAGGTGGCCTCGGAGAGAACAGCGATGGGCCAGACAGGTGAATTCCTGTGCACCTGCGGGGTCTGGAGACCCGGCTCTCGTCCCTGCTCTGCCTGGTACTAAGTCTGTGACCGTGACAGAAGTCCCTGCCCTTCAGGTTCCTCCTCGGAAAGACAGGGCGAATGCATCCCTTCGCTTTCTTGTGCTTCATAACCCATTAACACACATGAGGAGCCTGGAACAAGACACAGCGTCCGCTGTCCCCCAGGTTCTGTGGGTCAGGGGTGCAGGCGCGGCTCAGCTAGGCTGCAGCCCAGATGCCAGCCAGGGCAGGGTTCTCCTCCGAAGGCTCAGTGGGGGTTGGAGCGGCTTCCAGGCTGAGGCAGCTTGTTGGCAGAGTTTGTCTCCCTGGGGTGTAGGGCTGTCATCTACTTGCTGGTGCTGCCGGGGCTGCTCTCGGGTTCCTGCCAGGAGGCCCTCTCCCAGTGCCCGGTCAGATCACGGCCACTTAAGTCGTCAGCATCAGCGAGGGAGAGAGTGCCCGGCAGCAGTCTGCCCGCAAGACCAGCTCCTCGCTAACACAGCACAGCGGCAGCCCTGGCATCCACGGCGTCCGCCAGCTCTGCCGTGGTCTGTCGGCCATGAACAAGTCACAGGTGCAGCCTGCACTCGGAGTGGGGAATGGCAGACGGGCTGGCCGTGGGGTGCAATGTCTCTCCCACCGTGCTGCCGAGGTCTTGAGTGAGAGAAGTCACAGACACTGACTTGGGAAACGTCATAAGAGGCAACCAAAAGCAACTAAGCCCTACTGCCTTGCGCCCAGCTGCTTCCGCCATGTTGGCCACCTGTCTGGATCTTGAAGACAGTGTGATTTGCCATGTGCTGGTAACCCATAGGATCAGCAGGTCTTTTTATCTTGGAAGATGAGGCTTGGATCTTACTGGTTTTTCTTGTCTCTGACGCTTAGCTCTGGGTTTAGCTTGGCTGCTGCACGCGTGTTGAGCCACAGCACCATCTAGAATGATTTAATTCAGTCCAGAGCTGCAGCCTGGGAGACACGTGGTGGCTGGGGTGGAGTGGGTGGGAGCAAGCATGGGCTGGGTGCACAAGTTTGGTGACAGAGTGGGAGGGGCGGGAAGAGCATTGGCAGGGACCAGCTCGTGGGCCCCACCCTGGGAAGCCCCGTGGCCCCTGTTGCCATGTTTGTCTGCCTGCCTCCGCCCCAGGCTGTCTTCCATGCTCGCTGTTCAATTCTCCTCCCATCCTCACTACTTTCCATGGTTGACTTGCTCTGTTTGTTCCGTGAAGGTGCATAAACTGAGGCCCAGAGAGGGAGAGTGACTTCTCCTGGGCACACAGCTGCTGGCTGTTCTGAGCAGCTGGACCAGGCCGTCCTCTCCACGGCCACCCTCACACCCACGTCTGCAGGCCACACCTGCCCTGGCTCTCCCTCACCCAAGACGCTCTCACTACCTCCCGCCCCCTGCACCCTTACTTCCATCCCTGCACCCTTACTTCCGGCACTTTCTCAGCCCCAGGTGCTGCAGCCTCCTGCTCTCCCTGGCCCTGGCCCAGCGCCTGCCGGGGTGCTCAGTCCAGACCCTGGGCATGGGGAGCCTTTCCTGGCAGGGACTGTAGTGGCGTGAGGCTCACACCTCTGGGCAGCTGTTGCTCAACCTTGATGTGCAGAGAGCAAAGCTGAGGGACCCTTTCTGTCATTTCTGTGCATAGTCGTGGCCCTGGAGAGCTGGGGTCACCTCCGAGAGGCAAGGGGCCTTGCCTTAGCTGAGGTGGGGGTGGGGGCAGAGCTGGAGTCCTGCCTGGGTGGGATTGCCGCCCTGGGACTGCACTCAGTGTGCCCAGCTGTGTGCGCTTCTGTACTGTTGGTAGATGTGTTGTGTAGAGGGGACGACGGAGTGCAGAGTCGGTAGCCCAGGGCCAGGGCGGTAAGGGCTTATGAGCATCTGAAGCTTTGGTAAACCCCTCCCAGGGGACGCTTTTCTTGCCCCACCTGCTTTTCCGGAAGGAGTTCCCCAGAGCCCATCTTGTCCTAAGGGTTGGGAGAGCAGGGAAGCCTGCGTTCGTGTTCCCTTTGCACCCAGATGTGGTACAGAGAGGGTGGGGGCTGGTGGCCAGGGCTCCGAGAAGCGGCCGTGTCCCTGGGTGGGAGGTCGCCTGGGCCTGAGCCAGGGCTGTGCTGAGACTGAGCCTGGGAGGCGGCTGCTGGGAGGCCTTCCGTGGACTGGCATTACCCCGAAGCCCAGTGGGACTTCCAAGAAAACACTCTAGAAACGGGCAGGGACCCAGGGGAAGAGCATCCCGCAGCCTGGCTCCACCCCCTTGCATAAGTCCAAGCCATTCCGCACTCTTGGGGGTAAGGCCCAGAAAAGGAGACGGCACACAGCGGGCACTCACACCCCTGTGCCTCCCCGGCCACCAAGTGCGAGCTGTGGGCACTGACCCCTGGGGTCCTGGGCACAGGACAAAGCGCCACCCACTAACACACCCACCCACGACCGTGCTCTACGTCACATGCACAGGCGCAATCACGTGTTCGCAGGCCGTGACAACCCAGTCACACAGAAAAATGACATGGCACCTGCTGGGACAGAACCCGGGGCCCTCACACTCATCAGCACAGAAGCGCACACAGCCGGGCACAGGTCACACATGGTCACACTCAGACTCAAACCACTCCACACAGCCACGGCCGCACCCTGCCGATGCTTGGCACACGGCAGCACCGTCATTGGGGGGCAGGGGGCGGCAGTCACAGCGCAGACCCTGAGAGGCGCTGCAGCACAGCACAGAGGAGGGGCTGGGAGGGACGAAGGAGTCGCTCTGGCCATCGGACAGTCCACTTCCTGGTCATCCCTTCAAAGCAGCAGAAATGAGCAAGCCTCCCCTCCCCCACCCCCGCCCCCTCGGCCGCCCAGCCGAGCATTCCTGGGTCCTGATGCAGCCTCCACCACCTCCAACCTCCCTCCCCTTTGGCCCCGGCTGGGCTGCTGGCAGGAAGCTTGGAACAGCCAGGATGGGGACAGCAGTGAGTCAGCAAGAAGCGGCTCAGGGAATGCCAGGCAGGCGGTGACTAGGGAGCCTGTGGTTGCTGGAGCCCCCAAGGGCGGAGGGGCTGCTCTGCACGAGAGGGGCTGGGGGCTGTGGCACTGGCCGGGGACTAGGGTGTGCCTACTGCAGAGCAAGGCCTCTGCTCCCAGGAAGCAGATGTCAAGGGCCGTGTTCCTCCCCTAGCTGAGCCAGGGCCTAGCTTCTGCGGCCTCTCTCACCTGTCCTGGGCCTCTGCCTCCATGTGGTCACCAGCTAGGCCTGTCCAGCATGGCCCCCACGCCTCCCCCCAACCCCGCCACTGATGCCGCCGCACCAGGAGGCAGGACTGCACCTGCGAGTGGGGAAGGGCACCTGCAAGGTGATTCGAGAGCCTGGTGGATGTGGAGAGATGGAGATGCGCAAACACTTCGTGAGCCCTCTCCCTCCAGCCCCTGGGGCCTTCCCGGAGGACGCCCCTGCTTTCTCCTGAGGATCCAGGCAGCCCAGCTAGGAGGGCCGGGCCCCTCCCAGAGGAGGCAGCAGAGGGTGCCACCTGCAGACAATGGCGCCATATTCAGCCATGTGACACTCAGGGAGTCACTGCTTCACGTCCGAAGAGCAAGATTTTGAATGTCAAGTCCGCAGGAACTTTTCTACAACAGTGACTTCCTGCCTGCAGCAGGACAACGGACTCCCCCCAGCGTCGTTCTCAGGGTCCTTGTCACCAACAGCTGCTCTCTGGACCAGGCTACAGCGACCCCTTCTTGGGCTCAGAGTCCAGAGTCCAGTGTGGTCGTGGAAAGACCACACATGCAGGAGCCTGCTAGGCTGCCACGTTAGAAAGCGGAGGTGAAAATAAAGACAGAGGGTGGTGGTCGACACGGGCGTCTCTTTCTCTATCTCTCCCTTTTAAAGATTTATTTATTTTTGAAAGTCAGAGTTGCAGAGATACACACACACACACACAGAGAGAGAGAGAGAGAGAGAGAGAGAGAGAGAAACTTCTACCCTCTGGGCCACTCCCTGAATGGCTGAAATAGCTAGAGCTGGGCTGATCCTAAGCCAGGAGCCAGGATCTTCTTCTGGATTTCCCAAGTGGGTACAGGAGCCCAAGTACTGGGGCCATCTTCTGCTGCTTTCCCAGGTGCATTAGCAGGGAGCTGGATCAGAAGTGGAGCAGCCGGGATTTAAACTGGCACTCATATGGGATGCCGCTGCAGCCAGCAGCTCTACCCACTGCACCACAGCCTCTGCCCCCGGGGTCTTTCCCTTCTGCCCCTTGGACTCCTCCCAAGAGGAGGGCCAGCTTTCATGCTCCCTTCTTCCCAGCTGCAGGGGCTCAGCCTGCCTCCCCTCCTCCGGGCACCCCATCCCTCCTCCTCGCCTTGCCGAGGAGTGTGTCCCATTGCTGATGGGTCCCTGTTCCTGGCTGTCCCTAGTCTTGAAGACAAGAACCAGTATCCCTTCTTATCCCTTCGGATCACTCCAGGAATGCAGGATGTTAACAAAGTTCAGAGCCACAGGAAAGTTATAGAGGTTCTGGCATCTTATCTCGCAGCTGATCTATTTTTTAAAAGCACAAGCCATCCCCATTTCAGATCTGTAATATGATAAAATAAACTCCCAATAGGTAATATTAAAGCAAAAAATGAAGCTGCAGAAGAAGTATTTTATTTTGGAATGGGGAAGATCTTTCTACGCCGAAACCCAAAGAAGCCTGGTGTGTTGAGATGTATAAAAAAAAATGTGTGACATTCTGGACAACAAAAGCTCTATCTGCAAAGTCAAAACACAAAGGACAAGACAGGGGAAATATTTGCAACAGATGAAACAAGGGGATTGTCTCCCTAAGCTACAAGAGGTTTTACAAGTCCCAAAGAACAGAACAATCCAGCAGAAAATGGACAAAAGTCATGAGCAAGTGATCCAAAGAAGAAATATAATAAGCTAGGAAGTGTGTGCAAATATGTTCACCCTCTCTGTAGTTTTAAACTATCACATCAGATCTATCAGCATGGTAACCATTAGAAAGATGGACGGGCAAGCATTTGGTGCAGCCGTTAAGACACCACTTGGAGGGCAAATGGTGTAGTACAGTGGGTTAAGACGTCTGCAATGCCGGCATCCTGTACGGGCACCGGTTCGAGTCCTGGCTGCTCCACTTTCCATCCAACTTCCTGCTGATGCGCTCGGGAAAGCAGCAGAAGGTGGCCCACGTCCTTGAGCCCCTGCATCCACATGGGAGGCTCAGATAGAGTTCCAGGCTCCTGGCTTCATGCAGCCCCAGCTATTGCAGCCATTTGGGGAGTGAACCAGTGGATGGAAAACATGTCTCTCTCTCTCTCTCTCTCTCTCTCTCTCTCTCTCTCTCTCTTTGTCTCTCCCACTCCCTCTGTAATTCTGCCTTTCAAATAAATAAATAAATCTTTAAAAAAAAGACATCACTTGGGATGCCCATATCTCACATCGGAGAGCCTTGGTTCCAATCCAGGCTCTGCTTCCGAGAGTCCAGCTTCTTGCTAATGTGCATTCAGGCAGGCGGAAGGTGATGGCCCAGGTAGTACCCCTGTGGGAGACCACCACTGAGGTCCAGGCTTCTGGTTTTATCCTGCCCTAGTCCTGGCCATTGCGGGCATGTGAGGAGTGAGCCAGCAGGTGGAAGATGTAGCTCTCTTGCTCACTTGTTTTGTCACATTTTTTCTCCCCTATATTTCAACTATAAATAAAAAAGAATGCTATGTAGAATTGACAAGATATGGGTTAATGAGTATTTTCATAGACTATTACTTTGGAAGGAGAACTGGTACAAATCTTTTTTGGGAGGGCAATTCAGCAACATCTATAAGGGGACCCATAGATGTCGGAAAATGACATTGAAAATTAATAACAAAAAAATGTAGGGGCTAGCGCTGTGGCATAGTAGGTTAAGCCTCCGCCCATGGTGCTGGCATCCCATATGGGTGCCAGTTCATGTCCTGGCTGCTCCTCTTCTGATCCAGCTCCCTGCTTGTGGCCTGAGAAACCAGTAGAAGCCCAAGTACTTGGGCTCCTGCACCCATGTGGGAGACTCTGAGGAAGCTCCTTGCTCCTCGCTTAAAATCAGCTCAGCTCTGGCCATTGTGGCCATTTGGGGAATGAACCAGCGGAAGGAAGACTTTTCTCTCTGCCTCTTCTTCTCTCTGCAGCAACTCTACCTTCCAAATAAATAATAAAGTCTTTAAAAAAATGCAAACTTGACTTCTCAACATAAGCTTCATCAGGTCCAAGATGCTTTGGTAAGCAATGATGCCAGCCACTTAGTCCATCCCGAAACACTGAGGGTTCTGGGAATTGAACTGGGTCAGAGCAGCCATTTTTACATTAGTGACAGAAGAAAAGTGGGTGCCCTTTAAAGATTTTATTGTAAGGTTAAGAAGCCAAATCCTCCGCCTGCGGGGCCAGCATCCCATATGGGTGCCGGTGCTAGTCCTGGTTGCTCCTCTTCTAGTCTAGCTCTCTGCTGTGGCCCGGGAGTGCAGTGGAGGATGGCCCAGGTGCTTGGGTCCTGCACCCGCATGGGAGACCGGGAGGAAGTGCCTGGCTCCTGGCTTCAGATTGGCACAGTACTGGCCGTGGTGGCCATTTTGGGGGTGAACCAACGGAAGGAAGACCTCTCTCTCTCTCTCTCTCTCTCTCTCTCTCTCTCTCTTTCTCTGTAACTCTATCTGTCAAATAAATAAATTAAAAAAATTTTTTTAAAAAGAAGCCAAAAATAATGAGAAGGAGCCAAACCAGGACTGTAAAATGGGTGCCTAATGATCTTCCAGGAAAACTCTCCCCAGACTGGTGAGAGGAATGAGTTAGTGGTGGTGCAGGCTCTTGGACAAAACCTTCCTAGGCCCCCTGCTAAAGCCCTGGCTAACCTTCTCCAAGCAGATGCTCTCGTTCTCAGGATCTTCAGAAAGTCAGCAGCAAAATGCCTTGAGCACCCCCAAACCCTGCCGCCACGGCCTTCCCTCTTGGCTGGGCCTCCTTGGCCCCGGCGCGCTCTTCCAGCCATCGGCAGGCCCTGCTGGGGTTGTGCTTTGTCTGCAAGCTAACACAGGAAAAGCCGAGTTTCCTCTCCCGCTGCAGTTCTTGCCCCAAATGCCTCAGGGTCTTGATGCTACTGGTTCCAACGCTCCGTTTCAAGTTCCACCCTCATCCACAGCTGATCTGGGTGCAACTGTTTTGGCACCCGTTAGACACAAAGTTTGCTCAAGTTTAATTCTCAGTCAGAATTGTGTAAGCTGAGTCAGTGGCGATGTCTGTGGCGTTGGCCATTGTTTTAGCTGTTAATTATTTGTCCTCTTCAATTAGGACATGGGCAAGATTAATTTTTTATTTGCAAATTGATGGGGATGGTTTGCTGCCGCAGGCTTTGTCTTTACCATTGTCTCATCCTTTCAAAACAAGTCCTCTCATTGCGAACTTTGGGGCATTGTCCCTATAAACCTTTTTGGAAAGCGTCAGATTTCACCATTCTCCCATCCAGCTTCACCATAAATTTGATGTTTGTTCTTGCCTTAATTTTAGGGGAATTCATGTTTTTCCTGTAAGGGTTGTTTTCTTTCTTTGTTTCTCTGAAATTCATGTATTTATTTGAAAGGCAGAGTTGCAGAGAGAAAGAGAGATGAAGGAGAGAGAGAGAGAGGGAGAGAAAGAGAGAGGTCTTCCATCCACCAGTTCACGCCCCCAAATGGCCACAACGGCCAGGGCTGGATCAGACCAGTCAGGAGCCTGAAACTCCATTCTAGTCTCCCACATGGGTGACAGGGGCCCTACAATGAGGTGTGACTTCATCTCCCACTGCTCTACCAAACACACTTGCAGGGAATTGAATCAGAAGTGGAGCCGCCCGGATTGAACTGGGATGCCGGCAGCATTGCTGATGGCTGTTCAACCCATTGTGCCACAACCCCAGCTCCGAGGTTCTTTTCAAACTGATACTGTATCCTTCTTAGTGCCCCATCCAGGATCCTGTTCGTACATGTTATAGCAAGCTAGGCTGAGTTTGTTCTGGGGAAGACAAAAATATTTTGAACTCTATTCGCAATTTTCTCATAATATACACTTTCCATACACTTTTTAAAAAGATTTATTTATCTGAAAGTCCGAGTTAGAGGGAGAAAGAGAGAACTTCTGGTTCACTCCTGAAATGGCTGCAATGGGCAGGGCTGGGCCAGATCAAAGCCAGGAGCCAGGAGCTTCACCTAGGTCTCCTAAGACCTTGGGCCATCTTCCGCTGTTTTCCCAGCTGGATTGGCAGTGGAGCAGCCAGGACATGGCGCTCCTGTGGGGTAATATCGTCCCAGGTGGCAGCTTTACCTGCTACCCCACAGTGCTGGTCCCTCTGCTAATGTCGGAGATTCCCTCTGGCTTTGGGGAAGCCATCAGCGCCGCAGCCCGGGGGGCAGCCCGTGATGCGGCTGGCTCGCTCAGGGTGGCGCGTCCTCTCGGCTGTGGACCCGCGACCGAAGCTGGTCCCACAGGATGTGTTTCAGCAGCTGCTCTGGAAGACCAGGACAGACACTTCCCTCTCCTTGTCGCCTACAGAGGTGTGACCCGAGTCACTCCAGCTGGTTTTCCTACAGGGACAAAAATGAGTGTGAGGACAAAGCAAGACTGAGGGCCGAACAAGACAGAACCGCCAGAAATTGAAGCTAAAGCCCGATGATGTTGTGAGTCCCTGGATCAGGCCGCGCCTGAATCCCCCTCACCCCTGGGACTTCTGATACAAGGGGGAGTCCATTCCCATGTCCTCAGCCCCTTTTGGAGGAGATACTTGATCACCGCGTGCTTTTCCAGAAATCTCTGAGCGGGCACAGCCCCTCACCCTTGCACGCAAGGAGGTGTCCGGCCTCTGTGAGGTTTTGCCTCAGAGAACAGAGTCCTGTCCATTCTTCTCAACAGCTGGGAAGCTCTGACTGCCTCCGCCCAAGGTTTGGGGTGAGGCTGGAGCGATGAGAGGATTGGGGGGAGCAGCTCCCCGTCAGCCTCCTGCAGCCACGTGAGCGAGCCAGGTGTTAGAACCTCACTCAATATCTCCCAGCCGTGTTTCAGACAGAAAACGACAAATGCCCAAGTGTCCTCCAAGGGCGGGGCTGCTGGCACTCCAGCTGCACCGGGGCAGCCTCTGCAGGCCTAAACGTGACGGAAGAAGTGTTCTAGATCTGCTATGGGAGGTTCCCCAGGAAACCGCTGACTGAATAACAAACAAACAAGCCAAAAATCAGATTGTGGGTTAAGCTGGCACCTGCAACATTGGCATCCCATAAAGATGCTAATTCAAGTCCCAGCTGCTCCAAGTCTCCCATGGATGAAGCAGGAGCCCAAGCACTTGGGCCATCTTCTGCTGCTTTCTGAGGCACTTTGTCAAGGAGCTGGACTGCAACGGCCAGGACCCGAACTGGCGCCCATATGGGATGATGGTACTGTAGGCTGTGGCTTAACCCACTGAGCCACATTGATGTCCCTTCCCTTTTGTGTTTTAAAAGCTACAGGTCTGGGCCGGCGCCGTGGCTTAACAGGCTAATCCTCCGCCTTGCGGCACCGGCACACCGGGTTCTAGTCCCGGTTGGGGTGCCGGATTCTGTCCCGGTTGCCCCTCTTCCAGGCCAGCTCTCTGCTGTGGCCCAGGAAGGCAGTGGAGGATGGCCCAAGTGCTTGGGCCAAGCACCCGCATGGGAGACCGGGAGAAGCACCTGGCTCCTGGCTTCGGATCAGCGCGATGTGCCGGCCGCAGCGGCCATTGGAGGGTGAACCAACGGCAAAAAGGAAGACCTTTCTCTCTCTCTCTCTGTCTCTCTCTCTCTCACTATCCACTCTGCCTGTCAATAAATAAATAAATAAATAAATAAATAAAAATAAAAACTACAGGTCTGTAGGAAGGTTTCGTTTTACAGCAATTTAAAAAAATCTCTGGAGACTAGAATTCTCAAGGATTTACGTCCGCTATTTTTCCTTTTCCTTAGTGACTTTTCTAGTGTAATAGTAAACGTTCTTACTGTCTCGGTCTCTGGTCCATAGCGCCCCAGTTCCTTTTGTGGTCATGACTGGACGGCTCACAGGAGCTGTCATTGTGTGGGTGTGCATCCAACGCCCGCTGCTCCACAAAGCTCCAGGCAGCACTGCTCGAGGGCGGGTGGGGCTCAGGGCAGGGCTGTGCGTTCAGCTGTCCTGAGCCTGGGGTGTGGTCCTGGTGACAGAGCATACTGTGCCCAGCGGGGACCTGCTGCTCAGCTTGATTAGAGGAAGACACCAGCTGGAGGCATAGGCTCAATGATCCAAAGATATCAAACCCTAATCCCCTGACACCTGTAAATGGTGTGTTCCATGGAAAACGGGTAATAGCAGATGTGATTAAGGATCCTGGGATGGGTAGATACCTTTGCATTACTCTGGTAGATAGCAACTGTGCTCACCTATGAAAGGCCGAGGAGGAGGTGGCACAGCTGGAGGAAAGGCCATGCGATTATAGAGGCAGAGGCTGGAGGGATGGAGCCACAAGCCAAGGAATGCCAGCCGACAGCAGAAGCTGGCTGTACATGGGGCAGGTTCTCCCCAGGGGAGCACGGCCCACCTGCTGCCTTGATTTCCACCTGGCGACACTGACCTCGGACGTCCGCCCTCCAGAATCATGGGAGAAGAAACCTGTGCAGTTTTCAGTCAGCTACCAGAATCACGCCGTTGCAGCACAATAGCCACAGGGAGCTAAGACAGCCCGAGAAAGCGGGGCTCGCGAATGCTCTCCAGTGTTGATTTGCCTTCCTGGTGAGGTACTGTGCAGGCTGCAAGAAACCCATGAGGTTGCTTTCCCTAGACACCTGCCGGGGTGGGGGTGCTGAGCTAGCTAATGGGGGGGAGCCTGCCCCGGGCTCTGCCTCAGCCCTGCTGGGGGGGTGGGGTTGCCTAGCAACCAAGAGGCCTGATCAGGCTCCCCGCTGTGTCCTGATTTTGCTCTCAGAGGTAGCCCACGCTTCTATTGTTAGAGCTCAGAAGCTATTAAAAAATTAATAGAACAACACCAAGCCTGGCTCAAAACAACTTTCCTGGGGTTCTAAAAATGGAATCCTGGCCAGTAGTATCACTTCTCACTCCCACAATAGTAAAATTTCTCGCTCCCACATGCTCTGTTAGGTTGTGACTGGCACAAGAGGGAACTGCTATTCATGGCAACTCGCCTGATGTAACCCCTCGGTGAGCCATCTGCCCACGAACGGTGGCAGTGACGGGCCCTGGGACAGCAGGCTCCGCTTGTCCTCCTACGCCACCCCTCCCCAGGGTGACAGCAGCAACAGTGACAAGCTGGCTGCATTGCCCCAGCACTTCGACCGTTTCCCAGGCTGGGCGGTCCCCCAGCTCTCCTGAGGACAGGGCTCTGGTGGCCTGGGCAGGTCTGCCAGCAGCACAGGTGCCACCCTAGCGGCCTCCCTCATTGATTCCTGCCAGGCACTCTGCAGACTGCGAGCGTGAGCTGGGCAGCGGTCCGACCCTTCAGCTCAAGCACGTGGCCCTCGGATGGGAGTGCCTCAGGCCTGAGCTTGCGCAGACCTGGCCCCACCGGGCTCACGTTTCCAGCTGAGCTGATACACAGCAGCTGCCCGGGGCTGGAAGGCCCGAGAACACAGCCGGCGCTGCTGCTCCCTGAGGGCCACGGGGGTCTTGACCAAGGAGGTGATCCTGCGGGGAGGGCCTGGAATATGGGGCACACTTCACTCACTGGGAGAAGCAGGAGGGGCCTCCCAGCAGAGGAACTGGCACGTGTGAAGGCACTGGGGCATGGCTGGCCAACAGCTACAGTTCCACAGTGGCCTCCGTATCCATGGGCTCGGTGTCCTCAGACTCCACCCACAGCCTGGAGTGCAGTGGAACCTGCTGATACAGAGGGACAACTGTCTACAGTGGAGGATGCCCCAAGTCCTTGGGCCCTTGCACCTGCGTGGGAAACCCTGGTGGAGTTCCAAACTCCTGGCTTTGTCCTGGCCCAGCCCTGGCTGTTGTGGTCATCTAGGGAATGAACCAGTGGATAGAAGATTTCTCTCTCTCTCTCTCTCTCTGTAACTCTGCCTTACAAAATAAATAAATCGATATTTAAAAAATAATAATAAAGCTCGGAGGGTCTTGGGTGGGAGAGTACAAGCTCCACCCTCTCTCCACCCCGAGCCCACCTCTTGCCTGTGTCTCCTGCCAGGCATATGAGCTGAGTTCTGCCTTCAGAGAGCCTGCACTGCGGGGCTTGGGTGTCCCCATGGGGCAGGACTGACACTGCTAATACCCCTTGGCTCCAGGAAGAGCCTGGGTGGCTGTGCTGTAGAGGGTAGGAGCTTCTGCCAAGGTCTGGGTCTCATTGCTTGCCCCTCATTCCCCACCTCCTCCCCCGGAGACCAGAGCTTCAAGTTCAGCGCCAACTGGGTCTGCTGCCTCTGCTCTTCTGTTCTGAGATCCTGGACCCTTCTTTCCTCAAAGGGGATCAGAGCAGGGGGCAGCAGTGTCCCTGTGGGGCCCGTGCAGGTGACAGCGCCCAGGAACCTGACCGTGTAATGAAAGGATTGTGTCTTCATGGGTTTACCTTTCAACACAAGGGCTCACCGTGTTGTCCCTGCCTGTGACTCTGCCTAGGTGCCGTGCCCTGCTGCCTGGCTCTGTTCTGTCCTTTGCAGTGGGCTCCACAGCTCAGCTGCAGCTGGGTCTGAGCACAGGGACTCGGGTTTGCCATCAGCCACCCAGCTGGGGACAGGGATGCTTCCCATTGGCAATGCACAGCTGCACCTGTCCTGGAGGGGCACCCAGGTGTCACCCAGCTATACATGGGGGAGTCCAGTCTCATGCAGAAAATTGCTGATTGCTAAACCCTGTGCTCGGCGCCCAGCCTGTCTTAGGCCAAGGCAATGGGGAGCCACCGAAGAGCTTTGAGCAAGAGAGCGACACAGCTGCACTGCTTTTTGCAAAAGCCAAGCCTGGCTGCAGGGGCAATAGGAGGTGCCAGTGGGAGCCCAGCATCCGCATGCTTGGTGCCGGAAGTCTGTGATGAGCACTCAGAGCAGCTGGTACCTGTGGTGCAAGAGCCGTGGCCTGGGCCAGGCCACTCATCCCCCGCTTGGCTGGAGGAGGGCCCATTTGGCTGCAAAATGGAGCAGGCGCGAAGAGAGACATGTGGCTGGTGTGACTGCGGTTGAGGAGGCTGCTGGGCCTCCCTTCGTGCTGGTGAGTCAGTTGCCCATGCCTTGCGACTTCCTGGGATTGGAACAGGGGCTGTGTGAGGGAGGAGGTGGGGGGTGCCCCCAGGGAGGCTGCCTGCTGCCCTGCCTCTCCTTGCACCCAGGAGACATGGGTTTGGGAACCTCTTCTCTGCACTGAGGCTGGGCAACCCCATGCGGTGCTAACGCTATCCAGCCTTGCCCTCTGCCCAGTTCTTGTCCTGCAGGCCTGAGCACCCAGGGGTGATCCAGAGCAGGGCTGGGAGGCAAACGGGCTTGCACTTCTTCCCTCTGGTAGCTGGCAGCTGTCCCAGCCTGAGGATGCCCAAGCTCTCTCGTCCGAAGGACTTGCCCATGAGCTGCTTCCCTCGGTGGACTCTGTCTCTGCCCACAGCCCCCCAGAGAACAGTAAATGCCAGCCAAGGTCAGCTGGCCCTCCCCTGGAGCCCTGGGCTTCTCCAGAGGTGTGGAGGACAGTAGGACATCCAGCACCCCTACGGCATGGACGGCCATGGCTGGACAGGCCTGGTTGTCTGTGGTGTCCCGGAGCACAGCTCCGCACCTGCAGGGCCAGATGACATGCTGGGGGCAACTTTGCCTGGAGTTCCTGGAGCCCGACTCCGAGGGCCCTGTGGATGCAGATTGGCTCTACAGAGGGAGAGCTGGGGGTGTTGGCCCTTGGCCTGAGACAGGGAGGGCAGGAGGACGGCTGGCGCCATTGTCCTCACCAAACTCGGGGCCCCAGAGGTCAGAGTGTGAGTCACTGGTTCAGGCTTGGCTGCTCCCTGGGCTCTATCTGGAGGCGGTAGGGGAGTCAGGGTGGGGTTGGGGCAGTAGGGGAGGGGACCCAGGGCAGCCTCTCTGGGGGCGGGAGCACAGGGACGGGGGTGAGGGGGCAGGTGCCTCCCAGGAGAGTCCATGGACAGTGGAAAAAAGGACATGGGCAGGCAAGAATGACGACTCCTTGGGCTGTCTCTGAGTAAAGCAACAAGGAGTGGGTGGAGCTGTGGGCCAGTTGAGTAATGGTCTCACGGGGGATGGCCAGAAAGGAGGAGGATGTGTGACCCTCGGTGGCTGGGAGGCCAGTGAAGTCACTCTCCTGGACCGAGTGCCTCCAGTGTCTCAAGATGGCAGAGCCAGCGCCTCCTCAATGACCCAAGACCAGACTCTGGACTTCATCCATTCATTCAACAAACAGCCATTGGAGAGAAAAGGGCTAGGCACACGATGCCTAGCCAGCAGGTCCATGCCATGGTCCACAGAGGTCCAGGGCAGAGAGGGGGGGGCACAGCCAGAGGGCGTGGCTCTGCTGGGTGATGACAGGGAGGGCTTCTCAGGGGAGGTAGCAACTGACTGTAAAGAGAGAATTGGAAAAGACACTGCAGGCAAAGGGCAGGTGGCATCCAAGGGCCGTGGAGCAGGGGCTGCCTCGGGCGGCAGGGTGAAGTGTGAGAACTACAAAGCACGAGGGGCCTGGGTTCAAGTCCGGCTTCCACCAGTCAGCAGCTGCAGAGCGTGTGCTGGCTGCTCACCCCCGAGCCTCAGTTTCTGTCTGTGCAATGGGCACGGCCGTGAGCGGGTGCTTCTGTACGCATCGGAAGTGACTGCGCCTTGCAAGCTGTGAGCAGCTCTGCAAACTCGAGGCTGCCCAGGACAGCACCTCAGCAGCAGCCGCCCCTGCATTGACCTTTGGGGACACTGTTTCCTGGAGTATGGCTACAGAGGCTGCTGTCACCACCAGTCATTTTCACGCTAAAGGTGATCTTTGTGTTTTGACATTTTCATATGCTCCATGTGGTCACTTTGTATGGGACCAGCCCCGGCCAAGGTCGGGGGAACCTGCTGCAGGTTGGGGTAGGGGAGGCTGAAGGTTGAATCCGCCTGGAGAGTGGATGGTGATGCCCGGGAGGGTGGGGCCCACGTGCCCTCTGCAGGACAGTCACACACACACATCATGACAATGTGAAAAAAGGAAAGAATGAAAAAAAAAAAAACACAAAGAGGAGGGGCAGGTGAACCCCTGGCCTCAGTGAGAAAGTCTGCGGCCTCCTGCTGCCCCCCACGGCCGCCCACCCCTGGGCTCAGCATCTTCAGCTTTGCAGCGACCTGAGGCGGAGCAGGGCAGGCAGCAGGGGAGGAGGGCGGGCTTTCCAGACTGGGTCATCAGGTGGCAGAGCTCGGCCCAGTCTGCCCCGCCCCCAGTGATCTGCGACTCAGGGGTCCTGTGCCCAAGGGTGGGGCCCCAGCGGGCTGCTGAGCTTGGGACTGCACGGGGATGAGGCTGTGCTTGGGGCCAGGAGGCCTTGGGCACAGGGCCTGGCCCCTGGCCCCTCTCCACGCCCCTCAGTGCTCTTGTGGCTTTTGAGATGCCCCTGCCAGCCACGCCTGGCTCCGGGGCCTGGAGTGCCCCCTTTCAGGTCCCTGGTTGGACCCCGGCTGTGCTAGCACAGTGGGGCTGGGGGGGGGGGTGCAGATTCTGCTCCTCCTGACCAAAGGGTCACCCTGGCTGGCCCAGTGACCTGCGACATAGTGACCTTCGTCAGAGGGGGGCCCCCAGGGCTGCTGAGCCCAAGTCCCCCCCAGGGTGAGGCTCCTCTCAGGGCCCCCAGGCCCTCATGCTCTGAACCATTGTGTTAAACTGCTTCACATCCGGTGCTTGGAGACGTCAAGCACGTGACAATGTCCGTATCCAAGGTTGCTTTATAAACCAGGAATTCTTCCACAAGCTTGGATCAGTTGTCAAATATCGTTGGAAGTAGCCCAGCGTGTGTCAAAACCATGGAGCTATAGGAGAAAATTAAAGTAGCTGTATCTCCTGAATCCATTGTTTCAAAACTAGCCACAAACTGACATGATGACATTGTCCCTTCCTTCCTTTTTAGATGATACATTATTGTCGAATCCTCCTGAAGGTCGACGTTGGTCATTTATCTTCATGCTCAGCGTCATGGCCAAGTCCGCCCCTCACTCCTCTAGTAAGGCGCCTCTTCCACGGCGCCCTCCTTCCTGTGTTCGGGTGTTACCCACAGCAGAGCCATCTTCCCGTCACCCCCCAGTCACCACCGCAGCTTCCGCCCACTGCTCTGTGTCCAGCCTCTCTTATCTGCTTCCCCTGGCTGGTTGGAAACTCGACGTGATTTTCCTGTTCTAATGGACCCCAAAGGGGTCTGCATCGCAGCCCATGAGCTCAGGCAGGAAATAGAAATAGGAAGGGAGATTATGGGAAAGAGAATTGGCCATTTTTGTATTATTATTCACGGATGATATAATTGCATACCTAGAAAACCCAAGAGAATTCCCTGAGAGGCAAATATAACTCATGAGAGTCGGAGCTGGCTGAGAAATAGCCACTGACACTCGCAGAGGACACAGCCCACACTAGGTGTCCTGCGTGCAGCCCCCATTCCATACCACGACCGTCATCCTCCTCGCGAAGGCAAGGAAACTGAGGCCCCGGGGAGGTCACTGCCTTGGCCGGGACTCTGGCCGCTTGGCTCCTGTGCCTGACTGCTTAACGCCTCTGCTTCTGAGCAGCTCTCCCGTGTGCCGGCAATGACTTCTTACAAAACGTAGTAGGAGGGGAAGACACTGTCCCATAGCCATCAGAGGTGCTGGCATTCCACGGGGTGCCTCACTTTGTCACCTGGGTCCCCTACATAGCAGCTGGGCTGGTGTCCAGGGTCCCACAGAGCCTCCCACAAAGTCAGCAAAGCTTCTGGCCCCTAAGGCACTGACAACAGGGCTGCCAGCTGTGGCCTGGGGTCCATGCTGCAGGACCCCTGCCTCAGGCTCTGCCCTTCCCAGCAAGAACACACAGAGATGCTACTCTGCCTTCAACAGAGTGGGGATCTTGAGCTGGAGTCTTCCTAAGGTCACAGCTGCTTGTCGGAGAGGGGACCTTTGTGTCACACTTTTGTAATCCGAGGGCGCATCTGACCAGGACAGGGTGCCCTTATTAAATGACTTGCTCAGTCTCTGCTTCTTTTCTGTTTTAAGAGCAAGAGAAAAATCTTCTTCAAGATTTATTATTTGAAACTCAAAGTGCCAGAGAGAGAGAGAAAGAAATCTATCCTCTGGTTCACTACCCAAATGGTCACAACCATCAGGGCTAGGCGAGTCTGAAGCCAGGAGCCAGGAACTCCATCCGGGTCTCCCACATGGGTAGCAGGGGCCCAAGCACTCGGGCCATCCTCTGTTGCCTTCCCAGGCGCATCAGCAGGGAGCTGGATCGGAAGTGGAGCAGCCGGGACTCTATCTGGGGCCCCTCCTTGCAGCCATGCAGGCCAGCTGAGAGCTGGGTGTGGCCTCTCAGTTTCTGCAGGATCCAGGTGTTGGTGGCACCATTTTATGGCGCTGGTAGAAGGCGTGGATGCACCGTTTTCTACAAGGTCAGGGGAAATGTGTGTTGTGAAAGAACTGTGCATGGGTCTCAGGGGTTTGGTGCATCCAAACTTCCCTTTTGATTTCATTTGTGCACAAACGTTTTGAAGTCCCCTTGTGTTCACATCCATCTTTCCTTCACCATTTGACAAAGTCTCCAGGACTGACATCATCTTTCCAGCTTCCTCTACTCATTTCTAAGGCACCACACAGCTCTCTGAGAGGAGCGGGGTGCCCACTGCCTGGCCGCCTGTGCCAGGGCCCTGAGGGCCTGTGAAAAGGGCACCACGCAGGGCAGACCAGGCTGGAGGCTCCCCTGAGCCCCTTGGCCAATGAAGACGAGTGACTCTGGGGGAAGCCCGGGCTGACAGAGACTAGGTGCTCATTAAAATCTCCATCTGTAAAAGCAGCTCGCAGTCTGTCTGCGATAAGGTTGCATGGCGATCCTGTATGGGAAGCCTTGAAGAAAGCCCTAAATTGTTTCATTGTGAGAGTATTTGTGTGAGCTCAGGAATGTGCGTATTTTATGAGACGGCAAAGCCTTGAGCCAAGGGATGCGGACTTGGCTGGCCGGGAGTTTCCTGTGCGCAGGAAGTCCCCGGGGCTCTCCAGGAACATCCCTATAATCCGTTGCCTTGTCTCTGGAAGCCCGCTGAGCTTTTCAAAGACCCTCGCGAGAAACCCCACGGCTAGATCCCTGGGAGCTTCCCAGCTGAAAGTCTTGTTTCCAGAGGCTGAACCTTAGCCTGTAGGCGACCGGGAGGCTGTCTCCTCGGAGTGGCGCCGCCTGCCTCACACAGGGAGCTCCGGCCGGGATAGCCGCGCTCTGCAAACTGGCTCGGCCAGCCCAGAGAACAGACAGGCGGGCAGCAGCAGCAGGGCAGAGGCAAGGGGCTGTGGGTTGCATGCTGCTGGCGGAAGGCACAGCTTTTCGGGTTCCCCTGCTCTCCTGCCAGGCATTTTCCTCCCAGTGCATCCTCCTGATGGCCCTGGGCACTGACTCCGTTGTAGTTCAAGGCACTCAGCTTCAAGGGGTGATGTTCTCTGCCTGAATCACACGGCTCTGAAGACGTGGAGTGGGGTGTGTATCCCGCGCTGTGAGTTCCAGTACCCAAGTCCTATTAGGTATTGTAACTTCCAAGGAACTTCATAATTTTTCTTTCAACTGTATTTTAAATTGTGGTTTTAAAAAAACATGTATCATAAAATCTACTGTCTTTTTTTAATAAATAAATCTTTTTTTAAAAAAATTTTTTGACAGGCAGAGTGGGTAGTGAGAGAGAGAGAGAGAGAGAGAAAGGTCTTCCTTTGCCGTTGGTTCACCCTCCAATGGCCGCCGCAGCCGGCGCATCTCGCTGATCCGAAGCCAGGAGCCAGGTGCTTCTCCTGGTCTCCCATGCGGGTGCAGGGCCCAAGGACTTGGGCCATCCTCCTCTGCACTCCCGGGCCACAGCAGAGAGCTGGCCTGGAAGAGGGGCAACCGGGACAGAATCCGGCGCCCCGACCGGGACTAGAACCCGGTGTGCCGGCGCCGCAGGCGGAGGATTAGCCTAGTGAGCTGCGGCACTGGCCTAAAATCTACTGTCTTAACCATTTCAAGTGCACGGTTCCCCGGGGCTGAGGACACTCATGTTTGTTAGGAAACTGGCAGTTTTAGCCAGGTGGCCACATGGCCCAACCTCTGTGGAACATTCTCATCTTGCTAACTGAGGCTGAGCGCTCCTCAAGGAGCCTGTCCCTCCGCTTCCTGCTCCCAGCAGTCAGACTGCTTCCGAGACCTCGGCACGTGGAATGGGCAGCATTCTCCTTTTCGGGACTGGCTTATTTCACATAGCCTAATGCCCTCGAGGTTCATCTGTATCGTAGCTATCTCGTGATGGGATTTTCTTCTTTTTTAAAGGCTGAGTAATACTCCATTATGTGTATGGATCACCTTTTCTTTGTCCTTTCTTCCTCTCAATGCACATTCGAGTTGCTTCTTCTCTTGGCTATTGTTGGTGATGCTGCAGGCCACGGGCATTGTGGCACGGTGGATTAGGTTGGGACTTGCATCGCTTGTATCCCTTATGAGGAATTGGTTGGAGTCTTGACTGCTCCACCTCTGATCCAGGTCCCTGATAATGTGCCTGGAAAAGCAGTGGAAGATGCCCGGAGAGCTTGGACCCTTGCCACCCACATGGGAGACCTGGAGGAAGTTCCTGGCTCCAGCCTGGCCCAGCTCGGGCCACTATGGCCATTTGGGGAGTGAACCAGCAGATGGAAGATTCTTTCTCTCTCTCTCTCCCTCATCTCTGTCACTTTACTTTTCCAATAAATAAATCATTTTTAAAAATAATGCTGCAGTGAACATGGGTGAGTTGCATCCTCATGTGACTGGGAACATGTGTGTACATGGACGCACAGTTGGGAGTGCTGTTACACCTTGCTACGTCGATCACCACTGCTCTCTGTGTCACATCTGAATTCCTTCTTGAGCAAAGGCAAGAACCTACCCCACCCATTGCTGCTAACATATCCACCTGCTCCCTCCTCCCCCACCGAGGCTGGACCTGGATGTAGCCTGTCTATGGGAGCACATCAGAGCCAATCAACTGTTAAACTATCACAGTGCTAGGAAATAATGTCTGGTTCCAAAACTTTTATCCAATTAACAAAGAATTAAAGTGCAATGGTAATATGACAATATTTTTTGGAATATACTTTACTGCGTTCAAAGCAGGGAGGCTATCTTATTAATGAAGTTGGTCTGAGACTTGAACGCTTTTTGATTAGTTCATGTTTGGGAGCTGCCAGGCGAGACTTCTCAGAGCTCAGGCCATGCCCTTTGCCATGAGCACAGGCTCTGGGCTCTGGGGAGGTTCAGAAGGGCGCTGCTCCTCTTCCAGGGCTGCCTGTTCCACCCTGGTGGAAGGCAGGTGACACGGGAGGTTCAGGCCGGCGGACAGAGACAGAAAGAGAAGCAAGTACACTCCATATGACAATCTTAAGTAAGGAAACACATGGACAAGAGGGTTTGAAAAAGTTTGTGGATGGGCCAGTGCTGTGGCTCACTTGGTTAATCCTCTGCCTGCGGCACCGGCATCCCATATGGGCACCGGGTTCTAGTCCCGATCGCTCTTCTTCCAGTCCAGCTCTCGGCTGTGGTCCAGGAAGGCAGTGGAGGATGGCCCAGGTGCTTGGGCCCCTGCACCCGCATGGGAGACCAGGAGGAAGCACCTAGCTCCTGGCTTTGGATCGGTGCAGCGCCGGCCGTAGCGGCCATTTGGGGAGCGAACCAACAGAAGGAAGACCTTTCTCTCTGACTCTCTCACTATCTATATCTCTACCTGTCAAATAAATTTATAAAAAAAAAAAAAAAAAAGAAAAAGTTTGTGGAAAACAAAATTTAAAGATAATGTGGGGACCAGTGCTGTGGTGTAGCAGGTAAAGCAACCGTCTACAGTGTGGAAATCCCATATGGTTGCTGATTCTAGTCCTGGCTGCTCCACTTCTGATCCAGTTCTCTGCTATGGCCTGGGAAAACAGTAGAAGATGGCCCAAGTCCTTGGGCTCCTGCACTTGCATGGGAGACCAGGAAGAAGCTCCTCACTCCTGGCTTCAGATCAGTGCAGCTCCAGTGGTTGCTGCCATCTGGGGAGTGAACCAGCGGCTAGAAGACCTCTCTCCTCTCTCTCTGCCTCTGCCTCTCTGTAACTCTGCCTTTCAAATGAATAAATAAATCTTTTTTTTTTTTTTAAAGATGATGTGAAGAGCTGGGACTGTGGCACAGTGAGTTAAGCTGCCGCCTGCAGCATCGGTATCTCATATGAGTGCCGGGCTGTGTCCTGGATGCTCAATTTCTCATCCAGGTCCTTGCACCTGGGAAAGCAGCGGAAGATGGTCCAAGGGCTTGAGCACCTGCACCCAAGTGGGAGACCTGGAAGATGCTCCTGGCTCCTGGCTTCTGCCTGGCCCAGAAAATAAAAAATATAATATACTGTGAGGGCGGGCATTTAGCCCAATCATTAAAAGGTAGGTGCAGGGCCAACACTGTGGCCTAGTGAGAAAGCCTCCACCTATAATGCCGACATCCCATATGGGCACCAGTTTGAGTCCCAGCTGCTCCACTTCCAACCCTGCTCCTTGCTAATGAGCTCGGGAAAGCAGCAGAGGATAATCCAAGTGCTTGGGCCCCTGTACCCACATGGCAGACTAGATGAAGTGCCTGGCTCCTGACTTCAGCCTGGCCCAGCTCCTGGCATTGCAGCCATCAGGGGATAAAAGATCTTTCTGTCTCTCCCTCTCTCTAAATAACTCTGACTTTCAAAATAAATCTTAAAAAAAAAAAACGTCCAGGTGGGATGCCCACATCCTATATCAAAGTGGCCGGGTTAGAGGCCTAGCTTTGCCCCTGATTCCAGCTTTCTGCTGATGTACACCTGGGAGGCAGTGGGTCCCTGCCATCCTTGTGGGAGATCTGAACAGAATTCCTGGCTCCTGGCTTTGGCCTGGCCCAGCTCCAGACATCGCAGGCATTTGGGGAGTGAACCACTGGTTGGGAGCTCTGTTTTTGTCTTTCTGCCTCTCAAATAAAATACATCATTTAACAAAAGATAATGTGCATTTTCCATGAACCTTTCGAAGCCTCCTCATGTCTAGCTGAAGCAAACATTCCATGAAGCAGGGTTCCATCTCGCTGATATTTTCCAGCCCCGAGACCCTGGGAAGAGGAGATCTCTGAACCTCTTATCAGCAGCCAGGGAAGTGATCAGCAAAGAAATTAAGAGGAACTTTTTAGTTTGTGAATAGATGCTCACATCATTAGCCATCAGGGAGATCTAAACCAAAACCACAACGAGGCGCCCCTTCCCACCCAGTGGCGTGGCTACCCTCGAGGACGTGGAGAAGTCGGAGCCCGCGGCCCCGGCTGGTGGGAATGTGAACCCGTGCGGCTTCTGCACAGAAGTCTGGTAATTCCTCAGAAAACAAACACGGAGCTGTCCTACGACCCAGGGGTTCCGCTCCTGGGTGTGCACCAGGAGAAATGAGAATGTATGAGTGCTCAAAAACTTGCGCATGAATATTCAGAGCCAACTTGTTCATCACCCACAAGTGGAAGCAGCCCTGGTGTGCACTGACTGATGGAGGGTGAACCAAGCGTGCTGGGTCCATGCAACGGAATATTATTTGACAAAAGGAATGGAATACTGCCATCCTGATGAACACGAAAGTGCTCTGCTCAAGAAAGAAGCCGGACACAAAAAGCTGTGAATTGTGGAGCTCCATTTCTATGAAATGTCCAGCATAGGCAAATCTGCAGAAATCAAAAATAGATTACTGGGCCGGCGCCGTGGCTTAACAGGCTAATCCTCCGCCTTGCGGCGCCGGCACACCGGGTTCTAGTCCTGGTTGGGGCGCCGGATTCCGTCCCGGTTGCCCCTCTTCCAGGCCAGCTCTCTGCTATGGCCCGGGAAGGCAGTGGAGGATGGCCCAAGTGCTTGGGCCCTGCACCCCATGGGAGACCAGCAGAAGCACCTGGCTCCTGGCTTCGGATCAGCAAGATGCGCCGGCCGCAGCGGCCATTGGAGGGTGAACCAACGGCAAAAAGGAAGACCTTTCTCTCTGTCTCTCTCTCTCTCTCACTATCCACTCTGCCTGTCAAAAAAAATATAAATAATTTATTAAATAAATAAATAAATAAATTTTAAAAAAAAACAAAAATAGATTACTGGTTACCTAGGACTGCGGAAGTAGGGATCTGGAGAGAAATAGAGATTAATTGCTAACAGGAAGAAGGTTTCTTTTAAAGTGACGGAAATGTTTTAAAATCCGTTGTGGGGATGGTTGCCCAACTCTGTGAATGGGCTAAAAACCACTAAATCGTACTCTTTAAATGGGTGAACTGGGGCCGGTGTTGTGGCAGAGAGGATAAAGCTGCCACCTGTGATGTCTGTATTCCATATGGGCGCTGGTTCCCCCACAAGGGTCCCTGCTGCTTCACTGATGATGGTCTGGAAAAAGCAACAGAAAATGGCTCTGGCCTTGGCCATTGCAGCCATCCCGGGAGTGAGCCAGTGGGTGGAAGATGCCTCCCCCCTCCCCGTCTGTCTCTCCCTCTCTCTCTCTAGCTCTTTCAAATAAATAAATAAATAAATAAATATTTTTTAAAAAAAAATTGGCTGAAAAGTACAGCTAAAATGTTTTCCATGAAGAGTAAGCATTTTTAGAAACTTCCTGCAATTTGACATTTCCGTGACACGTGAGGGCATGTTTCTCTTTCTAGTAATTCATTTTTTTTTTTTTTTGTTTCATCGTATGTCGTGGGAAGCACTGTGGTGGGCAGGAAGGAAAACAGAGAAAAGCAGACCTTCCGTGACAGATCATTGTGAAAGGCACTACCCTAGTCTATTTCGTTATTGGGGGAGAAAAAAAAAAGCATTCTAGTCTTTGGAAACCAATCTGATTCCATTAACCACTAATGGGTCTTGATCTGTAGTTTGAAAAACACAGCCAGCCCCCTCGCCCACTGATCTGTATGTGCACCCAGGGCTTCAGCTAACCACGAGAAACAGCTGGGCCTGTGCAGCACATGTACGGCCTTTGTCTGTTGTTTAGGAAACAACATAACGTTTGTATTGTATTAGCCGTCACAGGCGTCCAGAGAGGACTTCCCATGTACAGGAGGGTGCATCCAGGGATCCTGGTGGGGAGGGACTGGTGCCAGCCCCCAGAGGACCCTGCAGGACAACTGTGCTGGAAAACACTGCCCTGGGCACAGCGCCCCAGCACGCAGGGTTTGCTGACTTCTGCAAACCACTGGAGGTGAGTGGTGCTTTGGGACAAACCAGCCCTGCCATCTGACTTCCGCCCCCTGCTCCGGCCCTCTCCTGACCTCCCACCCAGGGTCTCCACGCGTCCTGTCCAACAAAGGACCCTCCAGAACACACAAGATAGCTCAGAGTCCAGCGAGTGCCAAGGACGTTTCCTCCGCCATGAGGGACAGCCCTTCAATGCCACCCCCAGGAAGACGCCATGTGATTCCCCACATTGCGGGGCAGACACCACCTTTTCTGAGCCCGCACCTGCTTCCTCTTTGCTCCTTCCCAACTCCCATCCATAAAGGCGCTGGTTACAGAGCAGGGCAACCGTGTGCTGGCTGTGCTGCCTGCCCAGAGAGATGGCAGACGTCCCAAGGGTAGGTGTGACCTCACTTTTTCATCCTGGCACTTGCCAAGGGACGTAAGTGTGGCATAGTTCTCCCTAGTCTTTAAAGATGTATTTATCTGAAAGGCAGAATGACAGAAAGAGGGAGAAGGAGATGAAGGGAGAGACAGGGTAGGGTGGGGGAGAGAGAGAGAGAGAGAGAGAGAGAGAGAGAGAGAGAGGATCTTTCATCTGCTGGTTCACTCCCCCAAGTGCCCTCAACAGCCTTGTCTTGGCCAGGCCAAGCCGAAGCCAGGAGGCAGGAACTCCTTCCAGGTCTCTCACATGGGTGGCAGGGACTCACGCTTACGTAATCATCTTCTGTCTCCCAGGTGAATAGCAGGAAGCTGGATGGGAAGAGTGGAGTCACTGGGACTCAACCCAGACGCTCTGATCTGGAATACGGGTGCCCCCAGCATCAGCTTGGCCCACTGCGCCCCAGTCCTCACCCCAGTTTTTATGACAACCCGAATCCTTGCTCTCTGTCTCACGCTGTCGGCCGGGGCTGTCCCCGCCCTGGTATTTATGGGCTGTATTTCCCAGCAGGATGACACTGGTTTCCCGGCTGCGTCTACGTCTCTCATTCCTTGCACCCTCCACCTCGGCACCGGCTGATTTCTCCTCCTCTGTCATTCTGAGCACCCGGGGCACAGTACTCCATTCCCGGGCTTCTTCGATGAGGGGAATTCTTATTTTGCACTGCGCTTCTCGGGGGCAAAGTGTTTCCAATCACGGTACTCAAAAGGGAATCCTTTTTCCTCCCTACTTGTCATATCTTTTATGTCTAGCTGAATCCTGTTTGCTATCCATTTATATATATAGTGTTATGTTAATCTTGTTACACTTATACATTCCCTCCCTCCCTCCCTCCCTCCCTCCCTCTCCCTCTCTCCCAAGCACACGACCACTTAGCAATACTGAAGAGTACATTGTGGGGCGGATCTCTGGCACAGCAGGGAAGTCACCACTTGGGCCACCTGCATTCCCCAGTGGAACGCCTGGATTTGGGTCCTGACCACACTTCCCAGCCAGCTTCCTGCTGATGTGCATCCTGGGAGGCAGCCGACGATGCCTCGGATGCTTGGGTTCCTGGCTCCTGGCTTTGTTCTGGCCCAACCCTGGGGAGTGAGCCAGCAAATGGAAGATCTCCCCCATGTCTGTCTGTCTGCCTCGCTCTCTCATCTCTGCTTTTCAAATAAAATGAGAAAAGAATTTTAAGTGTGAAAGATCAAATTGCCTCAAGGGAAACAGGAAAACTCATCCTGGGGTGATTTAGAAAGATGGAGTTCAGCCTTGGCTGCAGGTGACCTGCTTTCATTCATGACTATTGGCCCCTCCGAGCCGAGTGGGGATTGGGTGTGTGTTTCTGGTACCCACAGCACTAAGAAGCAAGGGCTCTGGGCGTGGATGCCTGGGCTTGTGCACTGGCTCCACTGTTTCCCAGCCATGGGATCCTGGGCTATAATTCTGCCATGTTCCTGTTTCCTTTCTGTAAAATGGGGCCTAGCATTTGTCCACAGCCCGGGGCACCGTTGTGAGGATTATGTGAATGAATCAGGGTACCTTAGAGACTGCCTGACTTAAAGTATGGGCTCAGCCAATGTTAGCTGTTACTCCATTTTAGTACCTCCTTCGTGTGTATTCACTAAAGCTAAAGCGGGTCTCACCCTGAGACAGCCAGGCCTGCCTGGCCTTTGGTAGGTACCTGATACTTCATTCGATCTTCACACTGATCCTATGAGACACATTTAGTTGCACGTTTTTATAGCAAAGTTGGGTTCAGAAACCTTAGAATAAAATATCTGTGTGCATATGAGAGAAAGAGAGAGAGAGAGATCCCAAATATGCAACTGTGCAAAGTAAAACAAAACAGTCGATGGTTAAGAGGCTGTCAACAACTTCTCTCACCACAAAGTGTGAATTGGTAGAAGGTGACGTTGTACCCAAGGATGTGATATCACTGGCTGGAAGGCAGCTTACAGAGAGCCTTCCCTGTGCCTGTCATTCTGGCCTGTTCAACCTTGAAGAACTCTTTGGGGAGGAGGGTTGTAATGTCCCAAATTTATGGCTGGGGCCATGAGCAGAGTCAGGTACCTGGTGCACGACACAGCAATGCTTGGAACTCATGTCCCTTGACGCCCACGGGCAGTCCCAGCCAGCTCACTGCTGCAGTGGCCTCGACGCCCCAGACCTCTGCACAGCCAAGGAGGGTTTTCAAGGGTGAACGCTCAGCCAGGGAGGCTCCACCCTGCAGAGGCGCCCCTCACCCCAACCTCCCACGTGCTACGACAGCTAGGCCAGGAGGTGACAGTCAAGGCACCTCTTCTCAGTCTCCTTTCTCCCTGGGTGGCTCCTGGAGGCCACGCCTGCCAGTGGCCCTCAGGTGGAATCATCTCAGCTCATCAGAGAGGTTCTCAGAAGCTCCAGCCTGACGCGGGAGGGTTAGGGGACTGATGCCTTTCCCCCTGCTTGGCCTCCATACTTAGTTATTCCACTGAACTTCATTGAATCTGGTTCTAACCCCAAGGATCCCTCATGATCTGAAATGCAAACGACTTGTGGAAATTCAAGTAACTTCTACTTATTCCTCATGCATGACTTTGAGTCATCGATGGAGATTGCTCCATTGAGTGAATTTTAAACAGAAATCTAGCTCCTGAGCCTAAGCTTGGGTTTCACCCAGTGACAGCTTCGTGGCCTTGTTACCTCCACCCACCCACCCCGCACTGAGCTGTAAGCACCTTGAGAGCAGAAATGATGCTTTGGTTATTATGTCTCCAGTGTCCTGCATGCAGCCTGACACTTAGACGCTTGCTGGAGAAGGGATGAATGGGTGGGTGGAGGGATGGACAATGGGTGACTCACGGTGAGACAGACGCACAGTTGTATGGCTTTGTGGCCAGGAGGGGCCACAGTGCCGCCCTGGGACACTGCTGTTAGCTACTCATCTGTGAGTGACCTTGGTGAACTAAATGCTTGCGGGGCTAACCTAGTGGAAAACCTCAACTAGTGGCTGACTTTAAGAAAGAATGTACCTGACATCTTCTCTTACACTCCAGCAAATAGCTTTTCCTCAATGCCATTTGGTTGGCTCCGGCTTTCAGCGAGGACATCTGTTGCAGACAGACCCACCGGCGTCCCTGTAAGGATCCCGGCAGAGCCTGCAGCTGCAGGGACAGCCCAGGAGTCAATCCTACCAGGCTTTTGGCCCCTGTTCAGCCGCCAGCATTCATTCGTGTGCCTGAAGGGGCATTATTTTTGCTTCCGCTCCCAATACAGATCTCGCAGACCAAAGACAATGTCTGCCCCTCCAGAACACTCCCCCCGACCATGAGATTTTTTTTTAAGAGTAGCCAGACTGGGGGCTGGATCTGTGGCATAGTCGGCTAAGCCTCTGCCTGCGGCACTGGTATCCCATATGGGCACCGGTTCAAGTCCCCGCTGCTCCTCTTCTGATCCAGCTCCCTGATAATGTTCCTGGGAAAGCAGTAGAAGATGGGCCAAGTGCTTGGGCCCCTGTATGTGTGTAGGAAGCCCAGAAGAAGCTCCTGGCTCCTGGCTTTGGATCAGCTCAGCTCCAGCCATTGTGGCCATTTGGGGAGTGAACTAGCAGATGGATGCCTTTCTCTCTGTATCTCCCTCTCTCTGTCTATAACTCTACCTCTCAAATAAATAAATAAAATCTTTACAAAAAAGAGTAGCCAGACTGGACAGATTGCCCTCAGGTAGGGCTGAGGTAGTTCTTCAAGTTACTCATTAACGGACTTTGTTAGCAAGCCTGTTGGAGCAAGGTGTCCTCTGCCTGCTGCGGCCTTGCCGGCCTTCTCCATGGTCTGTCGCTCAAAGCTCTGCGCTGCTCTCTGCCCCGAGTCTGATATCCCAGCATCACGCGGCCCTGGCCAGCTGCCCCTCGTCTATTCCTGCACCTGCCGCCCCACCCTTGGCCCCCTCTCCCCGACTTCCCGCACTCAGGCCTTGCTCCACCCCGATACAGTTCAGCGCAGCACAAGGCCCAGGATTCAGCCAGTCGGTTCTAACTGGGAGAGTTCTTCACAGCACCACGCTGAACTTTTCCCAGCAGCGATTCCCCCTGTGGCTTTGACTTCTGCTCCCTGAAGCAACACAGAATTAGTCGACTCCATGTTCTATTTGCGGGTTGTCCAGTGTTGAAAACAGCTTTGAGGATGGAGGCATCCCTTTCAGATGTCGCCTGTCTGGGCTGGTGACCGTTCTGGTCATTGTCGGCTTTGTCATATTTACTGGCAGTCCTTCAGAACACCAGTGAACGACCCTAGATTGGAAGAGTCCAAGGAGACGGGGCAGCTAAACGCCATGTGGGAGCTGGATTGGATTCTGGGCCTGGAAGGGGTTATTAGTAGGACAGCTGACCTCCCTTGACTAGGATCTGTAACTGACCAACAGTCCCAACATCAGTTTGCTGGTTTTGATAGTTGTACTATGGTTGGGTAAGATGTTATCATTTGGAAAAGGGCATACAGGAACTTTTTTCATAAATCCAATATTCAAAATGAAAAAAAAAAAATTCTCCCGTTAATTCTGAAGGTAGTCATTCAGATGTTGTGTTGAAGGTGCATGGTGCCAGGTTAGCTAAGCTGGAACTACAATTCCCAGAATTGCTTTCTCTGTGTAGTCTGGAGTTGGCAAGGGCCACAAGAGACAGGTGCGAGAGGCTTGGCAGGCAGGAGGGAAGGAGCGCTGTGGAGTACACCGGGCACGTGGGCTGTGGCTCCTCTGTGGGCTCGGATTGTGGGGCCAGGGCCGTGGTTCTGCTTCCACTTCCCAGACTCCTCTTCGCGGTGCACACTTAGCTCCTTCTGCCAGGAACAGCACCACTTAGAAGGAAAGGGATCTGAGGCCGCTCATCCACAGCTAGTAGATGCAAAGGATTTTCCTGGGATCTGCCTGTGTCTTGTCACAGTGTCTGTCGCTATACTGTGCCTATACTCACTGTGGCACTTCTCTGTTCAGTTACTCAGTAGTCCCAGCGAATACTTCGATGACTTACGTTCAGACCATTTGAACCTACTGGTAGGAAACTGGATGCGTGAGCCGCTTATTGCCAGTACGTCTGTATCAGTGTGGTCTGAAACGTGGTTGCCTTTTTGAGCAGCCGAGTCATCCTGCTGTCTTTTTAAGCTGCCACCAGCTGTACATCTCTAGAAAATTTCCCTCAAGACTTGCTCTCAGTCCACACCCTGCACTCCATTCTTGGAATCGGCTTTCGATTCTGAGGGTTTGACTTTACACGTCTCCCCATAAAATTCCACCTTGAGGCTGTCGACGCACCATCTGAGCTGTCCTGATGACTTTGAATGTGAGATCTGATATCTACTGCATTGGCTATTCCTGCCAGCGCGTTGTTTCTTCCACATCTCAGAAGAACATAATCGGAGTCCTATCGGAGTCATGATACAGGGCAGAGGCATGCGGGTTTCCAATGACTCAGTATTAATCAGTCACTCCGAGTGGAAGTCAAGACAGCTGAAAACCCCCACACGTGTGCTACCACCTCACTCGCATTTTTCTAGCTTATTCACAAAAATAGCATGAGATGTAGTCACGTCGGCACTTTCTTGGTTTAGCCTAGATAGATGAGACATCTGTTTTGTAATCTGTAACTAGCGTAACTTGCCCTACCTGTTTGGGGTCCAAATAAGATTCATGGAGCATCTTCTTTTCCAGCCTGATCTCTTGGAGCCCCACAGGTCCAACGCGGTTAGTTTCTAGGGCTGCCGTAACAAAATACCACAAAAGTCGTTTAGAACGGCAGAGCGTTGTTCTCTCCTGGCTCAGGGGGCCAGGACTCTGAAATGAAGGTGCTAGCAGGGTCGGTTCCTTCTGGGAACCCTGAGAAGGAAGCTGCTCCATGTCCGCTCCTGGAACTGGGTAGCTGCCGGCAGTCCTTGGCGTTCCTTGCATCTGCAGCTGAATCCACGCAACCTCTGCCTCTGTGGCCATGCAGCCATCTTCCCTGGGAGTCTTCTCCCCTTATAAGGGTCAGGTTGATTGAGATGTAGGGCTCCCCCAACCCAGTAGGACCTTACTGAATTCCACCTGCAAAGATGCTGCTTCCACACCAAGTCACATCCTGAGGTTCCAAGGACATGGAGAGGACACTGCTCCACTCGGAACACAAAGCAGGCACAATCTTTTCTCCACCTGCAGTGTGGCTGTGCAGTTTGTGCGGTGCGTGGCTGAGGGAGCTGGGCTCTCTGGCTCTTGGCTGCTGGCATCTGTAGCACTGTTGAAACCAGCAGGCCCCAGCCAGCTCTGGAGGCCTGGCTCTCTACACTGGTGAGTCTTCCCATGCCTCGACACTAGATAAGAATGTGCCACAGCTCTGCCATGCACAAACCCTCCGTGGGGGCAGGGCAGCTGGGTGGGGACACACCGTGCTGGGGGCCACCAGGGCACCATTTCTTGCCTCCTCCTCCTGTCTGGCTAGTTTCTCCCTTGGGATGGGAGGGGAGATGCTTGGGCATTTCAGTGGAACCCATCCATAGATTCAGCCCTTCAGAGACTCCTTAACACCTAGCCTCACACGAGAAGGCAGCAATTATGATTCCACTTCCTTCCAGAAGGCTCCTTGCCTCTCCATCAATTTGCTCCATGGCTCCCAGCAGCCAGCTATTCAGATCAAAGAGAACAACCTTTTTCAGGCTACCCACTGGAGAAGAAATGACCCGTTGGATCCTTTTCTTAGGATGCTGGTGCCTGGCTGCTCACATTTGCATCACGGAGGGAGGGGCCAGCCCCACGATTGTGCCAGGAAGGAGATCTTCCTCCCTGAGATTGGCTGCCTCCATCTTGCTAGCTGGCAACTTATGAATGAGAGTTTATGGAGGGAGAACGATAAGAAATTCCGCTTGCTAGGCACTCCGTCACAAACGTAGTCCAGATTTGTCCCATGAATTAATTTCAAGCTTGCAAGTCAGAGGTCATGAAACTCACCCCATTTGCACATTCTTTTCTGTTTGAAAGCTGACAGGCGTTTCACACTTGCCTGGCTACTGGCCCCGTTCCCAACTTTCGCAGAACTCCATCGTGGCTCGGCACAATCGTCTCCCAAGGCTCCCACGACTGCGTGCGTGTAAGGACCGGGCTCACGGCGGGAGCAGGTGCAGGTGGGAGGGGTGGGAGGGCGCTGCTGCTGCCCCCTGCCCTCATCTGTACCTGATGCTCTTCTGCCTCTCGCATTCACACTTCCGCTTCAAGAACCGCTCTTCGAGGGAGGCCAGGGCGACGCGGGAACACTTTCACCTCCCCCATGAAGTGTGGGGCCTGGCTCTTCCTGGTTGTTCCAAACGGTGCTTCTGTGCTTTCTGTCCTTTGCCAAAGCCCAGTTCGGCGACACATTGGCCTTCCTGGGCTGTGCTGCTTTCTGGCGTGGGCTTCTGGCCCTCTGCTCCCTCCCACTGGCAAACACCCTCTTTGAGATGCTGCCCTCACCCTGTATTTCAAGTGGTTTCTTTAGCAAACCCTTCTCCCCGCAACTCCACTTTCCTTCTCAAGAGGCTGTTCGTTTTTCTTGGGCTATAAATAACCGTGGAGCACCCACTACAGGAGTGCAATTCAAAAGGTCTGTAGAAAATGGGGTTAAAAGATAGGTTTATATTGGTGCAAAAAGGTTATGAAATCCAAGCACTCAGGGGGCTTCACAGAAGTTCGTGGAAAATGCATTTTGTGAAAAAACTACGCACAGATTTCACAATGTTTCGCAACAAAACAAACTTAACTTCTAATTCCACTTTTCTGTGAGCTTTTTGAAGTTCCCTTATACTTTAGGCCTAGTGTTCAGCACTACTGATATACCAGGGCCAAAACCAGCCAGGGAGCCTGCTCTTATGGATTCAGAAAAACAGACTTTTGTCAAAGTTGCATGAGCAAACAGAAAACAAGGGCTATGCTAGCTATGACGAGGAAGCAAATTACGCTCTCAGGGTTCCTGAAGAAACTGGTTTTCTCTTCCTTAAGTTGAGTTAAAGATACAAAGAGGGGCCCCCTGAGAGCTAGAGATGAGAGAAGGTATGCTTGGCACTGTCCGCTGGGGACTCGCGCATCCCACAGCCGAGTGCTTGGTTCAAGCCCCAGTTACTCCGTGCTTCCAAACCAGCTCCCTGCTAATGCGCTGGGGAGGTACTGGATGACGGCCCATGTCCTTAGGTTCTTGATTTACATGGGGCACCTGCATGGAGTTCCTGGCCCCTGACTACAGCCTGGCCTCTGACTACTCCCAGCTGTTGGAGGATTTGGTGAGTAAGTCAGAGAATGTAAAATTGTGCGTGTGTGTGTGTGTGTGTGTGAGATTCTCTCTCTTTTTGTTGTTTTGTGTTTTGGATATATAAATAAATATATTTTTTGAAAAAGATGAGAAAATTTACAGAAAAATTACAGAGAGAGAAGGAAACAACCCCATTTTTTAAATGGGCCAAAAAGAAAGTAAATAAATAAATAAACAATGGGCAAGAAATCTGCACTGAGGCCTCATCAAAGAAGATATAAAGGGAACTGGCTCTGTGACATAGTAGGCTAAGCCTCCACCTGTGGCGCCAGAACCCCATATGGGTGCCGGTGCAAGTCCCAGCTGCTCCTCTTCCGTTCAGTTCCCTGCCATGGCCTGGGAAAGCAGTAAAAGATGGCCCAAGTCCTTGGGAACCCCTGGACTTGCATGGGGACCCAAAAGAAGCTCCAGGATCCTGGCTTTGGATCAGCTCAGCTCTGGCCAGTGCTCCCATCTAGGGAGTGAACCAGTGGATGGAAGACCTTTCTCTCTATATCTCCCTCTCACTGTCTGTAACTCTATTTCTCAAATAAATAAATATAATCTTTATATATTATATAATATTATATATTATTTATAATATATAATAAATTATATAAAATATAAATTACATAGAAATATATGTTATATAATATATAATTATATATCTATATATACAAATTATATATTGTATAATTTATTATATATAAAGAAGATACAAATAAGCAAATTTTACAATTTTACAGCTGTCAGGAACCTGGAGATTAGGTTGCATGATGCACACCTAATAGAATGACTAAAACTCCAAATGCTGTCAACATCAAATGTTTGTGAGGCTGTGGAACAACAGGAATTTTCAATTCTTTTTTTTTTTAATTTTTAAAAAATTTTTGACAGGCAGAGTGGACAGTGAGAGAGAGAGAGACAGAGAGAAAGGTCTTCCTTTGCCGTTGGTTCACCCTCCAATGGCCTCCGCGGTCGGCATGCTGCGGCCGGGGCACCGTGCTGATCTGAAGCCAGGAGCCAGGTGCTTCTCCTGGTCTCCCATGGGGTGCAGGGCCCAAGCACTTGGGCCATCCTCCACTGCACTCCCGGGCCACAGCAGAGAGCTGGCCTGGAAGAGGGGCAACCGGGACAGAATCTGGCGTCCCGACCGGGACTAGAACCCGGTGTGCCAGCGCCTCAGGCGGAGGATTAGCCTATTGAACCGCGGCGCCAGCCAGGAATTTTCAATTCTGATTAGTGGGAATGCAAAACAGTCCTGCCACTTTGGAAGACAGTACTGTGACTTCCTGTAAAAAATACAAGCAGTCTTATCATAGGATCATGCTGTATAATCACACTCCCTTGTTGCTATCCCAAGGAGTTGAATACACGTCCACAGGAGAAACTGCACACAGATGTTTACAGCAGCTTTGTTTATAATTGCCAAAAACTTGGAAGCAGCCAAGATGCCCTTCAAGAGACAAATGGGCAAATAAACCGTGGTGTGTCCAGACAGTGTAATATTACTCAGGTGAAAAGGAAATGAACCATTAAGCCATGAAGACATGGAGGGATCTTAAAAGCAAAAGCAGCCAGTTTGAAAAGGTTACACACTGTGTGATTCTAATGATACGACCTTCTAGAAAAGGCAAAACTATGGGAAAGTAAAAGAATCAGTGGTTGCCAGGGTCTTGGGGGAAGGAAGTATGACTGGGCGGAGCTCAAGGAATCTCTCGGGCAGTGAAACTATCTGTAAGGCAGTGTAAGGATGGATAGCTGTCAGTGGACGGCTGTCTAGATCATGGAATGTACAGCACAAACAGTGAAACGTCACGTAAACCATGCACTTTGGGTGACAATATGAGTCAACCTGGCTCATTAACTGTATTTTTAATTTATTTGAAAATTCATCTATTTATTTTAAAAAGTTAGAGAGAGAGGGAGAGGAAGGGGAGAGAGGGAGAGAGAGAAAGAGAGAGAAAGAGAAAGAAAGAGAGAGAGAGATAAATCTTTCATCTGGTGGTTCATTCTCCAAATGTCCACACAGCTGGGGTTGAGCCAGGTTAAAGCCAGGAGTCTAGAACTCTACCGGGGTCTCCCACGTGGATGGGAGGGGCCCAGGTACTTGGACCATTTTTCAATGCTTTCCCAGGTACATTAGCAGGGAGCTGGATCAGAAGTGGATCAGTCAGGACTCAAACCAGCACTCTTACTCACCACGCCACAATGCAGGTCTGGTTCATCGATTGTAACAAATGCACACACAGATTCAGAACGTTGATGGTGCAGGAGGCTGTGTGTGCAAGAAGTGCAGGTGGCGGTGGGACAGGATGCATGGAATTCTTTGTACTTCCACTCAGTGTTGCTGCGCATTTGAGACTGTTCTAAGAAATAAAGTCTACTAATTAAAAAAAAAAAGCTACTAATTAAAAAAAAAAGGCAAAGAGGAGAAGATGTCCACGAAGAGACTGACACATGGAAAAGCCCTGTGGCTCGGGCAAGCGTGGTGGGTACGGAATACTGAGAGATGAGAGTTGTGGGAGTAGAAAGAGTAGGAAGGGGCTCGGTGGGGCTGGGGAAGCAGGTGGAACCCGACTCTGCAGCGTCTGGTAGGCTGTGCAAGCTGGGTGTCTTCACTCTGAAAGAGCTGGAAGCCATTGAATAGTTTTCAGGGTGTGGGGTGGGATGGGGAGGGAGCGGAAATAATCAGCTTTGTGTTTCAGGGCGATCCCTGGAGCTGCGCCGTGCGGTGGAGAGGGTCTGAGCTGCTGTGGGTAGGCCAGATGGGAACAGGCACAGCAGCTCACGTCGAGAAGAAAGGTGGCCGGAGTGTGGGTCCTGTGTGGACGGGAAGAAGCCCCGAGGACAGTTTAGGAGTGAAACTGGACATGATTGAAAGGGGAATGAAACAGGAACAGAGGAAGAGAGAAGGGCCAAGCAGGTTGCCCCAGCCAATTTGTGGTTGTGTAATGAAGGTCGATTTCTTGGAAGTTTCTGTCCCTCTTTAATCATATTCTCTTTTCAAATCTTTGATTCATGCAAATTTCTCAACAGTTGAAATCTGCTTTCCTTAGTCAACAGGCTGTATGATGAAGTACTTACTGTCTCCCAAGGTCCAGTCCCTTCCACATCGTAGCCCAATACTGACATGTTTTTAAAGATTAGACTTGAGGAGATGGCGCTGTGGCGTAGCAGGTAAAACCGCCGCCTGCAGTGCCAGCATCCCATATGGGCGCCAGTTCGAGATTCAGCTGCTCCACTCACGATCCAGCTCTCTGCTATGGCCTGGGAAAGCAGTAGAAGATGGCCCAAGTCCTTGGGCCCCTGCACCCATGTGGGAGACCCAGAAGAATCTTCTGCTCCTGGCTTCGGATCAGCCCAGTTCCAGCTGTTTCGGCCATCTTGGAAGTGAACCAGCGGATGGAAGACCTCTTTCTCATTCTCTGCCTCTGCCTCTCTATAAACCTGCCTTTCAAATAAATAAATAAATCTTTTAAAAAAAAAAAGAAAATAAAAGAAAAAAACTTCTCCAGTGATTCTGATAAGGGGTCCTGTGATTAAGACCTATTGGTCCAAAATCACACGGCTGATCCTTAGAACAGGGCTCCTGGTGAAATGTTTACCAGGTGCCTATGATCTAAGACAGAATCCCCAGACACAGAATTCAACCTGGAGGGGCCTGGACTGGTCCATCTGGACTCCGGGTGGGTTAGCTGTGCTCTGGGAGGCGGAAGTTCCCTGGCACCCTCTTGACAGGCCAGAGAATGAAGCCAGGGCAATGGATCTCTCTGCCAAGGAAACTCTGGGTCTCACATAAATTTCCCTGTGCCAGGAGTGTGGGATTTGACCACACACATTTAGGTGCTGAATCACAGCTTCTGAACCGAGTGTGGGTATTGTTGGAATGAGCACAGATGGCTTGGGAATTAAATCGTGCAAATTGCGTTTTGTCAGTTACCGTGATCCCAATACTTCTGCTTCTGTGCAGAAGAAAAAACCCTTCCCTCCTCACGAGACTCTCAGGAGAGGATTTTGCAGGGGACTGGCAGTCCCACAACAGATGCAAGATAAGCCATAGACAAAGGAAAGCAAAGTGGAGATAAACATGGGATCCAGGGTCATGGGTACCTTAAGTAGGGAGGGTTGTGGAGAGCGGGTTTGTGCGTGGGTGGGAAGGGAGGGATCATATGGTTAGGAGAGATTTTGTTTTGAGTACTAAGTTTGTGGGGATTTATTCCATTATCAAAACAGCTAACTAACCAAATAAATAAACAGAAGTCTCTGTGCCTGGACTAATGATGAGTGTGTCGTGAGACAAGGTTTGTGACTGACAGCTCAGTGCACCTAAGGGCTGATTTCTAGATGCATAGAGGGGCACAAATAGAGAGGGGGCAGTCACCAGCAAAGAATCCCATCATGCAGGGAACCCTGGCTCACATTTTCCATTTTTTACTGTTGTAGTCCTACTGTAGTATGATTGTCTTATATCCTCCTTTTGGAAAAATGAACAGGTTATTTTCTACAGCCATTTTAGGCTCACAACAAAATCGAATGGAAAGTATTGATAGCCTTTTAACTTCATACTAGAGCATATATGTTTTTCATTTCACTAAAATCTCCTCATAAACATGATTTTTACTGTCACTCTATTTCCTTATATGGGTATAATATGTTTGCTTAGCCTCACCACCACCGCGCTGTAGGGGATTTCAGTTTTTCGAAGACGAACATTTTAGAGTATGACTCACTGCCCCTCCATGCACATATTTAGCATTATTTATTTAGGATGGATTATTAGAATTATTGGACAGACAAATATAAACTTTTTAAAGGATTTATTTATTTATTTGAAAGTCAGAGCTACAGAGAGAGAGGGATCGACAGAGAGAGGGAAAGAGATCTTCCATTTGCTGGTTCACTCCCTAGATGACCACAACAGCCAGGTCTGAGTCAGGCCAAAGCCAGGAGCCAGGAGCTTCTTCCAGGTCTCCCATGTGGATGCAGGGGCCCAAGGACTTGGGCCATCTTCTACTGCTTTCCCAGGCCATTAACAAGGAGCAGTCGGGACCTGAATCAGTGCCCATGTGGGATGCTGGCTTTACCCACCATGCTATGACGCTGCCCGCCCCCTTTGGTTTTCAAAGATTAAATATGAGCATTTGAGGCCTGTTTTACCGTATTACCAACTTGCTTTTCAGAAATTTAATAGAATTTTGCATTCTCGCCAGGAGAATTTGCAGGCATCTTCGGCCGCACTCTTTGCAGTCATGGCAACGGAAGTCACGACAGCCCCGTCCAAGAGCGCGTGCCCACACCTCCAGAACCTGCGAGCAGGCGACCTTCCGGGACAAAGGGCATTAAGCTTGCTGACCGACTGGCCTTTGGGTGGGAAGGTGACCTTGAAGGAGCTAAAGGGCACACGAGCCCTCAGAGAGGAAGAGGGGGCAGAAGAGAACCAGCAAGGCAGCCTTCGTGAATGCCTGAACCCCAAAGCTGCCGGTTTTGAAGCCTGAGGAAAGGACCTATGAGCACGTTGAGTTCAGCCCGGCGAGGCCCGTGACACATCTCAGACCACAGCACTGAGGCAGAATGCGTCTGCATTGTGTTCGGCGACTGTTTCCTGGCTTCGGTCATTTATTGTCGTAACGAGGGAAAACAACATGCCAGCATTTGGGTTTTTTCATGTCATTTCATCCCAGTGGCATCTTATTTTCATTTTCAGTTGCGTTTCTTTGATTTGGGGGAAAGCATCCCTACCCAGAAAACACCGTGGTTCTGGGAAAAGCGCCCTCACCTCCTTCTAAACGTGCGGTCCCAGCACAGCTGCGGAACAAACAGAGCCCTTCTCCAGAATCCGGTGTTTCAGGGACTGCGCTGGCATAGGGGGCGAGGTGAGCTCTGCTATCTGCACCCAACCTGGGGTGGGGGGGGCGCCCTGCTGTGCTGAGAGACCTGAGCATGGGAAGTGGGGGGTGGGGGAGGTCTCAGGGGCTTTGTCCTTCTTTGGGGGCAGCTGTACCCCGTCTTCTCCTGGCTATGTGACCCTTCCACTGAATGCCTCTTTCTCCAAAAGTGGCTGCAGTCGTGTTTCTGTCGCCACGAAAGGAATCTCCACACAGAAAGTGGGAGTTGAACAGAGATGTGGCCATGGATGAGCCCCAGGCGGCTGAATCGAGGCAGGGCAGGCAGCACGAGGAGGCCGTGGGCATCCCCAGGTTGTAGGCTGGGAAAACGCATTTCCTAGTTTTATGTTTTCAAGGCCATTGGTTACACCATTTCCAGGGTCTGTTGGGCTCCAGCCCGTGTGTCATTTAGATTCATTCTTTGGGAGACTTGGCATGAGAATACCAGGAAAATAGATATCAGTGATTTCCTGCAGCCCTTGGTAGGGTGGTGAGAGAGAGAGAATGGGGAGACCGGAACGCAGGCACACTGAGGTTGTGACTGCTCAGCCACAAAGGAGGCTATTTCTAAACTTTCCTGATGACAAGAATCACTTGGGATTATTATGAAAACCAGGCTCGTGATTGGGAATCTTTGTTGTTTGTTTGTTTGCTTTTGCTGAATTCCCAGGAGATCGTTATCACCAGATAAGTTGGGAGACTCTGTCCTGAGGTGACCCCCAGGTACCCAGACCAACAGGAAGCTGGGCAGAGGAATATAGCCAAAGGCCGTGCTCCGGAAGCAGTCTGTGGAAATGGGCGAAGGAAATGCCCCCAACGCGCAAAACCTGGAGATCCTGCCTGGCTGGCCTGGGAGCTCGCGCTTGAGGTTCACCGGCCGCAGCCCTGGCTTCTCCGTCCCAATCCAGCTGGACGCGGCTTCAGCGCTGGACCAGTGTCCACTGAATGTTGTTTCCTTTGCACTCATTTGAAACGGTAGCATGGATGGCTGTTGCCCTATTTCCCTCCTGCACTGTACATGGAGAGGGATGGGAGGTGGTTGGTGGCTGCAATCATGTAGCCAGTGAGGGCAAGGCCATGCGCGAGGAGCCATGAGAAGACTCGACCGGGGAATGGACACTTAGGAATGTCGAATTTGGACTTGCTGTCAACTGACCCTCAGAATTCCCACTTGCACCCTAAGTCACTCATTTTTTCCAAATATTTCTTTGACTTTCATTAAACACTTAATATGTACTAGGAACTGTCTTTGTGCCTTCTATGTGTAAACGCGCTCAACCCTCCGAAAACCAAGCCCGACCCAACCCAACCCAACCCAATTTACAGGTAAGGAGAAGGAGGTTCAGAGACACGGGACATCTGCTGAGACTGTACATCTGCTCACCGAGCCAAGGTCCGAGCACCAGCAGTCTGACTCCAGAATCCAAGCTCTCGACCGTCACTCAGAGCTGCTTCCTCCATGCAAGAAAGAAAAATAAACCCCGTGCCACATTTCAAAAGAAGACAAACATCCCCGTGGATAAGAAACAGGAAAACTAATAGGAAGAAAGACTGCCAATGAAAGCAATCAGCAGGAGGGGAATCCACCCCCCATGAGAAGGAAACAGGAGAGCAAGATGAAAATGGTTGTAAAATAAGCGTGTTCGGAATCCTCCGAAGATGAGGGAAGAAAGGAACAAGAATACAGGGGTAGCCAAGAGGAATTTGGCTCATGAGGAACACTGGACATGAAAAATCCAGTCCTCTGAACAGCTGGGGGAAGCCGTGGCCCAAGCAGAGCTAAATAAATAATTAGTGCTTTGGAAGATGGAGCTGATAATTCACCCAGAACACAGTGCAGGGGTTAAGCTAAGTTATGAAAGGGCGATTATGAGACCCGGGGAGAAGCTCGGGGGGGCTCCGTCCACGAGGAGGCTGGAACGACAGGACTGCAGCACGTGGTAAAGACGGGAGGGCCCGGGGGCGGGGGCGTGGGCAGGGCAGGACTCCTCCAGGGTACTCCGACAGCAAGCCCCACGGACTGCTGTGTCAGAAAGAAGTCCACGTCTACGCCTGCTTTTCTAAACCTCCATGGCTTCCAGAATGAACAAGAAAAGCTTCACAGCTATCAAAGCGAAACAGAGCTGTGCCGTTGGGGAGCCTCTGAGCTCGCAGTTGTATGCAGCTGCTGGATAGGACGTGAGCTACACCCCCACCGAGACGCAGGAAGGCTGCGTTCTGTTAAGGGAGGGGATTTGGGGGTGTTACTTGGATGGGAAGAAAGACTCGTGAATATACTAGGAACCTGGTTAATGCCCACGGGTTTGCATGCCCTGAAGAGTGCCTGCTCTGAGCTGTGTTCTCTCCTACTGTGGTTTATGTGCGTGCTCCACTCTCTCCTAAACCCTGTCCCAGACATCGTCCCCAGGAAGGGACACCTGACCTAAGGGGGCAGATCACAATAGCTCTCTCCAGGTGCTTCACCCCGCTTGGGTCCTAGAAGTCCTTCCCCGAGATTTTCGGCCTTGAGACCAGAGAGAGAGCAGGGCTGGCTCTTTGGAGGCTGATTCTCGGTGAGGTGAGCCAACAGTTATAGAGAAATTACCTTCTGATGTCTCTCTCCAATCCAAGCACTCAGCCTCTCACCGTGCATAAGTCACCCTTTGGAAGGGCTGTGGGCAATGTTCTCATTTACAGCTTAGCATAAACTGGAATGGCTTTTTGGGAGGGAAGTTTGGAAATATATTTCAATAATCTTTTAAAAATATTTATAGCTTTGGACCCAGTATCTGCACGCTACAAACGAGGGGAAGAAAAAATCAGAGAAGAATACGGACTTCAAATTTTTAATTAATGTATTCTTGGTTTAGAGACATAGAGAGAGCTTCCATCCACTGGTTCCTTCACTCCTCAAATGCTCACAGCAGCCAGGACTGTGCTAGGCCAAAAGCCAGGAGCCTGGAATTTCATCAGGATCACCCATGTGGATGACAGGTATCCAAGTACTTGAACCACTGCTCACTGCCTCCTGTGGTTTGCATTGGCATAAGAAGCTGGCTCAGAAGCCTGGAAACAGGCACCTGGTCCCAAGGGGCATGTTAACTGCTGTGCCAAATGCAGGCCCAAGAACCGTGTCTTAAAAAAACAAAGCCGCTCTGGGCCGGTGCTGTGGCGTAGTGGGTAAAGCCGCTGCCTGCAGTGTTGGCATCCCATATGGACACTGGTTCAGGTCTCAGCTGCTCCATTTCCGATCTAGCTCTCTGCTATGACCTGGGAAAGCAGTAGAAGATGGCCCAAGTCCTTGGGCCCCTGCACCCACAATGGGAGACCCAGAAGAAGCCTTGGCTCCTGGCTTTGGATCAGCATGGCTCTGGCCCTTGTGGCCAGTTGGGGAGTGAACCAGCGGATGGAAGACCTCTATCACTCTGCCTCTCCTTCTCTCTGGATGTAACTCTTTCAAATAAATAAATAAATCTTTTAAAAAAATAAATCCACTAGTAATAAAAAATATTTTAAAGTAATATTTAGTGAAACAGGGTGTTGCTTAACATATAATATTAAATAACAACATATATATGATTATGGTTTTGATTTAATTAAAACCATGGGTGATAGGGCCGGCACTGTGGCATAGCAGGTAAAGTCACTGCCTACAACACCAGCATCCCATTTAGACCCCGGTTTGAGTCCCAGCTGCTCCACTTCTGATCCAGCTTCCTGCTAATGGACCTGAGAAAGCAGCAGAGGATGGCCCAGGTGCTTGGGCCCCTGCACCCATGTGGAAGCTCCTGGCTCCTGGCTTCGGTCTACCCCAGCCCTTTCGGTTATGGCCATTGGTAAAGTGAACCAACAGATGCAAAAACCTCTATCTGTCTGTCTCTTCCTCTTTCTTTCTCTGTAGCTCTGCCTTTCAAATAAATAAAATAAATCTTTTAACAAAAAAAAGAAAATTTCTTTTGGTGCAAAAAATTTTGAAATCCATGCATAGTATGTTCATAATACTCATTTCCCAGTACTTTATGAAGACCCCATCATATGCATGAATTTTGAAATTTTTCTTACCAAAATAAACTCTTCAAATTCCATTTTCTACACACTGCTTGAAGTGCCCTTGTACAGAGTCCAAGTGCAGTATGGTTTTCAAAATCTCCACATTGTGCCTGTGACTACATGGGCTCCCTTTGCTCCAGATACTATTTGTCATTACTTTCACAACACTACAACCCCACACCTAACACCTACGTTGTTTATCACCACATGTATCATTGGTAGGATTTTGCCCAACACGGATGCTTCAAAAAGTTGGGAAATGGAGGTTGCGGTTTGGTGCAGCAGTTAATGTGGCATTTGGGACACCTACATCCCATGTCAGAGTGTCAGGTTCCAGTCCCAGCTCTGCTCCCAATTCCAGCTTCCTGCTAATGCACACCCTGGGAAGCAGCAGGTGATGGCTCAAGTACTTAGATCCCTGCCACCCATGTGGGAGACCTGGATTGAGTTCCCAGCTCCAGCTCCCGACTTTGACTAGCTCCTGCCCAAGCTTTTGTAAGCTTTTAAGGAGTGGACCAGCCAGTGGGTGAGATATCTCTCTCTCTCTCTCTCTCTCTCTCTCTCTCTCTCTATATATATATATATATATATATATATATATACCTTTTAAATTTAAAAAGGCTAATCCTCTGCCTGTAGCGCTGGCACTCCGGGTCCTAGTCTGGTTGGGGTGCCGGATTCTGTCCCGGTTGCTCCTCTTCAAGTCCAGCTCTCTGCTGCGGCCCGGAGGGCAGTGGAGGATGGCCCAAGTCCTTGGGCCCTGCACCCGCATGGGAGACCAGGAGGAAGCACCTGGCTCCTGGCTTCAGATCGGCGCAGCGCGCCAGCCGCAATGCGCTGGCTGTAGCAGCCACTTGGAGGGTGAACCAACGGAAGGAAGACCTTTCTCTCTGTCTCTCCTCTCACTGTCTAACTCTGTCTGTCAAAAAAAAAAAAGTCATAGAAAATAGAATAAAAGATAAATTTAGTTTTGGTGTAAAAAATCTGAAATCTATGCTTATTGGTATACTGTAACTTATTTAATCAAGCCCCTATTCTTTTTTTTTTTTGTATTTTTTTTAAGATTTATCTTATTTGAAATGCAGAGTTACAGAGAGAGATAGAGAGACAGAGTGGGGAGAGAGAGAGAGATCTGTCCGCTGGTTCACTCCTCAAATGGCTGCAACGGCTGGAACTGGGACAGACTGAAGCCAGCAGCCAAGAGCTTCTTCCGGGTCTCCCACATGGGTGCAGGGGCCCAAGCACTTGGGCCTCCTCTGCTGCTTTCCTAGGCACAGTAGCAGGGAGCTGGATAGGAAGCGGAGCAGTGGAACTTGAACAATGCCCATATGTGATGCTGGCGCCACAGGCAACAGCTTAATTCACTGTGCCACAGCGCCAGCCTCAGGCCCTTGTTCTTGAACATTGAGATAACTTGTCATTTCCCCCTTTTGTAAGCAATGCTATGGTTAACATCTTGCCACCCTCATCTATGTACTGGGCCCTGCAGAATATGAACCAAAAAGATTACTGTCCTTCCCTTCTCCTCTTAGTAGAGCAGAGTAGACATTTACAGAAACAACTACATTGGCCGGCGCCGTGGCTTAACAGGCTAATCCTCTGCCTTGCAGCGCCGGCACACCAGGTTCTAGTCCTGTTGGGGGGCCGGATTCTATCCCGGTTGCCCCTCTTCCAGGCCAGCTCTCTGCTATGGCCCAGGAAGGCAGAGGAGATGGCCCAAGTGCTTGGGCCCTGCACCCGCATGGGAGACCAGGAGAAGCACCTGGCTCCTGGCTTTGGATCAGCACGATGCGCCGGCCGCAGCGGCCATTGGAGGGTGAACCAACGGCAAAAAGGAAGACCTTTCTCTCTGTGTCTCTCTCTCTCACTATCCACTCTGCCTGTCAAAAAAAAAAAAAAAGCCTTATCAGAGAAGAAAGAGGGGAATTTCTTTAAAAAAATCATTTATTTGAAAGATTTACAAAGAGAGAGGGAGAGACAGAGACAGAGAGAAATCTTCATCTACTGGTTCATTCTCAAGTAGCCATGGCTGCTGGCCAGCGCTGGGCCAGACTGGAAGGCAGGAACAAGGAATTCCATCCAGGTCTCCCTGAGGAGACCAAGCACTTGGGCCACCTTCTGCTGCCTTCCCAGGAGCATTCTCAGGGAGCTGGATTGGAAGTACCAGCAGCCAGGAATCCAACCAGCGCTCATATGAGATGCCAGCATTGCTGGTGGCACAACACCAGCCTCAAGAAACATATTTCAATCTATGCAGGGAGCAGACTGCCTGGAGGAGGGGGCATTCGAATCAGCCTCCTCTTGCAGAGAGCTGTGCAGAGAGAGCTCGTCTCCCTGGAAACCACACAAAGCCCATCTCAGCGCCTCCTCCTGCAGCTCCAGAGAGCTGGGAAAGCAGACATTGGCATCTGAGCATCTAGGGCCCTCTGGGGAACATAGCAGCTCACTCCCTGGCAAGAGCGGGAGGTCTCCCCAGCCTCCTTCCAGCTCCACCCAAATCGACCCCACCCACCATCAGTGCCCCTGGATGGGGGGAGAGGAGGAGCTGTGACAATGCTCCGGCCCCTGCTGCCCCTGGGGAGCAGGGCCCGGAGGCTGCTCCCCGACTGTCCGGAGCAGTACGGCAGGCCTGCAGCTCCCATTCCTTGGCTCTGTGCAGCTGCTGCCAAACTCCAGCTCCTGGGGTCAAAAGAATGTTGAGCAATCTCTGGAATTTTTCCGCCAGCAACAAGTACTTTCGAATTCCGTTCAGGCCTCCTAGGCAGGGCACGCTGCCTGCAGCCTGGAGCTGGAGCCTGCAGCGCCAGTCTTCCTGAGTAGGCACCGGGGAGCGCACAGGGACTTTTCAGTGTTTGTTTTTTCCTTCCTGCTGGCAGGGCTCAGCGACATCACTAAAGTGAGGTCATGGGGCCCTGCCCTGCTGTGTCCCAGGGGACAGCTGAGAAGCTAGGCTCCTGTACTCGGGCCCCTGCACAGGGCCCCGGACAGGGACAGCCCTCGTGCGCTTGAGCCTGAGCCCAGGCTGCGTCGTCCAGGACCTCCCTGCCCCGTTACTGCCAAGTCTCATCCCCTACTGGAAGCCCGGCCTTAGCCTGGGGCCTGAGGGCCACACTCTGCCTGCAGCTTCTGGGGTGGAGTAGGGGGAGGCTGCACAGTGCCATGGGGAGTCCTGTTTCAACTTGCTGGAAATAGCTAGTGTCTTGTAACCAGTTAGCTCAAAGGCCCCTCCTCTGAGAGGCCTTCTGAGAGCCCCTCTACAAAGTCAAAGTCCCCTACTACACACTCACGGCCCCTAAGCCTCTCTTTCCGATGCCCGGCCTCAGTTCCTAATAATAACGTTCCATGCATTTGCTCAGTATCTGTCTGGCCCGTGGACAATGGGCCCCTCGAGGGCTGGAGCCCTGTCGACCTGGTTCACGGCCATATCCTCAATAACGACCGCGGTGCTCAGCAGGCAGAAGGCGTTTTCTGGGTTGATCATGCCGGGAGAGGTTTCGGGAGGAAGTATAAGGATTCGGCTCTCTGGGCACGCGCGCAGTGCATGAGTTCCGCTCGGATTTTGCGCCTGATCTGGGGGGCACCTCCAGATGTGGTCCCACTTTGGGCCTCGGTTGCCCGTCGTGTCCCAGACCCCCAAGTCCCTCCCTCTTCTGCAACCAGGTAAGTGGGAAACCAAAGGGTCAGAGTTCAACTGAAACTGCCTTTGTCTGGGATCAGAAGGCCAGTCCCCAGCCGGGGTGACCTGTGTCAGCAGCCCCTGCTGGCCCCTGGCTCTGAGCCCGGCCCCGCCCCCACTGCCTACCTCCCGTTTGTCTCAGGCATTGGTGTGAAAGCTTCCAAACTCCTCGCACTCGCTACTTCCTCCGCACCCTTACCAGTACTTCCAGGCCAAGGCTCTGCGGGTCTTGCTCAGAGAGGTGACTAGGAAACAGCAGAGTGAGGCTGCCAGCTCCAGGGGCAGAGAGCAGGCGGAGGTTGGGACTCAGGACAGAGGAAACACAAACACGTGTCTTGAGAGTCAGGCCAGTCCTCTAAGGCAAGAATGCAGACGCCTCAGAAAGTTCCGGAAATAAGACAGAGCCTGCATGCTGGAGGCCTGGATCAGAAACCTGCACTTGGTAAGCCAGGCTGTTTTTACGATTGTATTCTTTGTGTTAATATCCCTGATCTTATCCCTTAGTAGGAAGTATTAAACTCCAGAAAGTTCCAGTTGGCCTCAGTTGTTCAGAGGAGCGCCAAAGACAAGGGTTTGAGTCTGCGCACACGTCCGCGTGTTCAAAGGGTCCCGGGTCAGAGGGGTGACCAAGAGGAGGAGGCCAAGGGGACAGGAGAGTTGTCTGTTCCTTACACTCACACACCTGGAGGCCATCAGAAGTCAATGGTAGAAAGCTCCGGGGGTTTCTGTCATGGCAAGCAGAATGCCTGCTGTGAGATCGGCTCTCAGCAAGCATTTGAGTTCTAAGTGCCTGGGATACGCCAGGGAACAGACAGGGACTAAGTCAGCCGGTTATGTGGCGTGCCAGAAGATACGAAAACTGTGGGAGGAGATGGCCACGTGGGGGACCCGGGTTGTGGCAGCATTAGCTGCTGTGGGCCAGGCGGGCCTCACAGGAGAGGGGAGCATGCGGGCTGTGGGTGTTGGGGCACGCTGAGGACCAGAGACGTCCACAAGGCTGGGGCAGGGGCCAGTGGTAGCGCCAGAGAGGGAGAGGGCAGTGGGCAGGTCTGGGCCACCCTCCTGGCCGTTGCACGGACTAGGGTGAATGAAGCAGGGAGCCATGGAGGGTTGGATGTCCTTGGCTGCTGTGTTGAGACAAACTACCTGACAATGGGAGCCGGGCTGGGAGGCTGCTGGGGCAGCCCCCGCGAGGGAGGGTGGTGGCCAGGGTCAGGGTGGGGTGAGAAGAGGGAGGTGCTGGCTAGGAGGGACAACAGGCCCCGCTGAGAGCTCTGCCGTGGGACACTGGAGAGAGAGGGGTCAGGATGACTCCGTGATTTGGGGCCTGGGCGGCTGCAGGGAGACTGTTGCCATGAACTCAAATCATGCGTGCATTACAGCTCTACCGACCACTGACTACGGGCCAGCGCTGCTCGGCCCCTTTGCGCCCTGAGCCCATTCAGCCCAGAGCCGGCTGCTTGCTATTCCCGGTCGGTCGCCTGGTATGTGAGTGGCAGAGCCCAGGTGCCCCAGGCTGCTGCGGCCCCGTGCGGTGGATGTGCACAGCCTGCTACCAGGGCTCAGGGCAGTGTCCCTCACCTGCTTGCCCTGCCTGCTCTTCCCCCCACCCCCGACTTCACACTGTGTCCGAGCCACTCAGCCCCCACGGCCTGCTGTTTCATAACTGCTGGGATTTCTCGGAAGCACAGGTGCCCCAGGCTGCTGCGGCCCCGTGCGGTGGATGTGCACAGCCTGCTACCAGGGCTCAGGGCAGTGTCCCTCACCTGCTTGCCCTGCCTGCTCTTCCCCCCACCCCCGACTTCACACTGTGTCCGAGCCACTCAGCCCCCACGGCCTGCTGTTTCATAACTGCTGGGATTTCTCGGAAGCACATTTTCTTTTTATTTTTTTCAAGATTTTAAAAAATTTATTTGAGAGGTAGAGTTACAGACAGAGAGAAAGGTCTTCCATCACTGGTTCACTTCCTAAATGACCGCAATGGCTGGAGCTGGGCCAATCTGAAGCTAGGAGCTTCTTCCGGGTCTCCCACGCAGGTGCAGGGGCCCAAGCACTTGGGCCATCTTCTACTGCCTTCCCAGGCTACAGCAGACAGCTGGATTGGAAGAACAGCCAGGACATGAACCGGTGCCCATGTGGGATGCTGGCACCACAGCGGAGGCTTAGCCAAAGCGCCGGTCCCTTACGGGCACATTTTCAAGCTCCTTATTTGGGTATCTGAAGTCCGGGCTGGCAAAGACTAGGATGTTTGGGGACTTCCTCAGAGGCCTTGGGCAGATGGGTAGGCTGTGAGTCAGGGGGGTGACAGGTGGAAGAGAACGCAGGGGACACTCAGCATCTGTCACAACAAAAATCTGGGGTTCTTGTGAATCCAGTCGGCTCTGAAACCCCCTCCCCACTGTCCTGGTACCCCAGTGAGGCTGCTGCTCTCCCACCCTTGATGGGGGGGGGGGGCCTCTTGCCTTCTAGACTTCTCTATTCCTAGGGTAAAATGTCCGTGTGTGTGTGTGTGTGTGTGTAGGGAGGGTGGCATCCCCAAGCCCAACTCAACACCACCACCCTGGCTCTGGGACACCCCAGTCTCTTCTTTCTGGTGACAGCCAGAAAGCCACCAGAGTGTTTCTCCTGCCCAGGGCCGGGCCCCGTGCCGAAGTTTGAGCACTGGTTGCTAAGTGCTGACTCAGCAGTGAGCCCAGACCAGGGCTCCTGGGTGGATTTCGGGGTTCGGAGCTAAGCTATGCTGAGGAGTCACGGACACAGCCCGAGGCCCGAGGGAGGGAGGCATTAAGCCCTGAGAAGCACTTGCTGTGCGCCAGGCGCCTTCGTACATGTTTCCTGCTGCTTTGCTCATGACCATGGGGTTGGGATGAAACTGAAGATCAGGGAGGTGTCCGCTGAGGACCTTGCTCCCAGTGGGGCCTGTAGGACTGCGCAGCAGCCTTGGGATGGGCAGGGAGCAATCTCCCGACTCCCTGTTCTTTGGGGCAGAGAGCAGACAAGGACTGGACACCGTAGGAGCTGTCTGGCTGCTGGAGGGCCCTTTCTCGCTCCACCCCACCTTGAGCACCTGCCTAGGCTCACCTTCAGTGGGAGGGGACTGTATGTCAGCCCGGCCCCCTCGCTGAGCTCCCCTGCTGAGTGTCTCCCCTCGGCCCTGGGCCCTGCTGTGCTGCCCCTTGCATGGGTCGGCACCTGCTGGATTGTGCCCTGCAGAGACCATGCTTATCCCAAAGGAGGATGCTGTGAGAGAACAGCTGGCTGGGCCCAGGGAGGGATGCTTAGCCCGGAACCTGCCCCTGACTTTGCCAGAACTGCAGAAAATTTGATCTCAGGACCCCAAGCGGCCAGCTCAGAGGAGCTTGGAGCCCTGAATTCCCTGCACTGATGGGTGCTGACCAGCGCCATCTCTGAGGCTTGGCCCTGGGATGTGGGTGGGGGTAGGGGTGGGTGTGGGGCTGTTGAGCTGGGGTCAGGTGTTTACACACCCCTGCCTGACAAGCTGCCGGCTGTCCCCAAAGCTGAGTATCCACCTGTCTGGATACTGAGTCCGCTCTGATCCGTGGTCGGAAGCTGCTGTAGAGTCGGGAGGTTTGCACGAGAGGCTGGCCTGGTGGAGGCCAGAGATGGAGCCGGGAGGGGCGGGGCAGGCACACAGACAGCCTCTGTTGGCCTGGGGGCCAGAGAACAGTGGCCAATGCTATGTTTGCAAATAAACAGCCCCAGGCTGAGAGCAAAACAGCTCATCTTTGTCCTGGTTGCTGCTGATGTGGCTTCTGCAGCCCCCACCCGCTCCCCCAGCTACGCTGCAGCTTTCCTTGGCTGAGGCAGCCTTGGGACCTGGAGAGGAGGCCTGTGAGATCCAGGCCTGGCCCCAAAGCTTCTCAGGTGGGAGCCCTCCTGCCCAGGGGTCCCAGGAAGCTGTGATTGGGATGCTCAGGCCGAGGCCTGCAACCCAGAGAGCCCAGAGCTCCCCAGCAGCCAGCTGCAGCCCTGTGCCACGCCTGCGCAGAAGCCGAGGCTTCCAGGGAGCCGGCGTGTGTGGAGAAAGAACCCAAAGACAAGGGGGGTTGGGTGACTCTTCCAATGCTGGGCAACTGGCGAGTGACTGCACTGGTTCTCTCGGAAGCCTCCTCTTCCCATTTTCTGGAAGGGTCCCTCCCAGACCCTGGCCCACCCAGGCGCGCCAGGCTGGGCTGGACGGAGCTGATCCCCACATGTGGTGCTTATCAGGCAAGCACTGCCTTGCTCCTCTAGGGTTTCGCAATGAGCCTTGTGCTCCGCTCGCCCCGACGGCCTGGGAGCTACAGGAGAGAGGGGGCCTCCCCGGCTGTTCTCCTGCTGCTGCCCAGGGCCCTGCCCCACCCATGCCAGAGTCCAGGCCCGCAAGTCCTTGCTGGTCCAGAGAGGAGATGCGGGGAGGCCTGGAGCGGGGAGGGGGGGGGTGGTGCCAGACTTTTTCCCTCCAAGGGAGCGGGAAGGCAGGAAGCTACTTGTAGGCTCCCTTGCGGGAATGGGATTTGTAAAAAACAGGGAGGGGGCCGGATTTGTTCCCACTGGCCTTCCGAGCAGGCCCAGCTCACAGGGCCAACTGAAAGGCTCACAGCAGACGGCCAGCAATGTGGGCCTGGAGGCTGTGGAGGGGAGGCCCTGGGCTGGCAGATGGGGCCCAGGAGCCATCTGCAGGCCCTTGCGGGCCGGTGACGGGGACTTCTGTGGGGGTTCTTCCTTCTAGGGTCCTTCGGACCCTCTGCCCTTCAGCCAGTTGGTCAGTCCTGCCACCCATGAGTACCCAGCCTTCCGTGAGCGCGGTGGGAGGAGCCTGGGGTGGCCTGTAACCTCCGCAGTACGGTGAGAGCCGCCTCAGGCCTAGGCAGGAGCCGGTAAACAGCCAATCGTGGGCCACCGCACACACAGCGGGGCAGGCAGTCTCCTCCACCCTCGGACAACGGTCTTCTGTTTCCTGTCTTTCCATCAACCATCCCCACCTCACCCCGGGGTCAATTCCCTGCTTCCCAGGGATTAAGGGCAGCAGCAGGGGCTTGGGGAATAACTTTCTAATCCCTGAGGCCTTGGCAACACCCCAACTCCAGTCCTGAATTTATAGCTCTCAGGACACTTGCCTTGCTGACCCCCCAGGCCCAGGCCACCACTGACACCTTAAATCCACAGACTGACAGGTGGGTTATTAGCCTGCAGGGTGGCCGGCCACGTGGCGGGGGGCAGGGGGGGAGCAGCAGCACTGGGGCTGGAAGACACTGAGAGCAGCGTGGCCGAGGGCAGGTGTCCCCTCTGCAGGGACGGTTCCCAGAGCAGAACCTTGGGTTCCCATTTCTGAACCTTCACACGTTCCCCACAACTGGAACTTCCCCACCTCCCCCCGCCCCATGCTCCTCCCTTATTTTGAAATTGACTTCTAGGGAAACCGTCTGTGGGGCTCACCACCGGCTAAGCCCTTCCTGGCTACCCCGGCTCCAGTGTTCAGCCCGGGCAGCCCATCCCTCTGTGCCTGCAAGCCAGGGCCTGGCCTCTGGCCTTTCCTGTGTGTGAACAGGTCTGGCTCTGGGCCACACTGGTGGGAGACGGACGACAGTGGCGGAGCTGTCCTCAGGCTCACTGTCCCACTGGAGCCATAGCCATACACTGAGCTTAACCTACCAAAGTTGCCTGGGTTCAATGTCCAATGAAAAGAGTCGTTAGCTGTATTGTTTTTATCATTTTGTATATAGCAGTGCGATTCCTAATATTGAACAAGTTTAGAAACCAACCAAATGTCCCTCAAAAGTATTACCTTTAAAGAGTTCAGGATAGGAAGAAGCTTCTATTAAAAACACAATTTTTTTTTTTTTTGAGAGGCAGAGTTGGACAGTGAGAGAGAGAGACAGAGAGAAAGGTCTTCCTTTTGCCGTTGGTTCACCCTCTAAGTGGCCACTACAGCCGGCGCATTGCCGCTGGCGCATTGCGCTGATCCGAAGCCAGGAGCCAGGTGCCTCTTCCTAGTCTCCCATGCGGGTTCAGGGCCCAAGGACTTGGGCCATCCTCCACTGCACTCCCGGTCCACAGCAGAGAGCTGGACTGGAAGAGGAGCAACCGGTACAGAATCCGGCACCCCAACCGGGACTAGAACCCGGGGTGCCTGCGCCGCAGGCAGAGGATTAGCCTATTGAGCCGCGGTGCTGGCCCCATAATTTTTTTTTTGACAGGCAATTTTTTGATGGACACAGCGATTGTACATATTTACGGAGTACAGAGTGGCACTCAATACACGCATCCAGTATGTGATGATGAACATCTTCTTTTAAAAACATTTAGAGAGACCAACAAAGAATTTTTCTCTGCTGGTTCACTCCCCAAATACCTGCAACAGCTAGAGCTTGGCCAGGCCAAAGCCAGGAGCGAGGAACCCAATGCAGGCCTCCTACATGGTGGGGCAGGAGTGGCCCCACATGAGCCATCACTTGCTGCTTCTCAGAGTGTGCATTAACAGTAAGGTGGGATTGAAAGTGGGACCAGGACTCAGATGTGAGATCCAGGCACCTCAATCAGCAGCTGAACTGCTAGGCCCAATGCCAACCTACAAAATCTTGCTTTTGTAAGAAAATAAATAAATTTTATTGAGTGTATTTAAGACAAATAACATGGTATTATATGACAAAGACATAGCAAAATGGTTACTGCAGTGGGACAAATTAACCTATCCATCATCACACACTGTTACCCAATCCCTACCCCTACCCCACCCCTCTGGAGGCAAGAGCAGCTGCAATCCACTCATTTAGCAAAAATCCTAACTACAACACCCAATACTCAACTATAGGCTTCTGGGGGTTGGAAGTTAGCCCAGCTTCTTGAGGAATCTGGGCCTTGAGAGACTTGACAGGTGAAGAAGGGAGGACATTCCAGGAAGGGAAATTGCTTAAGTCTGAGGGTGAAGGCTAAAGGTGCTTGGGTCAATACACGGCACATGTGAGTCCAGTCTCCAGCCTCTTGCCCTGGCAGACATGAGTAATTAATGACAGCAGTGATTCTCACTGACTCCGAACGCAGGCTCCTCCAGATACCCATCATCAATCATTTCAAGTGGGACAAGGGACCTTGCTGGTCTCAAGGGTTTGGATGGCCTAAGAAATGGAGCTGGTGCCATGGAAGAGAGTGTGGGGCAAGACAAACTCCTTGAGCTGCAGGCTAGAACAGCTGGATTGGACCATAGCATCTTGTCCTCATTTGAACTGAAGGAGTCTAAGATTAGAGAAAAATGTATTTGTCTGGGAGTCCCCAGGTCCCCAGGTAGCTGGTGGGGCCAGGTTCAGAGGCTGCTGAGTGTCTTCTCTGTGATCTGCATCTGGCCCCACGGAGGGTCCTCTGAGCCCACTCCTTACTCTAGGCCACCCATCTCCTCTTTGGCCAAACTCCCCTTCCCTGTGCGCTGAAAGCCTGCACGGTGGGGCTGGGCCAGTGCTAGGCAGGGGGCACCTTCAGGTTCAGCGGAGCCTCTGGGGAACAGAAATCAGCCCGGCCCCTCCCACCCCCCTCCTCCCAAAGCAAGCCCAGTTCCACTCACCAGCCCTACCCTGGGAATACCAGTGAAGGATTCCATGTACCCCCAAAGCACACCCTGATTTCCAGGTCAAGGGGGCCACTGCAGAATTTCGAGCATAGAGCATAGGAGTGTTATAATAAAGAGCGATGTTTACAAAACATTACTAGAAAAGATTAATCTGCTTGTGTCCTTTTGGGAGAAAATGCCTCCTGGTGGGCCATCCTGGAGTGAGTCTGTAGCTCGGTGGGATGGGGGGTTCTCCAGGGGACACAGTATCCCCTGGCGGGGATTTGGAGGAGGTCTCCACAGCTGATTGGGGGTGGAGGAGAGAAGGAGGTCTTCCCTTCAGGAACAAATCCACTGGGGCTCCCAGAGGGGATCAGGCATAGAGCAGGAGCCATATACAGCTGTGAGAGCTTTGGACGGTTGTCAGCCTCTGTGACTCCCCATGGGGTGTGGACTTGTGGCGGCTTTCGATGCACGTTTCCCTGGAGGAGATGTAAGTAAAATAGGCTGGCGGCTTGTCCTGGGAGAGAGTGAAGTGGAGAGCTGGGGAGACCGCTTCCCTCTCTGTAGGCAGGTTCTGGGGGTCAGACCAGGGGGACGGGGAGAGAAGCCTCCGGTAGAAGAGCAGCTGGTAGTAAGGGGGGCCCAGAGGATGCAGCCCACGGGAGCCTCCTCAGCATGTTGGGGGTCAGCCAGGAAGCCCCTGGTCTGAGAAGCAGGCACTGCGCAGCTTCCCAATGGTAAGGGTCGCATCCCTGCCTCCTTCAGCATAGTCGCAGGTTCTGGGCATTGGATGCGTGAGCCCTGAACTTGCTTGGATAGACTTGGCTTTCCCCATCTTCCTAATTAAACCCAAGTCAGAAACAGCTCCCCAACTAGTAGAAGTGGGCAGGGAGGGGACAGCCTTTTCCCTTGCCCGTGGGAGGGGCATCAGAGTGAGCATCGAAGGAGCTGAGACCAAAGAGATGAGCTAATGCTGTTTTTCAGAGGTACCCAGTGACGTCCAATTTTCCAACCCCAGTAGCCACTGCTCAGAGCTCCCCCTCTTTCTGGGGCAGCTGACTGTTGCTCAACCTTTGCTTCTTCAGTTGCTACCCCCTCGGCTTCCGGTCTTTGCACCTTCGTGGTTCTCCCTTTCTGGCTCTAGTTCCTCTTTCTCCGTTTCTTGTTTAGCCCACTCTTCTTCTCCAACCCCTTCAGTGAAGTGTCCTCAAAGTTCCATCATTAGTCACTTCTCCCTAGACATCCCCATGGTCTCCCTGGGGCACTCTCACCATACGTGTAGCCGTGGGCTTATGATGACTCCCAAATGTGCACCTTGAGCCCTGATCTGTCCTTCCCTTCTCAGCCCTTGGATGTGAGCAGGTGCCCCCTGACACCCTCCACCACCTCCAAGTTCAAGCTCAACACGCCCATGGTTGAACGGTCTTCCATGGGCTCGGGAGAGCTGTGCTAGAGGCCACAATTCAGTAGCCGGGGCTGAGGACAAAGCCGCGCTGGTTGCTGGATCTTCACTTCCGGTCTGCAGCAGCGGGCCCACTGTCATTCCTGATGGAAGCTGCCCGTTCTCCCTGCGGTCTCTGGCTACTCTGCCCTCTGCTCTCCTCTGTGGACAAGCAGGACATGTCCTGTCAGGGGCTGAGCTGCTGCTGTTGGCCCCAGAGGACAGAAATACCCGCTTGGAGACACAGCAGTGTGTGAACTCTGAATCCATTAGAACCTTCCCAGTTCTGGGGTGTGCTCCCCGTGGGGACCTCACAGGGAGATAAGAGGAGCCCTCCAAGGTGAACAGGGAGAAGTCACTCTCCTGAAATAGGAATGAGGTTTCTTGTTGGTGGCAGGGACTGTGTTAGGGGCTTGGGATGCAGTGCACAGCACAGACAAGGCCCTGCCCTCGTGGAGTTCATGGTGCAACAGGGCCCTAGGCGATGACAAGGATATTTGAAGGTGACAGGTGCTCTAAATGGGAAGAAAACGATGGAGAGAAGGCCACAGACAGGGGCTGATACCTAAAGGATGACCCAGATGTAAGAGGGATGGGAGAAAGCAGACCGAGGCCCATGGACTGGCACTGGTGGGTGTGGGGGCAGCAAGAGTGGGCTCAGTGCGTTCCAGGAACAGGAAGGAGCGTGGTATTCTGTGGGCAGCCGCAGGCAGTTGCCCCTTTTGTTTACACTTAAACATATGGATGGAGACATCCCGGCACAGACAATTAGGCTAAGGAGATTCCAGGAAGAGGCAGGAAGAACGGTACCTCACTGCTAGACTTCTCACAAGAGATGATGTAGATAATCAGCCACACCTGAAACCAGCATTTATTACCTAGGTGTTTTATTATGCCCTTGTAATCAATGATTGATAACATTTTGTGATCTGTTAAGCAGAAGAACTTTATCGGGATCTCTTTGGGAACTCTTTATAACCCCAAAAGAATTTTAGATATGTAAATCCTCTGTGTGCCTTCTTGTGTACAACTGGTCATGTTTAAATACTACTGGACTTGTTGAATAAACAAGCCTTGATCAGGATTTGTCTTAGATCCATACTTTGTGTCCTTGTCCCCGCATTCCCACTTTCTGTTTCAGGAAACCTGGTTCTTTGTGCTGCAGACCGGCACAGTGCTCAGAGAGGGGAGGAGCTACCCCCACGCAAGAGCAAGGCGAGCAAGGGCCTCGTCCTACGGGACACAGGGTGCCCTGGTAAGGATTCTGTGCTTTAGACTGTAAACCAGGAAGAGCCACGGCAACCTGAGTCTGAAAAAGTCATCCGGAGGCTGGCGCCGTGGCTCAACAGGCTAATCCTCCGCCTTGTGGCGCCGGCACACCGGGTTCTAGTCCTGGTTGGGGTGCCGGATTCTATCCCGGTTGCCCCTCTTCCAGGCCAGCTCTCTGCTATGGCCCGGGAAGGCAGTGGAGGATGGCCCAAGTCCTTGGGCCGTGCTCCCACATGGGAGACCAGGAGAAGCACCTGGCTCCTGGCTTCGGATCAGCGAGATGCGCCGGCCGCAGCGGCCATTGGAGGGTGAACCAACGGCAAAAAGGAAGACCTTTCTCTCTGTCTCTCTCTCTCTCTCTCACTATCCACTCTGCCTGTCAAAAAAAAAAAAAGTCATCCGGGCTGTTATGTGACAGTCACGTCCCGGGGACAAGCAAGGACACTGTGGCAGACAAAGGATGGGGGTGGCCCTCACAAGGGCGTGGCTGTAGCTGGGGGGGGTCAGCTTGGAGGGGTATTCAGGAGGTTTCGGGAGCTAATGGAGAACAGAGGAGTCAAAGGAGGCCTATTTATTTCACCTGTCTGAGCAGCGGAAGGCTGATCCCGGACATTACACGGGACATAATCCTGCTGAAAAACCATTTGTCGGGGTAGACTTTGTCCCAGCAGCTAAGACATGGGTTGGGATGCCTGCCTGGGCTTGAGTTCTGGCTCCACTCCTGATTCCAGCTCCTCGCTAATGCACTCCCTGGGAGGCAGCAGATGGTGCTCAAGTACTTGAGTCCTTGCCTCCGACGTGGGAGACTCGGATGGAATTCTCAGTCCCTGCCTTGGGCCTGGCCTAGTCCTGGTTGTTGTAGGGCTAGGAGTGACCCAGTGAACAGGAACTCTGTATCGCCCAAGTAAATGAAGTCAATAAACACCAACTAAAAAACAAATAAATATTTGTTGTTTATCTGAAATCCCAATTTACCTGGACATCCTGTGTTTGTGTGTGTTAACTCTGACAATCCTACAGCAATCCAATACATGGACCCGAGGCTCAGGAGAAAGGCCTGAACCATGCCGGCACAGAGCAGCATCTAAAGGGTCAGAAGTGCAGGCTTAGGGTCAACCAGTGGCAGAGACTAGCCTAGGACGGAGACTCATTAAGTCCAATCTTAGGGTTTGAGTAGAGGAAGGAAAACAGGAAAGTGTCATGGGAGCTCAGGGCCGTAGAAAGAAGAAGTGACCACAGTGGAAAAATCACTCACTTGAGGGCTTCAGGCATTCACTGAATATATAGAGAAGGTCATGAGTGGTCTTGGTGACCACAGCTTGTTTATTTGTGATGGAACCAAAATATATCACAGGGGGCTGAGGAGTAAGCAGAGATGTTTGCGATGTTTTCCATAGGCAGGAGGGGTGGCTGTTGGAGGAAGTGGTAAGATCGGAGGAGGGCTTGATTTAATATTGGAGACTTGAATTTGTGCACATGTTGTGTGGGAGAGGTGAGTGGAGAAGGAGAGGTTGAAGATGAAGGAGAAGAGAAGGGACGGCCAGGGTCCCTGGGATGGCAGCAAGGGCATGATCCAGATGATTAAGCGGCGAGGTTGGGGAGAAGGCACAGTGTCACCCTTGGGAGCAGAGAGGAAGGGTGCAGGCAGCTTGGGAGATTTCCTGCCTCAAGGCTCCAACTTAATCTTAAAAGAGAGAGAGAGAGAGAGAGAGAGATTGATTTATTAGAAAGGCAGAGTTACAGAGAGATAGAGACAATGAGAGAAAGAGATCTTCCATCTGCTGGTTCACTCCCCAAATGGCCTCAATGTCCAGGACTGGCCCAGGTCAAAGCCAGGAGCCTGGAACTCTATCAGGGTTTCTCATATGGGTGGCAGGGGCCCAAGCACTCAGGCCACCTTCCACTGCCCTCCCAGGAGCATCAGCAGGGAGCTGAATCAGAAACAGAGCAGCCAGGACTGAAACGGATGTTCCTATGGGATGCCAGCATTGCAGTCAGTGGCTTAATCCACTGTGCCACAGAGCCAGCCTGATGACTTTATCTTTGAAGGGAGAAGTGATATACCATCTGCTGATAACTGAGATGGAAATCCATGTGGTAAAGCTTTGAAGACAGTAGATACGCCATAAAGGCAGCCACACAGAGGTGGACCAGGGAAAGCACAGCAGGGGCACGGAGGCCCCAGGCAAGCCTGGTGACCATAGCGAGGGTCGGGCCAGCTGGCCGGCATGGCCTTCACCAGCATAAATCGCCTACCATGCACAGGTCATGCAGGGGGAAAGAATGGCTGGTTCACCCACAGTTGGGGTGTCACCTGGGGATGCCACAAAGGGGAATGTATGTTCTGGGAGAGAACAGATGAAATTGCGAGCTTTGCAACTGAAGTTACGAGATGGGGTGTGAAGAAAGAAAGGGCTGAGGGTCAGCGGGCAGGTGCACCGGAGGGAGTCATAGAACAGGTGCAGGCAAAGCGATCAAGTGGATTAACTGAGCAGATCCAGAGTGATGTCAGAATTGGTCGTGGCAGAGGCGGGGGAGTTCTGGAGAGTGATTAAGTCCAGGGAGTGGTGACGCGAGTGGGTGAACAAGACACAGTGGGACACATGAGAACATCCAGCTGCCAAGGGGTTAGGGAGTGGGCTGGGCCCCTCTCCTGGACACTAGAGTCTCCCTACGTCCCCCACACATCCCACCTCACCTGGAGACAGCTCCCTGCTTGTCAGCACGTGGGTTGCTGCTGTGGGGGTGGGCTGAGGGGAGGAAGTGGTGGCTACGTCTGGTCGGAGCTGTGAGGTGATTCCATCCTAGGAGATCTTGCCATGTGGGTGAACTGAACAAAACCGATTCCTCTGAGTCCTCCTGGGTCGGAGGCAGCCACGACTTGTTATCGCCCTGTGTGGGGCTGGGGAACTCTTCCAAGATGCTCCCTCTTCTCACTGTTACTCCAGGAGCCTCACTGCCTCCCCGACCCTGGCAGGACACTTCCTGGTGTCCTTGAAGTCACCGTGCTTAGATAACTCAGAGCCTCACTTGCCATACCCAATCGGCCACGCTCTCCCCGCCACCCTGTTCTGATTCATGTCTTTGTCATCTGTCTCCTAATGTAACAATTGCTTCCTAACTAATTTCTCTGCCTACCCCACCCCTACTCAACTTTCCCCAGCCTATCCTCCCCAGGAAGCAGAAGCCAAGGAACAGACACACCAAACAATGCATGCTCCAAAGAAACCCTGCACACAGCCCTCAGTGCCTGTGGTCCTGAAATCCGCCTCAGTTTCCCCACCTCCATCCTTGACGGTTCTCAGAGGGTCTGTGCCTGCACAGAGCACAGTCCAAGCTCCTCTTGACCTGTCCCCACCCCTTCCCAGGCACTAGGCGGCTGTTTTACTGCAGCTGTGAAAAGCCACACAGTGTCTTGAATCGGGGCTTTTGCACCTGCTGTCCCCTCAGCCTGAGACACCCTTCTCCTGTTTCTCAAGACAGGGCACAGTTGCAATCACACTTTCCCTGCAGTGCCTTCTCTGGGCCTCTCTGTTCAGAATTAATCTATCTGCGCCTCCTCTCCCGCGTGTTGCCGGCTCCTCTGGTTAGCCTCGGAAGTCACCAGGTAACGTCATCCTTGGTGAATATGACACACTTGAGGCTGCAGGCAGAAGTCCAGCCCCAGCGCTGTCCTAAGGTGCACATGTCTGGGGCAGGGCTGGGTGCTGGCCCGGCGGACAGGCAGTGAGCGACAATGCTTACTGGTGCACACTGTGATGAGGGAAGGAGAGCCACCCAGACAGGGGCCAGGGGATGCCTCCTGGAGGAAGGGGGCAGCTAAGCTGAGACCGGAGCCAGGAGCTGCGGGCTTTTCAGGGAATCCCCAGTTGGTGGGTGCCCACCCCCCCACCGCCCCGCCGCTACAGTCTAAGTCCCCAAGTTCAGGACAGTCTTGTACTGGTCTCAGACTCCTTGTGCCCCAGCCCAAGCCTGGCAGGTCCTCAAAGCACAGTTGGAATGAACCTGTGGGTTTCGGGGCAGGGGCAGCAGCTGTGTCTCCTGCCCTCTGTTCTTCCTCTCCCTTCCAATCCTGTGCTGAGGCCTGGCAGCATCCACACTGGCTGAAATGACGGAAGAAGGAGTTCCTCGGCTGTAGCAGGTGCCCTGGGGACCCATGGGGAAACAGTTGGCCTAGGGACACGTCTCAGACCAGACAAGTGCTCAGGATGCATGTGACTGCTGTCTAGACCCCAGACGCAGCGGGTCACCGCCCACCCCGCCTGGTTCCCTGACCCCGATCTGGCCCTGGCGTCACTCTCTCTGCACGCAGCCCGGGGCAGTGGCAGGGACTGCAGAGTCTGGAGAGAAGCCCTCCTCGCTCCTCTGGGGTTTTGGTGTCAGCCCTTGGGTTGCTCCCCTTAAAGAGGACAGCAGGGGACCTGTCCCCTCTGTGGCCCAGCCAGGCAGCTTCTGAGAAGTGGGGAGAAAGTGTCAGCTCCTGGGCCGGGTGCCAGGCGGGAGGGGGTCTCCAGCGGTGCCTGCTTTCCCCAGACCTCCCCACCATTTGAGAATGTGTGTGTGTTGGGGGGAGGGGGGCATTGGTATGCGGAGGGTGAAGACCGCTAGGTGACAGCTGGAAAGTGTCCTGAATTCCTGAGCTGGGGAAAATGGCCCCCACTGGCCCCAGCTCCAAGTTCCCCCCAGGAAGTGGGGAATTCCCGAGCACTGGGGGAGGGGCAGTGGAGCAGAAGGGGAGAGGTTGCCAAGGGTCAGAGAGCTTCATGAGCAAGGATTCTGGTGGGGAAGTGGCTGCGGGGGAGCCCAGCGCCCCTTTGAGGCTCGGGATATCCAGGGCTCAGGTCTCTGGCAAGGCCCAACCCGCCTCATTTGTCTCCTCTGCCCCTGGGCTCTGGGCTTCCTCCCTCCTCCTCCCCCTCACCGCCCCCTCACTGGCTCCGAGAGCCAGGCCAGGCCAGCAAGGGGGGGGCAGGGATGGGAGGCAGAGGGGGGTGGGGTGGGCATGAGGTCAGAGGAAAAGGCAGGGCCAGATCTCCCAGGGCCTTACTCCTGCATTGAGGGAGTTTGGATTTTATTTCAAGTAATGATTTTGAGCAGAGGAGTGGACAAGATCTGATTGATGCTTTAAAAAGTTATCTATTTATTTGAAAGGCAGAGTGACACAGAGAGAGAGAGATGTTCCATCTGCTGGTTCACTGCCCAGACGGCCGCAACCACTGAGGCTGGGCCAGGCTGAAGCCAGGAGCCCTGAACTCCAATCTGGGTCTCTCATGTGGGTGGCAAGGGCCCAAGGACTTGGGCAATCTTCCACTGCTTTTCTCAGGTGCGTTAGCAGGGAACTGGATCAGGAGAGCTGTGGGCCTCTAGCTGGCAAAGGCCCGGATGTCCCCGAGCCTGAGAGAAGCAGCTGAAGGTGCACGTGAGGCAATTTCCCCTCCCCTACCTGGGCCCTGCTCCAGCCACCCTTCCACACACACACACACACACACACACACGCCTCAGCAACCAGCCCTCTTGGCTGGAAAGGTCTCTGGGCCCCTCCTCTTTGCCTCAACTCCCCAGTTCTGACTTGGCTTGCCACAGCTTCCCAGCCTGCAGTTTGCTCTCCTCCAGTCTGTGGTTACATTCCTGCCACTCTGGACTTGTTTTTGTTTTTTTTGTTTTTTTTTTGTCTTTTGTTTTTTTGTTTTTTAAGATTTATTTGAAAAGCAGAGTTAGAGAAAGAGAAATCTTCCATCCCCTGGTTCACCCCCCAAATAATCACAATGGCTGGGGCTGGGCCAGACGGAAGCCAGGAGCTTCATCCTGGTCTCCCAAGTGGATGTCAGGGATCCAAGCACTTGGGCCGTCTTCTACTGCTTTCCCAGGCACATTAGCAGGGAGCTGGATCAGAAGTGGAACTCGCTCCCATAGGGGATGCGGGCATCGCAGGCAGTGGGTTAACCCACTGCATCCCAACACCAGCCCCACTCTGGACTTTCGAAGGTGCAAAGCTGCTCATTGAGGGCCTCTGCTCTCATGGCCACTGGGTAACTTCCAGCCTCTTCACACCCTCAACTCCACGTTCGAGGAGCAACTTTCAGTTCCTAGCTTGCGCGGTTCCTTGCCTCAAGCCTTTCTGCCTTCTGCTTCCTCTGCTCCCTTGCCTACCTAACTCCTGTTCATTCCTCAGGAAATGAGCAGAGGTGTCACTTCCCCCAGCTGCCTTCTCTGATTACACCTCAAGGCTGGTGGAGGTGCTCCCCACAGCACCCCAAGTCACCTGGCTACACTGCAAGTGTTCCCTCCACACACCTGGCACACCTGCAAGTGCTTGTCTAGCTTATGATGGGTAGAAACGTCAGCTCATGGAGCCAGCACTGTGGTGTAGTGGGGCGTAGTGAGTTAAGCTGCCATCTGCAGTGCTGGCATCCTGTCTGGGTGCTAGTTTGAGACCTGGCTGCTCTACTTCCAATCCAGTTCCCTGCTGATGGCCTGGGAAAGCAGCAGAGGATGGCCCAAGTGCTTGGGCCCTGAACCCACGTAGGAGACCCAGAGGAAGCTCCTCGTTCCTGGCTTTAGCCTGGCCCAACCCATTTGGGGAATGAACTAGCTGATGAAAGATCTCTCTCTCTCTCTCTCTCTCTCTCTCTGTGTGTGTGTGTGTGTGTATGTGTGTGACTCTGTCTTTTAAATAAATAAATAGATTTTTAAAAATATTTTTAAAGATTTATTTATTTATTTGGAAGTCAGGGTTACATAGAGGGAGAAGGAGAGGCAGAGAGAGAGAGAGGTCTTTTTTTTTTTTTTTTTTTTTTTTGACAGGGAGAGAGGATAGTGAGAGAGAGAGAGAGAGAGAGAGAAAGGTCTTCCTTTTTGCCGTTGGTTCACCCTCCAATGGCTGCTGTGGCCAGCACATCTCGCTGATCCGAAGCCAGGAGCCAGGTGCTTCTCCTGGTCTCCCATGTGGGTGCAGGGCCCAAGGACTTGGGCCATCCTCCACTGCCTTCCCGGGCCACAGCAGAGAGCTGGCCTGGAAGAGGGGCAACCAGGACAGAATCCGGCGCCCCAACCGGGACTAGAACCCGGTGTGCCGGCGCCACAAGGCGGAGGATTAGCCTGTTGAGCCACGGCACCGGCCTAAATAAATAGATTTTTTTAAAAAGAAAGTTCAGCTTGTGCCAGGGCTTGGCACAAGGAAGATGATCAATTTAAAAATGCAACATACACACTTTAACAAGAATAACAGGTAAAGATACAGGCACAGCAAGAGAAAAACTGACTTGAGAACATTTTATGGTAAACACCTTGCAGGAACCTGCCGGCAACTGGGCTCTGTTGCTGTGAATACAGTTCCTGCACAGGTATGGATGGATAACTTGTATACTTCTCATGTATCCACTGCACTACTCTGAAAAAGAATGATGAGCTCTGGAGGGACTTCATTCTTGGTCTTTTGGAAGAAGCGGTTTCAAGAGCCCACTATGCAGCTCTGGCTCTTGAATCATGTAGTGAACCCATCCTGGACTCCGCTGGACACCCCGTCTCCTCCATTCCTCCCCAGGCGTAAGGTGGGATTGGGGTACTGCTTCCAGGAGTTCTCTGGATAATGTGACATGCGGGCACTTGTTACTTGTCCCTGTGATAGATCTGCTGTGGAACATGCCGCCGGCGCACAGAGCCGGCGCTGCCACTGCACCTCCGGGCGCCGGCTCCACGGAGACCAAGCTCCATACACGTTTTCTGAGTGGATGGATGCGTGTACGTGATGGATGCTTGAGAGTGGAAGTGGGGTTTAAGGGATGGCCACACCTGTGAAGGAGTGACGGAGAGGAGACAGGAGGGGAGGGAAAGGCCGAAGTGTGGAAGTGTGGAGATGGCTGCGTGCGTGTGTCATGTTCAGGGGGGCTCAGGAGGTCAGCTGGACGGGAACGTGGCCGCGCCAGGCGCGCAGGACCTGGGGCCACGGAGGAGGCGGGAGCCAAGCAGAGAGAGGCATGTGGACTTCATGCTAGATCTTGGTCAGAATGACACATGGTCAAAGCCATATTTAAAGACCTCCGTCTAGTGCGGCTGCGGGGGGTGGGGCGGGGGGGCGGGGAGGGGAGATTCAGAGACCTCCTCCCCAACTCTGGGGAGTCTGTGTGGACCCTGTTCTGAGCCAGCTTCGGCAGGAAGACCCCCGTGCAGCCGCGAGCGAGCCCTGACAGCCGCGGAAGGCGAGCTTAGAGCTTAGTGCAGCGATGCTTCCCTTCCGCGGCGGGGGCGGGCAGCTCGGCCTCCCGGTGACTCACCCGCGGGGGTCAGCTTCCAGCGGAAAGCCACTGCTGACAGGAAGAGGGGTCAGACTTTCCCTTCCCCAGACAGCGTTCTGGGCACCAAGACAGCAGCACAGGACAACCAGGAGTGGAGAGGGAGGGGGCCTCCCTAATGGGCTGGAGGACACGCACCCCAATTCAGGCCACCGCCTCCCGCCGGTGAGGGGGAGGGACCCCGCCATGCCACATGACATGCCGCTGAGTCAGGCAGTCCCGGGAGCTCTTCTCGCAGCCCTCTGAGGGGACGGAGGAGAGCAGAGGCGCCATTCTGGCTCCTGTTCCCGGGGCAGGTGTAAGTGAGGGGAACACAGCAACCAGAAGAGATTCCGAGGCTTGCGTTCCGAGCAGGGTGCGAGCAAGGGTGTCGGAGTTGGAGACACGGTCTGGCAAGGCTTCTTAAGGCAGTGAGAATTGCAGGAGGGGACAGAGCGCTGCAGACCCTTCCCCAGTGTAGCCTAGAAACTGGCCAGGAGAGCCATCCCTCAGACACGGTAGCTGGCAAGAGTGAACCCGCTGCACTGGCAACCTTGGCAGGCGAGTGCCAGCTCCAGGAGAAATGGGAGTTCAGAACTGGTTCCCTATGGAAGGGCAGCATCAGGTGTGTGGCCTACCTGGGTCAGGCCTCCCCCAGAATTCCGTGTGTCCCACAGTGTTCAACCAAGTAAGAGCAGGCAGCAGGCGGGGGCGGAAGGCAGGGTCTTCAAGCATCTGCAGGGTCCAGAATCCACTTGGCACACAGGCAGTTTCTTAATCAACCAGGAGTTGGGGGGGTGCCCTGGCATAGTAGGCTAAGCCGCCACCTGCAGCTCTGGCATCTCATATGGGCGCCAGTTCAAGTCCCGGCTATTTCTCTTCAGATCCAGCTCTCTGCTTATGGCCTAGAAAGGCAGCAGGAGATGGTCCAAGTGCTTGGGCCCCTGTACCCACGTGGGAGACCCAGAGGGAGCTCCTGGCTCCTCACTTTGGATCAGCCCAGCTCTAGCCATTGTGGCCAACATATGGAAGACCTTTCTCTGTCTCTCCCTCTCTCTGTAAATCTGCCTCTTAAATAAATGAATAAAATATTAAAAAAAAAAAAGAGGTTCAGGGGCGATTGACTCGGAGGACAACTCAATTAAACTTGCATGTTCTGCTATTCCACAGTCAGGGTTTGGCAAGGGCTCCAGCAAAGCTCACTCCCTGTGTGTGGAGTCCTAACCTCCCCTGGGAGTGGGGGAAGCAGACTCCAGCCCCTCTGAGTCATTGCTGGGGAGTAGGAAGGGAGACAGCCCCAGCATAGGGTAGTGGGAACACTGCATTTAGCACGCCTGGGACTCAGAGTCCGATGTGGAGAACAGATGTGTTGCCGTGTCTAGGGTGGGGGCACTGAGCCATCGGCATTGGGGCTCTAGGTTGAGGGCTAAGCCTTAAGAAAAGGGGTATAGCCCAGGAGAGGAGCTGAGGGTCAAGAGGATGGGGAGGGAACCGCCACCACCTGCAACGCTGGCATCCCATATCAGAAGATGGCCCAACTACCTGGGCACCTGCCAATCATGTGGGAGACCCGGGTGCAGGCTCCTGGCTTCAGTATTGTCTAGCCCCAACTGCTGTGGCCATTTGGGAGAGTAAATCAGTAGATAAAAGATCTCTTTCATTTTCTCACTCTCAGATAAATAAAATAAGTCATAAAAAAAAAAAAGGAATGTGGGGAGAAGCATCATCCTCCTACAGCTGCAGCAGCACGTCGCCTTGCAAGATCCCAAGGGACTGAGATTTTCCTTCTCTCCTATCCTGGTGCCTCCTCCCTCTGCTCAGCGACCTGCGCCTGGCTCCAGGGCGAGCACTTCCATTAACTCAGGGCCGACATGCTTGCTGCTAGTGTTCATGATGGCTACTGGAATATCCACGTGTGTTCACGCAGGCATTGCTGACGGCTGCTTTCCCAACAGTGGCAGACTCGAGTGGTGGGACGGAGACAGCCTGGCCAGCCCATTGGAAACGTTCACAACCTTGCCGAAGAGGACCCTGTGCGAACGGACTGGATCCACAAAAAACCATCGAGGCCAAGGCAGCTGAGCCCCAGCGAGTTTGTTTGAGGTTCCACAGTCGCTAAGCACAGAGGCTGGGGCTGAAGCCAGGCAGTCTAGCTCCAGGCCCACGTTCCCAGCTAGCTGCCATGTCCCATTGCCTTTCTAGGAAAGAGCAGGCGGACACAGGGAAGGTTGTGCTGCCCCTTGTATCATGGGTGCAGCATAGGAAACAAGAAAGGAAAAATGGAAATCAAAGAAAGCCAGGGCTGCTGGGAGACGCACAGCATCACCGTTTCTGAGGCGTGGCCTGACTCGGAGCCCCAGTGCTCTGAATTCCTGCTCCCTGGAGCAGGAGCCCCACCCCTAAACACAAAGACCCCACCCCCCTCATCTGGCACTCCAGTAGGACTTGAGATCCCAGCAATTTCCTTCGACCTTTGACCCCTGCATGGTTCCTCTACCTGAAGGATCCAGGGCAGGTGTGGTGCAGGGGTTAAGCCGCTGCTTGGGGCATCTGCATCCCACATCACAGAAAGCTATTTTTTGTTTTGTTTTGTTTTTTGTTTTTATTTTTAACACAGAGGAGCAGAGAGACTTTTTTTTTTCTTGAAGACTTATTGATTTATTTGAAAGGCAGAGTTAGAGAGCACAAAATCTTCCATCCACTGGTTCACTCTCCAAGTGGCTGCAATGGGCCAATCCGAAGCCAGGAGCCAGGGGCTTCTTCTGGGTGTCCCATGTGGGTGCAGGGGCTGAAGCACTTGGACTATCCTCCACTGCTTTCCCAGGCCATCAGCAGGGAGCTGGATCGGATATGGAGCAGCCAGGACTCGAACCAGCACTCACATGGGATGCCAGTGCTGCAGGCAGGGCTTTACCCACTGCCCCACAATGCTGGCCCTAATTCCTAGCTTACATACTGACAGAAGTATCTCCATTTTTACTCCACATTCTTATCTCTACCGAGATAAGAATTCAAACTAGAGGCATATGTGCAGTGCACAAGAGACAGCAGGGTTTATTTAAGAGAGAGAGAGTGAATATACATTCGCGCCTGACTATGGGCCACCCCACAAGGAGCTGCCTGTCAGGACGGGGCTGAGAGCCGCCAGTGAAGGCAGCTTGAGGAAGGAGGCCAGAGAGGACCCAAAAGCAAGGGCCAGAGGATGGGAGGCACCAAGGACGGCTCCCACGTGTCTGGGTCCCTTTCAGGAGGTATGGGGTGTACCCTAACCGTGGGGTTTAGAGTGCTTGGTGCCTCCGAGGATAGTTTAACTTCCATGTGACCATCACGGTGTCTCCTCCTTCCAGGTGCTTTATGGGGAAGGGGGAGAACTGGATTGACAGGAAAAGGGGTGGAGTTACAGCGCAGCTGATGATGGCTCAAATACTCGGCTTCCTTCCACCCATGTGGAAGTTCCCCACGTGGAACTTCCCCACCCATGTGGAACTCCACCCAGGTGGAGTTCCTGGCTCCTGGCTTTCTCGCTGTTGTAGTCATTTAGGGAGTGAACCAGTGGATGGAAGATGTCTCTCTTTCTCTTTTGCTCTCCATCTCTCTGCCTTTCAAGAAAATAAATCTTGTGCTCACTTCGGCAGCACATATACTAAAATTGAGAATAAATCTTATTTACAAAATCCAGTGTTCTCTTATTAAGCACAGGTAGGATAATTTGAAGTTGAATATACTTTTCAAATTAAAAAAAAAAAAATAGGGGCCAGTGTTGTGGTGTGGTGCGTAAAGCTGCAGCCTGAGACACCAGCATCCCATACGGGTGCCCATTTGTGTCCCGGCTGCTCCACTTCTGATCCAGCTCCCTACTAATGGCCTGGGAAAGCAGCAGAGGGTGGCCCAAGTGCTTGGGCCCCTGCCACCCATGTGGGAGACCTGGAAGAAGTTCCTGGCTCCTGTCTTTGACCTGGCTCAAACCTGTTAAGTTGCGGCCATCTGGGGATGGAAGAGCTCTGTTTCTGTGTTTCTCCCCCTCTCTCTGGAACTCTGACTTTCAAATAAATAATCTTTAAAAAATGTACAGTTCTTTGGGCCAGTGCTGTGGTGTAGCAGGTAAAACCTCTGCCTGCAGTGCCGGCGTTCCATATAGGCTCCGCTTCTAGTCCCAGCTGCTCCACTTCCGATCCAGTGCCCTACTAACGCGCCTGGGAAAACATCAGAGAACAGGCCAGGAGCTGCACCCATGTGAGAGACACAGATGAAGCTCCTGGCTCCTGGCTTTGAGGGCCATCTGGGGATGGAAGATCTGTGTCTCCCCTTCTGTCTGTAACTCTGCTTTTCAAATAAACAAATACATCTTTCTTTTTTAATAAACTGTATAGATCCACAGAGAAGTGCTCTGGCTTCCAGGGGCTGCACAATGTGGACATGTGTGACAGGCTCGCGTCCCTCTGCTGCTGCACGCAGTTCAGCTCAGAGGGTGGAGACGGCAGCAGGCAGCTCCCGCACAACCAGAGCTTGAACTGCCTCCTGGGGAAGCACAGCCGCCCATACCAGGCCTCCTGGACCAGCAGGAAGCGACTCCTGCCTGATAGGAAATGCTGGGGGTAAGGGGGGCCTGCAGTGAGCTGCACCGTGCTGAGGGGTCTGCTGTCCAGGGCAGAGGCCCCCGCCCCCTGAGCACATCCTGGACGGGGCGCAATGCCACTCCCAGCCCTACGCTTCTGGCTCTAGGAGGCTGCTCTAGCAGTGTCCTGAGCATGGTTGCATTTGTAATCGCTCTTGCTCGTGCCAAGGCCCCAAGGAGGGGTTATTTCTGTCCCCAGCGGAGGTCACAGTTTGTTGACAGTCACACAGTCAGTGGCACCAGGTGCCGGTACTGCACCTGCTCTCCCTCTGGACTGATGCCTTGCTCCTGGCACAGCCTCCAGACCGCTCACTGGGGTGCTCCATAGAGGGGTGGGGAGATGGGGGATGTGGGTGTCAGTTCAATTCTTCTCAAACCAGGCAGAGAGGGGGTCCTTCCTTAACGTTTGTGCACAGCATTGAAATGCCAGGGCCCTGCTCTGGAGGAGCTTCTGTGGTAGGGGAGCTGGGAGGTGGAAATGGGCCAGGAGAGGGTTCAAGGGTGCACAGAGTTCTGGGGAGGAACAGAGTTCCCACACTGGTTGGGAAATGGAGGTCTGCCTGGAGGAGGTGGTGCTGAGGGCTGTGGCAGGGCTCTTTGCACAGGTGGGAGTGGAAGCGGGGTGATGCCTCCAGAACCCAGCCTCTGCCCACTGCGCCAGCCTCCCTCCTCAACCCTCTGAGGCTCACACTCGGCCACCCTGAGCCACTATCCCCTCTGCCCCTTTGGCTCCTCTAGCAGGGAGGCCCTACCTCTTCCCTCCATCTCCTCTTCCCTGGGCTCACTTGTCACCTCCCTTGGAAGCTGTGTCCTACCCCCCCCCCAGCCTCTCTTTGGGGCACCCACGACATGCTAGGCACCCCCATCCACAGCACTGACTGTGGGTGCTCTGATGAGCTGCCCGCCTGCCTACCCCCTGCAGTCCTACCAGGTGCGAGCATCATTTTGGAAATCCCAGCAGTCACCTGGAGCCAGCACACAGAGCGGACATTCAGTGACGCTCCACCCAGCGGGCGGAAGACAAGAAGGTTGGGACCAGGCTGAGGAAGGCCCTGGCATCAGGCAAGGTTGGCAGCATTGACATGCGGGTGTGAGGAGCCACTGGCAGCACTCGGCCAGGCGGCGAGGCCACAGCACATCTGGCAGCATCACAGACTGATTGCCCTGTCCTGGGCAGGCCACAGCAGGACCTGGAGGGACCAGGGGAGAGGAAAGGCTGATGGCTGCTGCTGTATTCTGGCTGCGAGCCGGTTCTTGGGGCTTTTGGGGAGCCTGAGTTGGCTGCCAGGTTCTGCTTGCATCTGGGCCACAGACAGAACGAGTCCTGCTCAGCAGCAGCTATGGCATCCTGCCTGAGCCACGACCCCACTCGAGTGCACAAGGTCCCTGACAGGCGCGTGATACCAGCCAGTGCTGGGATAGGCCTCAGCGGGATGGACCAGGCTTGGCTTGAGAAATGGGGAGGAAGGGTCAGTGCTGTGACGTAGCAGGTTAAGCCACTGCCTGCAGGGCCTGCATTGAGTCCCAGCTGCTCCATTTCTGATCCCATTCCCTGCGAATGCACCCAGGGAAAGCAGTGGAAAATGATGCAAGTATTTGGGCCCCTGCACCCATGTGGGAGACTTGGAAGAAGCTCCTGGTTCCTGGCTTCAGCCTGGCGCAGTCCCAGCTGTTGCAGCCATCTGGAGAGTAAATGAGCAGATAGAAGATCTGTCTCTCTCTGTCCTGGAAACTCAAATAAATAAATCTTTAAAAAGAAAAGAAAGCCGGCGCCATGGCTCAACAGGCTAATCCTCCGCCTTGTGGCGCTGGCACACCAGGTTCTAGTCCCGGTCAGGACGCCAGATTCTGTCCCGGTTGCCCCTCTTCCAGGCCAGCTCTCTGCTGTGGCCCGGAAGTGCAGTGGAGGATGGCCCAAGTACTTGGGCCCTGCCCCCCATGGGAGACCAGGAAAAATACCTGGCTCCTGGCTTCGGATCAGCGCGGTGCGCCGGCTGCAGCGGCCATTGGAGGGTGAACCAGCAGCAAAGGTAAAGGAAGACCTTTCTCTCTGTCTCTCTCTCTCTCTCACTGTCCACTCTGCCTGTCAAAAAATAAATAAATTTTAAAAATAAAGCAACAAAAATAAAAAAAAAGAAAAGAAAAAGAAACAGGTAGTGGAAGAGGCGGGTTATCTCCAGCACAGAAAATTACCCTGGTCCTCAAAATCCATTCATTCCCTCTTTCACCCAATCAGCAACAGTTTATGGAGTACCTAGTGTATGATGGGCTCTGGGGGATGTAGAAGCTTCCTCTACCCACAGAGTTTCATGGGAGGAAGGGCAAGAAATGCACACACAGAGGGGTCACACACCCTGACAGACCCAGGAGCAGCAGGGAGGGCTTCCTGAGGCGGCGGCATCTCTGACAGGTCCTAGGCATGAGCAGGATTGCATAAAGTAGACATGGGAGGCCGGCAACGGGCAGCAGCAGGCTGGGCTGGGAGCGAGAGCTCCTGGGGGCAGAGCCACGGCAGTCTGGCTCCCAGTTGTCCCCGTGCCCTGATGGGGGGCTCGATAATCTCCCGCCTGGCTCTGGCCCTTCCTCATTCTCTCCCCCAGCTGGTCTCCTGAGCCCCAGCCCCCGCCTGTCCCCAGGGCCCTGCTCCCTCAGTGGCCTCCTGCTCTCTGGGCCCCTTCCCTTTCACTGGTCGGTGTGCTGCCGTCCCTCGCTGTCTCAGTTCTTGCTGCATTGCCTGTGGACAGGACTGCACGGTCCAGTCTGCGCCTCCTAAGAGGCCCCATAGAATACAGGACACACAGGACGGGCAGGCACCTGGTGGGTGGGGCTGGTCCGGCCCCTCCTCCCCAGCTCCAGTTGTTCCAGAACTATCAGACCACCCAGAGCCCAGCGCAGCTTCTAGCTGCTTCTCTCCACCCCTCTCTGAAATGCTCCTCCCCACTTCTGCACCAGTTGCAATTTTGTTCTCAAAGCAGCTGGAGGGTTTCTTCCTCCAGGAAGCTCCCTGGCTCTCTTCCCACTCCAAACTCCCATCCAGCACTGTTGCAGGGTATGGGTGCAGCGTGCCTACAAACGTGTGTCCTCCATGACACTGTAAGCACCCTGGAGAAAGCATGGGTCTGGGTCAGTGATTTTAGCTCACGTACCCTGGCACTGACAAGGACATGTGCCCAGTAAGTGGTCATTAAATGAATGAGTTGCGTGCTCCGTGGAGAAGGGCTGCTCACTCCAGAGGCACACGTCCAGTTTGCCTCGAGTCCTGGCTCCTACCTAAAAAAGAGGGTGAAACGCAGGCACATGGAGCATCAAAGGCGACCCCAGCCACAATCCAGGTCCCCAATCCCAGCTTTAAGCCCACCACACCCCTCAACTGGCTTGAAAAAGTAGGCACATGCTCCAAGATTTGACTTTTTTCTTAAAGATTTATTTGAAAGACAGAGTTAGAGAGGCAGAGGCAGAGGCAGTGAGAGAGAGAGAGAAAGGTCTTGCATCCTCTAGTTCACTCCCCAGATGGCTGCAACAGCAAGAGCTGCGTTGATTGAAGCCAGGATCCAGGAGCTTCTTCTGGGTCTCCCACATGGGTGCAGGAGCCCAAGGACTTGGGCCATCTTCTACTGCTTTCCCAGGCACATTAGCAGGAAGCTGGATTGGAAGTGGAGCAGCCAGGACTTGAACTGGCGCCCATATGGGATGCCTGCACCGCAGGCGGTGGCTTTATCAGCTATGCAACAGCTCCCACCCCAATGATCTGATTTTTAAAATTCACAGAAGAACTGGGCAATGACTTCTGTTGCAGTGTTCTAAAAATACATTTCTGTGATCCCCAGCCTTCTGCACAATAAAATAGCTTCGGCATGACGCTCTTCTCTTGAAAGTGAAAACACAGTTCCATGAAATAGTTCTTTATGAGCTTTAGAGGAAGCAACTATGCGACCTGGAGGTGGGGGGTTGAGAGAGGAGGTGGGGCTGGAAGTGAAGCTGCTCCGTCTCTGCAGAGATGGCCCCCGCCCATTAGGGGTGGGGAGAGGCCAGAGTTGGGATCAATCAGGCTCAATCAATCAGCAAATATTTATAGTGATTGCAGCACAGGGAGCTACAGCTGAGTGGGACCCAGGCTGCGCTGGGCTTCTGCTGGGCATACCACCACTCCCACCGCCTCCATGCCAAACTGTGGCTCCCAGCCATCAGGCACGAACTCGGAAATAAGGCCCTGGTTAGATACAGCATCCCCTTCTATTTGGAAAGGCAGAGAAACAGAAAGAGAGCAGAGAGCAAGAGAGAGAGCTCGCATCCTCTGGTTTATTCCCCAAATGTCTGAGATGGCCAGGACTGGACCAAATCCAGCAGAGCCCAAGCCAGGGACAAGGAACTCAATCCAGATCTCCCACGTGGGTGGTAGGAACTCAACCACTTGAGCCATCGCGGCTGCCTCCTAGGATCTGCGTTAGCAGGAAGCCACAGCCAGGAACTGAACACACAAATCCAACTCGGGCCGGCATCTCAACTGCAAGGCCAAAGCCCTGGTCCATGTGGACTTTGACAACACTTTGAGACACACAGACGAGGAAACTCAGGCCCCACAGAGGGTCCGACGTTGCCTCGTCTCTCAGAGCTGAAACATCACAGGTCTGGGTAGATTCTCTGAACGCAGATTCTCCCATCTCAAACTCAAAGTCCTGCACTGCTGAGGTCCAACACTGGCAGGAGTCATCCGGGGCTACAGAGGATTTTCCAGGAGGTTCTAACTGGATCCTTTCACTGACCGTTCAAAGCCAACATTACCATCGTCTCCATTCTACAGGGAGGGAAACAGGAGTTCACGCGACTTCATCAGAGGTTCCTGCTGGTAAATGATGGGTTCAGGATCTGGAAATGTACAGACTGCACATTCCTGCTACTTCTGCTGCGACCCACAGGGAGGCCCAGGCCCTGCACAGCCAGTGGCTCGGCGCCGGGCCCTAGTGCGTTGGAGACCTCGAATTCCGGGATCAGACTTTTCCCCTGGCAGCCCCGAAGAGCCAGTGTGCGACACTGTGGCCTCGTCTGGACTCTGCCCCAGACTCCTGTCCTGGGAGGGAGAGCGGATTGCTTCAGGCAGGATGGTCAGTTGCTCTAGGAACCAGGAGGGGGGATGGGGCGGAGAGTTAGGCCTGGGCCGGGACAATCAGGAGCTCTTCAACGAGTGGACTGATTGGTGGCTGTGGCTTCTGTGGGCCAATTGTGGTGAGGGGAAGGGAGGAGGTGCTGGGAACGCTGCATCCCTGCTCCTGTCTGCGGCTCCCAGAGTTCCAGACTCAGAAGGGCAAGCAGGGGCCCTGCCTGCCTCTGTCTTGGCTCCAGGATGTAGCCCACCCGCCACGTCCTCCTGGCCCCGGAGGAGGGGCTCCCCCGTGACAGGACTCAGAAGGGGCTTTCCTGAGTGGAGCCAGCCTTGGCCATTTGCCTCCCCTATCCCTGTCCTCGCCAGCTACAATGTGGTAGAGGAGGCCTCCACACAGCCACACCACAGCCTTCCTTTTGTTTTTATTTGAAAAGCAGAGTGACAGAGAGAGGGAGAGACAGAGAGCTTCAATGCTTCAGTCTGCTGGTTCACTCTCCAAATGGCCACAATGTCCAGAGCTGGGCCAGGCTGAAGCCAGGAACACCGAGCTCCATCCTGGTCTCTCCACATGGGTGCAAGCAGGGACCCAAGCACTTGGGCCATCTTCCACTGTTTTCCCACGTGCATTAGCAGGTAGCTGGATCGGAAGTGGAACACCTGGGAGTCGAACCTAAGCTCATATAGGATGCTGGTGTTGCAAGCAGCAGCTTAACCTGGAGCCTTCCTTTCACAGAGCCAAGGGACAGCAGATGCAGTGCCCTCTGGGCCTCACAGGCCCCTTGGTGATGGCGCCTCTGCCCGTTCCAGGCACTCCTAGGCGTCTTACCCGTCGTTACTCACCTGCTCCCTGCAAGGGGGCTGCTGTCATTATCTCTGTGTGAAAGATGAGGACCCCGAGGCACAGAAAAGTTAAATCCATTTCTCAGGGTCCCAGAATGTGCAAGAGGCAGAGCTATCGCTCCCCAGCCACGCCCCACCGCTCCTCCAAGAGACTGGACCAGTCCTCCTCCCTGGGGGAACGTCACTCCCCGGCCCCCAGAAGGGAGATGATCCGCCGGCTGGAGTGGGGCTTACCAGGCCGCACATGGGCTCCCTCCTGGGGAGGTGAACCCTTCCCATACACACACACTCCTGCTCTGCGCCTCTCCCCACCCTGCCCAGCCTGCGACCCACACAAGGATGCCTCCCGGTGGCGCTGAGCAAGCCAACACAGACAGCCAAGGCAAGGGACAGCCCTGTGAGGTGGAATTCTCACTGCGTGCAACTGGGCCTGAACTCTCCCCATGCTCAGTCTCGTCTCTGCTTCAGGTTTCAGGCTTTTGTCAAGTGGCTTCAGAAACCAAGCCACTGTGGACCTCCAGGGCCGGGGGACACTTCTCTGTCACCGCACTCACCCCTTGCAGCAAACTGTCCCTTGACGCGTAAGTGCCTGGGAGGCCGCGGATTCTCCAGACTGTGGACTAGCACAGGCCAGACTCCCAGCAGGCACTGAAAATGCTCACTGTGTGACTGCAGATGGCATATGTGCTCTCTCCCTGCTTCCAGGTCATTCCCTGCCTGATGCACCCTGAGCCTCACAGGCCCAGGGCCAGGGAAGGGACCTGGGGCAGGGCTTGGGCCCCAGGCCTCAGCCGACACGCATCGCTCTGTCTGATTCTCTTTCCCATGCAGGTTAGGAACTTGCACTCTAGCAGAATCCACACCCAAGGAGTTGTGGCTTTAAGGGGCACACAGGGCTCTTGAAAAGGCAAATGTCAGTGTGGATAAATTTATTATTTTCTGGGTTAGATGTATGAGAGCAACGTAGGAGACTTGGCCCTGCCCAGGTGCAGGAGACAGAGCCCAGCCTGGCAGTGGCAGGAGGCTCAGCCCGGGGAGACAGCTGTGTCACTGACACAGGCAGGCCTCCTGGCAGCACCGCGGGACCCTGAGGCCAGCAGGTGTTCCTGCAGCAGTGGGGCAAGGCCAAGGGGCAGTCTCAACACACATCGGTAGTTTTCCAAAGTATAAAATCTTTTAAAAAGTTTGTGGAAACACGGATTTGAAAGATAAGCTTATTTCAGTGCAAATTTTAAATGCATGTACAATTTTTTGTTTCATCATACACATTTTCCATGAACTTTTTGGAAGGTCCCTTTTCGGAGTTGGCCAAGCACAAACTCCACACAGCTGCCCTGAGAGCCAGCAGGCTGGGAACTAAGGTTACCATTTACCTGATGGAAAAACTCAGGGGGCCAGCACTGTGGCATAGCGGGTAAAGCTGCCGTCTGCAGTGCTGGCATCCCATATGGGTGCTGGTTCAAGTCCCGGTTGCTCCTCTTCTGATCCAGCTCTTTGCTATGGCCTGGGAAAGCAATAGAAGATGGCCCAAGTCCTTGGGCCCCTGCACCTGCATGGGAGACCCGAAGGAAGCTCCTGGCTTCAGATTGGTGCAGCTCCGGCCATTGAAGCCATCTGAGGAGTGAACCAGTGGATGGAAGAAAAAAAACTCAGTCCCACAATCCCTCCTTGATGGCCACCTCACCACCCCAGGAGCTAAGCTCACCTCTAAGAAAAGGAGAGAAGACATGACTGAAAGCATAGCCCATGGTGCAAAAGACGTGGGTGGGGCAGGATGGGCAATGAGCTGCCCAGGGTCTGTCTCCTGTGCCCCAGTCTGCTTAGCCCGGGGTCTCAGCACACATTAGCCTCCCCGGCCTCCAAGGCTGCCGTCCACCCTGGTATGCTGCTTAGAGAACCGTGGGGTCACTGTGGGAGAAGAAAGAAAGAAAGGAGGAAGGAAAGAAAAGAGGAAAAGAGCAAGGGGAAAAGCTAGGAGCTCGAGAGAGAAAGGGAGAAGGAGAGGAGGCAGTCAGCCCTCTGCGATAGAAGTCGGTTCCCTAGAAGTCTGAGTGTGTGTGTGTGTGGGGGGGGGGGAAATTGCCTGTCAAATCATTTCAAGGAAGCGACACTTTGACAAGCAGCAGATGAGGCTCTCCTCCCACTTCCTGCCATCCATCTCCATTCCTTTCTTGGTCTCTCTCCTCCTTCCCTGGCAAGCAAGGTCCCTCTCCCTTCTGCCCTTCTCTGGGGTGAGCTGAACGCTGCTTTATGAATGATGCTACATTAGGAAATCATCAAAAGCCCAAATCTTGACCGGCTCCAAATCCCTCTATGTCTCCCCCAGGACCTGGCTCCAGACATGACTCCACCAGTAGTCAGCGGGGAGACAGCAGCTGACCTGACTCTGGGGAGCACGCTGAGCACAGATCCTCTGGCTCCTGACAGCCCCACTCCATGCTCTGCCAATCCACATGCGACTCTGGGGGGAGGTGGCTAAGCTTGGCTGGGTGTCCATTCATTCCCTTATGTGAGGCAATATGGGGTGCTGGGCACCCACCTGCCGGCCTGCATGCATGGATATGAAGAGCTAAGGGCCCACACGCAAATGGACACTAGCCTGCTGGCTTGGCACGGGGAGCCAGCCAGGACCTGCCGCCCCAGGTCTCCCGATCAGCCAGGCAGGGGCAGCCACTCGGTCTTGCCTTCAGCACTGCCAACCTCGACTTCCCCATGGCTGGTGCTCGTGCTTGTCAAGGTCAGGCAGATCCACGATCTCTGCTTTGAAGGGAACAGATGAGATAGCCAGCTGCAAGGCCCGCTGCAGCCGTGGTTATCATGGCCTTGCTCAGCTCTCCATGACTGTGCAGGCAGAGCGTCGCCAAGGGCCACAGCCTATGCTTCCAAGGGACTCTTATACCTCAACACCCAGTCTGCGCTGTCCCTCGCCCTGGGGATTCCCGCATGTCAGCTCGTGACCTCACAACCACTCCCTGGGGAAGGCCTTATCATTACCATCGCACAAATCAGAAAAAGAGAGGCTCAGAAGGGCTAAGGGATTTGTCTAAAGTGCCTCAGCAACCGAGTGGCCGAGCTGGGTCTAAAAGCTGGTGGCAGCCAAGTTCACAGCACCACGGTGGTGTGGTCGCTGTAAACGTGTAACAGCAGCACTCACTCCTTCAGACTCTGGGCTGACCACTCCCCCGGCACAGCCTCCTTCAGTCCTTAGAACACCTTGAAGAGAACGAGAAACTCACATCCTGCTTCTTGCAAAACAGGGGCGGAGAGTGTGTTGTCCCAGTCGGCAGCAAATGGCCAGGCAGAGCTGTCAAGACCAAGTAGCTTGGGAGTGGTGGGTTGGGCATAAAGGAATCCAGTGGAGGAGGACTGAGGACCACAGGGAGGATGCCTGGCCTCTTCCAGGAGCAGAGCTGGCTTCTAAGCCCAGCCTCAGAGAGCCTGCGGCGGAGCTGAGTTGGTAAAGGAGGAGGCCAGTGAACTTGCCTCTCTTCTCACCACTGCTGCAGACTTATCTTTCTCAATTATTTCCCACCCTCTTATCAGTCCCAAGAACTGTGTGTCAACATGTTATTTTAAGTGATGATTGTACCAGACCGTTTGAAAGAACGTCACCCCTTGACCTCTTCCCTCGGGCTGGCTTCTGGCTCTGTCCTACAGGCCTCGGAAGCTCCTGACTGTCGCAAGCCCACCTCAGCAGCAAGCATGGCCGGCTGCCCAGCGTCATATGCCCCTGGGTCCAGCACGGGCCCCGGCCCCCCGCAGGCACTTAGTGCACCTCTGCTAAATGAATGTGTTGTTCTCCAACAGCCTCATTCAGTCCAACCACAATGAACTGCATACCTACTATGTGCTAGCACCAAGTGAACGTGGGAGCCATCTGGAGGAAGTCTTAGTCCAGTGTGCAGGCAGAGTATAGTCATCAGTGCCACCTTCGGTGCTTTCCAAATATGGAGTAGGAATGGACGACCACCAAGTTCCCAGGGTCACCGTGGAGGAATGAGCCAAGGCCGGTGGAAACACCTGGGAAGAGAAGTCTTTGATTGGCTGGGAGAATCACCCAAGCCCCTGCAGGCAGAAGATGCCCTAAGGGCTGAGGGGTTTGCCTTAAGCACAAGTGGCGAAAGGAGCCTTCCAAGCAGAGGGCCGTTGGAGCAAAGGCCCGCAGGGATCAAACTATTGCTTGGGCTTTAGCAAGGGCTGTCTCAGGGCAGGACACCTCTTGGCAACCGGATCATACATCCTGTATTTCCCAGGGCAGGGCGTAGGGGTGGGCGGCCTCACAGAGGGATTGAAATGCATTGAATGGTAATGAATTCAAGAAAGATAAGGCTCCTGAAGTTGTTAGAAGTCGCAGGCTCCTGGAATCAGACCTCATTGACTAACCACCTCAGCGAGTGCATTTCCAACAGCATCCAGGAAAATCCAAGGGTGCGGGCCGTGCAGGCCTTTACCATCCGAGCCGCGCTTGGTGGCCAGGAGGGAGCATGGGCACTGGCCAACATTTACATCGTCTGCGGTCAAGTGCCTGCAGTGCCTCCTGGCATCTAAAGCAGAGGCTGGCAGCTCTCTGTCACAGGATACAGGTAACTGGCCTCCCTGCCCCCCAGAAAGGAGTCAAGCCAAGAGACTGGGGGTGCACGGGAAGCCTGGCGCTGCCTGCAAAGCTGCTGTCTCCACGCGGGGCTGCCGCGAGCGCCAGGCGGGAGGCAGTCTTCAGGTTTGTCCTCCCTCCCAAGTGCTGTCTCTGCTCTCGGCCCATTTCCTGTTCCGACTAGGGGGTTTTTCCAGGCCTAGAGGGAAAGTCCCTTGGGACAAGCGCTGGAAAAAGAGTAACAGCACCGGATCGGCTTGGAGAGCACGGGAGGAGAGGCTGTGCACCGAGGGCGCGAGGAAGGGCGGGGTGAGGTGGGCGGCGGAGCCTGCGGAGTGGAGCACAGAAAACAGAAGGCGACTGGGAAGCAAGCGAGCGAGCAAGCGAGCCGGGCGACCGGCCGGCGGGCTGGGGGAGGGGAGGCGGCTCAGTGGGCCTTGGGAGTGTGTGTCTGTGTCCGTGTGTGTGTGTGTGTGCGCGCGCGTGTGTGTCTCTGGCGCCTGTCCAGGCTGATTTCCCATAAACCACATGCCCCACGAGCCCGCCGCTTAAAAGGCTGTGCCGGGGGCTGGCCAGCGACGTTCAGCCCGGGGAAAGTGAAAGTTCGCCTGGGTCCTGTCGGCGCCGCCGCCGCTCTCTACAGCCGGGACAGCTGCGCGGCCCTCGGCCAGGGAGCCCACTCCGCAGCGACCGGCGAGCGAGCGAGCGAGGGCGGCCGCCGCGCCCGGCCGGGACCCAGCTGCCCGCATGACCGCGCGGGGCGCCGCCGGGCGCTGCCCTCCCACGGTAAGCAGCGGCCGAGGCGCGGAGCCCGGCCGGCCAGGGGCGAGGGCCCCTCGGAGCCCCCAGCCCGGGGCTCAAGGCTGTCCTGGCGCCCTGGCAGCGGGCGCGGGCTCGGATTTCCAGACCGACCCCCTTTGCTCAAGGATCGCGCCAGCCCCCGGCTGCCCTGCAGCTGCTGCCGAAGCTGCAGCGCTTTCCCGGCACAGGGAAGGCTGCCCACCCCATTGCGCGGAGGGGAACGCTGAGCCAGCCACAGGCGGCAGAGAGGGGGTTGCAGCCAGGGGCGTAGGCCCCGCGTCAGCCGGGGCGCATGTCAGCCTGGGCGCCTGGGCGCCGAGCCTGGCGCCTTCCCCACTGGGCACCGTCTTGGGGCCACGCATGTGCTTCCAGGTCCTGCTGGGGAAGGGGCGCTTCTGGATGGGAACAGTTCTGGGGTCACCCAGCTTACAGGGCGTCAGGGCCTGTGCTGGGCAACCTGCTAGCGGAGGGAAGGGCACGGGCAAGCCGCTGCTTGTTCCAGCCCACAAGCGGGGGCTGCTGGAGTTAAGGAGCAGGCACCAGTGTCTCCTGCTAGCCCTGAGTCTCTTTCTTGCAAACTCAGCTGGGGAGATGCTGAGCTTCAGGTCGGTGGAGGAAGGTGGAAAGGAGTTCGGTTTTGTCGAGCCAGGGCTGCTTAGGAGACCCCTGTCCTGCGATGGCAACAGCTGCTGCAGCGCCTAGAAAGCCGGTGTGGCCCTGCTCAAGAACAATAAGTGGCCTCCTAATGGGCTGGCTTCTGAGGAGCCCTGGGGATGGAGGTGGGGGGGGCTGGGAAAAAGCAGCAGACAAATATCTAGAGGGCAGAGGGTTGCAGGTGTGTGAGATGGGAAGAGGGGAAGAGGAGTGGATCTCCAGGGGAGGAAGCACCCGATGGAGGGCACAGGGAGAGGGATGGGCTGTTAGCAACAAGGTGAAAATAAGGGGCTGGAAGTGAGAGTTCGAGGAAAGAGAAGGAAAATACAGTATAGAGAAGAGCGCTGGGGTTAGACGGGAGCAGCCCAAGGGTCCCCCAGAGTCTTTGTTGAAGGTGGAGATGGAGCGGGCTGGTGGCGGATGATGGACAGCTGGGCTGAGCCGGTGTCTCAGCATCTCTCTGATTCTTGCCCAGTGCTGCTCCCACAGGCAGAGGCCCAGACTGGTGGGAGGAAGGAAGAAGGAAGCAGGACAGGAGCCTGCCCAGCCAGATGCAGGCTTGGAGGATTAACCCTTGGGCGCCCAGCTGGGTCCTCCCTAGAGGCAGAACTGGGACCCCAGGTCTGGGGACAGTCAGTCAGCCCCCTGTGTGGTGGCTGTGCTAAGCGCCCCAGCCAGGCCGCGCCAGGCGAACGAAGCACTGCCTCACCTGGTTGGGCACCACGTGCTGGGGGGGAGGCTGTCTTCTGCCATCCCCTTTTCTGCCAGGCTCTTGTGTACCGTTCACACCAGGGGCTCGGAGTCTCACCGGCAGGCAGCCTGGGGCCCAGACACCTTCTGTGTGGCCAGTTCCCTCCAACAGGTTCTCACCCCGGGTTTCCTGATGGCCTGGGCAGCTGCTCCCACCCAAGGCTACCTCCCCAATTGTCCCAGAGCCTGAGGTCCCTGCTTCCCCGTGACTGTCCTCCTGCTCTTCGACAGTCTCTGTCCCCCAGGCCCCTTGCGGTCCCCGTGCTGAATGGCATTGGGCCGTGGTGTGCCCCCTTTGTCCCCTGCCATCAGTGTCTGCCTCCCCAGCTTCCAAGGCCCTCAGCGGGGTCCCTCCTTCCCACCCTCTGCCTGCCATCCGTGCAGAGCTGCCCCGCCTCTGTGGTAAGAGCTGGCAAGCATCCCGGCTTTGGTTAGGTGTAAATCAGCATGCTGATGTTGATTTGCATAGCTTTCCCAGTGTGCTCCTTAGGTGCAATGTTTGTCTCATCATCTGCATCTCTGAGGCAGAGCCCAGGAAAGTGCCAGCCCTCAACCCACGCTGCCAGCATTTCCCTGAATCTAGAAGCATCAGCCGCCAGGAGGCCCAGGAGCGCCCAAGAGGCAACCTCTAGCTGAGGAAAGCAAGCGCAGGGCTTCGCTGCCGCCAGCCTAGGATGGGGAGACCTAGCACCAGGGAGAGGGATGAGGGGATGCTGGTGAGGAGGAAGGAAGGGAGAAGACAAAGCGTCAGGACCCGGTGCCGTCACTCTGGGATGGAGCACCTGCTGGGCCAGGTGGGTGCTCAGAGCGGGGAGCAAACTTCTCTGCCACTCTAGGAGCTGGCTGGCTGCAGAGGCTGCTGGGACTCCCCCAGAAAGACGCCCAGCAGGGAAGGCTCAGAGCTAGCGCTGCTGCCTCTGATTCATCAACTGGGCTCCAGGAGGTCTCTGGCATGGGATGAGTTCCCAGTGAAACTGAGTTTGGTCCCCTGGTTCATCTAGTGGCAGAGCCAGATCTGTGTGGAGCCGGGTGGGAGGAAGGGCTAGGCCCCGGGGGTACTTGTGTCTGGCTTGCAGTGCAGAAGCCGGTGCATGAACGTGAACTTGAGGGCAGTGCACCAGCTGTCTGGCTCAGTGCTGATGTTGCAGGCTGCCTTGGGTTTATTGGGGACGGCTGCTTGGAGAAGGTGACATTTACGTTGTTACGGCTGGAGAGGGAGTTTGTGCTGTGGCTGTTAGGAAACCCTGGGAAGAGTGGATTTGGGGGATGCCACATCCCGGGGTGCAGGGCAGAGCTTGAGGCATTGCAGGTCTCAGGCGTTTGCTTCTCGGCCCTCAGCAGGGAAGGAGGGTGACTGGGGAGAAAGAGAGCCGAGGAGAAATGACGCCCTCTCTGTCTCAGACATGGCTGGGCCCCTGGATGCTGCTGGCCTGTCTCCTGGTGAGCAGGAGTGTCACCGAGGAGGTATCTGAGCACTGCAGCCACATCATCGGGAACGGGCACCTGCAGTCCCTACAGCAGCTGGTGAGTGCCTAGCCGGGCCTTGACCCTGCCTTCTCCCGCTGCAGAACCTGAGGCAGGAGGCAGCGAGCACGGGCAGTGGGAGGGACACGGGACAGAGGGCTCCCAGCCAGCTGCACTGAGTCTTCTCTCCGTCCCCCTTCTCTCCATCCCCTTCAGTGTCCCCAACTCTGCAGCCCTTTGCGACTCCCCTGGCTTACTGGTTGCCTAGGAGTGTCCACTGTGGACTCTGAAAAGGCTCCATGGCCTGCTTTCCCTCAGGGGCTGCCTCCTCTGGGAAGCCAGCCCAGTGTGCCTGCTCGGTCCAGATGTTGCCTCCAGCTCCTGGACTCCCAGATATGCTGCCAGCCTGGCACTGCAGCCCCACCCAGAGGTGGAGGGCAGGCTCCTGCCCAACTGCCAGCCCTCCACCCTCACATCCCTGGCTCTCGCCGCTGGGACCGGGATGCCCACATCTCGTTCTGATCGCGCTGGCGGAGTCGTCCAGCCAGGCAGAAGCAGGTTGTTGTCATGGCTGCTGTCCTGCTCAGGGGGGAATGTATGCTTCCTCTGGCCAGCCAGGCAGGGTGGGACAGTACAGGCTAAAGCTGGCTGCAGGGCCCTGTAGGTTGGGCCTCTGGCCTCCCCCATCCCTGTACTGGTCCTTTTGCATGGAGCCACTGTAGTAATCCAAGGTAGGCCAAGAGCCATCTCGTTCTCTGAGGCTCCAGACACAGAACCACTGCTTGTGGGGTCAAAGGTGTCTAGCCCCAGCCCCTACAGATCCTGAATCCCCAGCGCTTGCCCAGTCTCTGCTTGAGTTTCTATCATGACAGGGTGCCTACTGCTTCCCAGAGACAGACTGGCTGATCCTACAGCCCGGGAGGTGGAGGCAGGAGCTATTTTTGTTCTTTTACAGCTCTCCCCTAGGCGCGCCTAAGGCACAAACCTCCCTCTAGCTTTGGCTCTGTCTTACCACCTGTGGCAGGTGGATCAAAGTCACATCCTGATCCCCCCAGAAACTAGCTGCCTGTTCTGAGGCAAGGTCAATTGTGTTACAGACTCCCCGCAACCACTGGCCCGTTCTCTTTACAGATTGACAGTCAAATGGAGACCTCGTGCCACATTGCCTTTGAGTTTGTGGACCAGGAGCAGTTGGTGAGTGACAGGCATGCATGCACCATGTATGGTGGAATGCACGTGGGAACGTGCTGACAAAGAAGTCCTAGAGCTGGACAGGATGAGGGTGTGAGGTGCCCCTGGGTGCTCAAGTCTAGGGGGCCAGGGCTGGACAGGAGCCAGGACTCAAACTCCCTGCTGTTCCCTTCCCCTGGCCTGGCACACAGCAAGTGCTCACTAGGTGCCAGGCACTTTTCCGAAGTAGATCTTCTAACACCACTAAAAGGTCCACGAATACTGGCATTGTTTGCAGTCCACCCGGAGACTGGGGGAGCACAGCTGGTAAATGGTGGAGGCCTGATGGGAACGCCCGCAGGTGGGCTCTAGGGTCCAAGGCCAACCTTCCAGATTGAGTCCTTTCTTATGGACTCCATCCGGCAGACACTTCAGCTGCCAGAAAAGCAGTCCAGCCCTTCCTCCTGCCCCACACTCAGCCAGCCACCAGGTGCTGCCGGTTCTGCCTCCCAGCATCTCTGGGTGCTGCCTTCCCCCCCACCCCATCCTCCATCCCCCCAATCATTTGTTTGGACCATTTCCCTGCTTCCAGTGCACCATCGTCTCTCCACTAGGGGGAGCTCTCTCAAGCCCCAACCTGCTACCTTCACTTCCCTCCCTTAAACCTGTTAGGGCCCTAAGGGCTTTGTAGCCCAGTGTCACCACCATGTTCTCTGTGCCTTCCTGCCTCCCCATCTTTGCACAGGCTCTTCGCAACGCCTGCCATGCCTTCCCAATTGCCCCTGTACCACTTAGTTCTGTTCATCTTGTACCTCACACAAAGGTGCCACTACGCCTAGAATCTGCTTCCTCTCACACTAGGGTTGTTCTCTGAGCCCTGGGGTAGCCTTGGAAATCCCATGTCCTGGAGGATTTGACAAGGCCATGCAGCAAAGGACATGAGTGAAGGCTGGCAAAAAAAGGTGGGGGTGGGGGGGTTCTCTGGAGCCCACAGCCCCTCTGCACATCTACCCTGATGAAAGCTGGGGACTCCAGAACCCCACAGATGTCCCTAACCACAATCCACATCTCCATTGCTCCCATAGTGCTAGATCCCCAAGAGCGAGAACGAAAGACAAGGGAGGGCAGCATCCTCCTTGTCACTGCAGCAGTGTGTCCCCTCCCTCGGGGGCAGGGGTAGGGCAGGCTGTCGCCCTCAGTCCGCTTGGGATGAGGCACGGCCGGCCCGCTGAGGAGGCTCCCGGGCATGTCGGCCAGGACGTAAGCTCCCGGCTCCTGTTTCAGAAGGATCCCGTGTGCTACCTTAAGAAGGCCTTCTTCCTGGTGGAAGACATCATGGAGGACACCCTGCGCTTCAAGCACAGCACGCCCAACGCCAAGGCCATCCTGGAGCTCCAGGAACTCTCGCTCAGGCTCAGGAGCTGCTTCACCAAGGATCATGAAGAGGACAACAAGGTAGGGGTGCTGGGGACAGGGCAGGGGCAGCTGTGCAGGGCCCAGCCCTGCCCACGGGCACGGGGAGGGGGCCAGCTCTTGGCTCACTCACCCTCACACACACCTCCAGTCAGCGCTTTCTGTGCAGGGGGCTGTGCTAGGTTTTGACCCTGTCCTTGTGAGCCCTCGTGGAGCTCGCAGTCAAGGCAGGTGGACAGCTGTAGAACAAAACGATCCCCCTGATAGAACTCCGATCCCCAAGGTCTGTCCGTTTGTTCACTGGACAGGTCACTGGTGAGTGCCTGCTGGGTACCAGGCACGGTTCTAGCCCCTGGGAAACAGCTATGATGAAACCAGACACGTCCTCACATCCAGGGAGCTCACATCTGGGGGTGATGGCCAGGGCGTTGACCCGCAGAGTGTGTGAGTAGAGACTGCTGTGCTTAAGAGGGGAAGCCAGGGAGGGAGGAGCTGCAGGAGCTCAGGGAGTGACCTGTGAATGAGAACCACTGGGCTGACAGAAGTGCAGGCGGGGAAGAAGGCACAGGCCAGGCATCTGAGTAGGAAATATCCATTTGAGCTCCTGAGATGAGTAACAGCTAGGAAGCAATAAGGATGGAAGAACATTCCAGAACATTCCAGAATAGGAGATGGTAGTGCACAAAGCCCCGAGGTAAACAAGAAGGTGCCCATTTAGGGACCCAAAGTGGGAGTCAACCTGGCCAAGGCATGGGGAAGGAAGAGGAGGAGGGAGCCAGACCATTCAGGGTCTCAAAGATGGGGGACTTTGGTCTTCAAGTCCAAGGAAGCTTCTGTGAGCAGGTGAGCGGCCCTTTCTATACGTGGTGGGCCTGGTCGGATTGCTGTGTGGAGGTTGGACTGGAAGGAGCAGGAATGGAGATACCTGTGACTTGGCCCAGGGTAATGTGGGAAGGCGGAGGCAGGTGGACTAGCTGCGGTGGAGCTGCGACTGAGCTGGGAGGACTTGGTGCATGCAGAAGTGAGAAGCTGAGGGAGGGGAAGAGACAAGGACGGTTCTTGTCTTGAGCACCTGGGTATTTCAGTGGGCAAAGCAGGTTCTGGCGGAGGAGCGGGAGTTCAGCTTGGGGCACAGTGGACAGAGATGCTTGTGCAATAGCTGAGTGGACAGGTCGGGCTGGCAGCTGCAGGCTGGCTGAGTATGCCCGGTGAGAAGCAGATTGGAGAGTTGTGCTGCGGGGTGGAGTGCAAAGCTGTGATTGCACATGAGTGCTTTGAAAGCTCGTGGAAATGGAATTAAAAGAGAAATTGGGGGTGAGTGGCTGGCACAGCTGGTAAGACGCTCACATCCCGTATCAGAGTACTTGGGCTCAAGTCCTATTGCTGTCCCAATTCCAGCTGCCTGGTAATATACATCCTGGGAGGCAGCCGCGATAGCTCAAGTAGGTGGATCCTTGCCACCCACATGAAGATCCAGAGTGAGTTCTGGGCTCTCAGCATAAGCCTGGTCCAGCCTTAGCTGTTCTCGGTATTTAGGGAGTGAACCAGCAGATGAGAGAGCTCTCTGTTGCTCTGTCTCTGCCTTTCAAATAAATTAAATGAATTAAGAAAAAAAAATAATTTTATGTGGGTGCAAAAAAATTGAAACCCCATGCATAGTTTTTCATTAAAAAGCTCATAGAAAATGCATGTCAGCCCCTTAGGGGCTGGCGTTGTGGCACAGTGGGTTAAACTAGGATGCTACTAGGGATGCCAACATCCCATATCAAAGTGTTGGTTCAAGTCCTGGCTACTCCACTTCTCCAATTTCCTGACAATGTGCTTGGGAAGGCAGCAGAAAATGGCCCACATATATGAGCACCTGCCACCCATGGAGTTCCTGGCTCCTGGCTTCAGCCTGGTCCAGATCTGACTGTTGCTATCATTTGGAGAGTGGGCCAGGAAATGGAAGACACTCACCCCATTCCTCCCTCCCTCTCTCTCTCTGTCACACTGCCTTTCAAATAAATAAATCTTTGAAAGAATAAAAACAGAAAGTGGATCTCATGAAAAAATACGATGTATAAATGTAAATATTTTTTGCACCAAAATAAAGTTATCTTTTAATTCCATTTTTCACCCAGCTTTTTTCCCTTGTAGCATTGTAGGGATAGAGATGAGAAACCCCAGCAATTAGAGATTCAGAAGAGGAGGGGGCCTGCCAGTGTCAGGTAGCAGCCTGGGGGCTGTCAGCCTGGCAGGTGCAGGCAGCTCTCTCCAACAGTGTCGGGGAGTCAGCTAGAGGAGGGCTGACCCCGTCAGAGCGGCGACATGAAGACTACTGTCGGAAGCAGAGCAAGGTCAATGCCAGGAGAGCCAGTGGAGGATCTTGGCTCCAAAAAGGGACAGCGTGAGAGAGATGTAGCTGCAGGGAAAATGCAGGGAAAACTAACATGAGCGATGTGAGGTCTGTAGTTTTATGACATTTTATGTCAAGGAAAAAGTGTTTAATCAGGGAGGTATTAAGCCCGAAGTTTTGCAACCATTAAGTCACTAACAGTCACTTGAAGAGCTTGCTTACAATGCAGATTCCCAAGATACACCCCTTTAAAGAGGCTGATTCGCTGGGTTGAGGGTGGGCCTGCCAACCTGCACTTTAAGAAGCAGCCCCCACTCTCTGAGGTTTAGGAGGAGAGAAGCGAGAACTGCCTTTCTTTTATTGTCATTGTTATCTATTTGAATGTCAGAGCTACAGAGAGAGGGAGAGACAGAGAGATCTGGCATCCGCTGGTTCACTCCCCAGATGACCACTACGGTCAAGGCTGTGCCAGGCTGAAGCCAGGAACCAGGAGCTTCTTTGGGGTTTCCCACATGGGTTCAGGGGCCCAAGCACTGGGCCATCCACTGCTGCTTTCCCAGGACATTAGCAGGGAGCTGGATTGGAAGTAGAGCAGCCGGGACTCGAACCAGCGCCCATATGGGATGCCAGCATCATCGCAGGTGGCTGCTTTACCTGCTGCACCACAGTGCCAGGCCCAAGAGAGAGATTCCTGGAGCTGTTGTTTTCACCCCACCGTGGGAAAGGAACCCTAAGGGGGCAGCTTTGTGGGCCACAGTGGCCTGGCTGTGAGTGTGGGGCTGAGCCCAGGTCTCTTCTCATTCGCATTTGTTAAGGTCCCCAGTACAGAGGCCAGAGGGACCCCGGATTCCCTCAAGGCCTTCATGGCCTACTACAGCCCACTAGTGTTCCCACCCTGGTGCCAGTGAGGGGACCACATGCCCTGAGGCCTGCCTGTCACCTTCTCCAGCCACTCATGGTGATTTTTCTAAGCCTCCAATGTTGTGGTCCCACCACCGCCCACCTCCCCAACAATGCTTGCAATGGGGTAGCAGTTGTTGTGGCCAACAGGACCCGTGCAGACCCCTCTCCAGTTGCTTCTCTTGCCACTTCTCCCCCAGACGGCAGAACTGCGGCGTTCCAGCCTGCTTTCTGCCCTTTGCCATTTCCTATTCATCCCTGCCTTAGGATGTCTGCATAGCGTGTTCTTACCGCGGGGTGGTTCTCTCCGACCCCCTCCCCTCCCTGCTGAATGCCTGCTCATCTTTTGGTTGGTTCCTTGGGGAAATTCTCCAGGAAAGCTCAGTTGGTTCCTTTATTACACAGCAGCAGATCACTTAGCACTTTATAGGACTGACTCACTATGTTGTAATTAAAGTATTTAATGTATTTAATCCAATCCCTCTGCTGGATTTAATGGCTAAAGAGACCGGGAACCGCCTCTCTCTCCTTCATTGCTCCATTCCCAGGTACTTACCCTAGCCTGGCACATAAACATATACTAAATGGATCCATGAAAATGACATGTCTCACAATCTCAGAATCGGTTCTGCTGCAAGCCAGAGGAGAGGGGAGAGAGGACACAGAAGGGAAGCAGAAGCCAGATGTGAGAAAGGTCAGGAGAATTTGAGAAAGGCAATAGACATGGAGCCAATGGTCGTGCTCACCAAACGGCCCCCTGCTCTGCTTCCAGACCTGTGTCCGTACTTTCTATGAGACTCCACTCCAGTTGCTGGAGAAGATCAAGAATGTCTTTAATGAAACAAAGAATCTCCTTAAAGAGGACTGGAATATTTTCAGCAAGAACTGCAACAACAGCTTTGCTAAATGCTCCAGCCAAGGTAAGCAGAGGAGGGGCCAGCCAGTGGGCAGCGGAGGGGGAGGAGAGGTATGCAGTGGGATTGGAAGGTGAGATGCGGGCTGGACGGATCCCCTGGGAGGCAGCCTGGATGCTACTTGTGTTCCTGTGTGTGTAGGCGTGTTTGTTCTGTGTACCTGTGTGGCTTTATGTATCTCGGAGTCCTGAGCACATGTCTTTTCTGACATGTGTGTGCATGCACACTTCCATATGTCTGCATGTGGGGGCACCAAGAAGGCTCATGCTGGCAGCTGTGGGATTAAAGAGTGGGAAAGGGGACCCTCTCAGGAATCCTCTTAGCATGGAAGACTGGCTGGCCATGTGGGGGCTCCGAGGAGAGAGTAGACACCCACCTAGGAGTCAGGGCCTCTGCTCCAGGAGTGTGCTATGAATCGCCAGCATGCCCTGGTTCCAGAAGTCCCCAGGATGCCTTGCGTGTCCCTTCAATGGCCAAGACTGGATTTGAAGTCTGAACATCAGTCAAACCTTCCCAGTGCTGGCTCAGCTGCATACATGTGTGCCCTGCGTGTCCTCGTCTCTGCATCCTACACTCAACCTTGCTCCCCGAGGCAGGGGCTGAGGCCCTGCCATCTATCAACAGCCAAGTCCAGTCTCCCTGCTTCAATGCCAAGGCCACAAGCCTTGGCCAATTCCAGGCCCAGACCATCCCCGCCTGTGGTTGTACTGTGTGGCTTCAGGCTGTGCATGAATCAGTGTCTTTGGGGCTTGAGGATGTCTTAATCTCCTGGCCTGGCTGCTGCTCCCCCTGGCTTGGTCTCTGGCCGGCAGGCACCCCAGGACCAGCTGTCTCTGTTCTTTCTCACCCCAACCCTGGGCTGTGTCTTTAAACCCTGCTCTCTGCTTTCCCTGGTGAGACCCTGCACCTTGCACCTTCCCTGCCTGAGCCCCATGGCATGGGCACCTGCTGCAGTCCTGTCTCTCCTCAGCCCCCAGGCTGAGGTAGGTGAGGGGACCCCGATCCCATGTGGCCCTCTCCGCCCCCTCTGGGAAAGCTGAGCTGGAGGCTGGTGACTCTATCTCCTCCCCGTCTTTCTCCCTGTCTCTGTGGTTCTTTCAGATGTGGTGACCAAGCCTGATTGCAACTGCCTGTACCCCAAAGCCACCCCTAGCAGTGACCTGGCCTCCCCTCGCCAGCCCCTTGACCCCTCTACAGCCCCCATGGCTGGCTTGACCTGGGCCGACGCTGAGGGGATACAAGGCAACCCTCTCTTGCCCGGTGAGCAGGCCCCTGACACAGTGGACCCAGGCAGCGCCAAGCAGCGACCACCCAGGAGCACCTGCCAGAGCCTTGAGTCGCCAGAGACCACCGGGGTGGAGGACAGCCCCCCAGGCCGCTCCTCGCAGCCTCACCCTGCCGTCGGGGCCCCCACACCTGGGGTGGAGGCCATTCTGGACCCTGCCATGGACACTCTCTGGGCCCTGGAAGAGGCCTCTGGAAACACTGGCGAGGGCCCTGCCCCTGGGCCAGAAGGGGACAGCGTCCAGGCCGAGGGTGCCAGACCCAGCAACCTCCTGACAGCGTCTTCAGCACTAGCTGCATCAGCAGAGGCTGCGACCAGCACCGCCCTGCCCAGGGTGGGCTCAGTGAGGCCCCAGGGCCTGGTTCGGAGCCACAGCCCTGAGAAGACCCACAGGCCACCTGCCCTGCCTCCAAACCACCAGAAGCCAGGCTCTCTCGGGGCCTTGCTGCGACGCCTCCAGGGCCCCAGCCAGTTCACCGTGCCCTCCACTCAGCCAAAGCTTCCCAGGAGCCACCCCTGGGCTGGCCTGGTGCTACGCAGGGAGCTGGAGGGCAGAAGGAGCACCAGGGACCGGAGGAGCCTGAGAGAGCTGGATGGTGCAGAGCGTGCAAGCGAGGGGGCTGCCCAGGCCCTAGCCCCTTTTAATTCCCTTCCTTTGACTGACACAGGCCATGAGAGGCAGCACACAGGACCCTCTGACCCCCTGCTGCCCGGCTTTGCCTTCCGCCTGCTGGTGCCCAGCGTCATCCTGGTCTTGCTGGCCGTTGGGGGTCTCCTGTTCTACAGGCGGAGGCGGCGGGTAAGAGCCCCAGGAGGGAAGGGGCCTCTGGCAGGGCAGCTTGGGTTGGGCCCGGGTTCTGAGGGCTGAGATGCAGGGCTCACTGGGTGCAGAGGATGGCAGGTTGCAGTGGAAGTTGCTTCCAGAATCAGGAAGGCCTAGGCCGTAAGGTCAGCGAGCAGGGGCTGGGGTAGAAGGGAGTGGGAGAGAAGGCTGTTGGGCCCGCGGTGGGGTGACAGGCAGATTGTGGTGGGGGGAGAGGGATAAAGGAGAAGAGTGAGGCTGTCCTCTGGGAGCTTGGCAGAGCTGGAGTGAGAGGACACAGCCTGCATGGGAAAAGTAAGTGGGAACATCAGCAGAGAGGCCCTAGGAACTGCCCACCCTCCAGCTGATCCCTACTGACTGCTGGGGAGCGGGGGTGGGAGGGATGCTGGCAGCTCTCTCCTTAACACATGGGGCAGCACTGCCTGGGGCTGGAGCGCCAGCCCCTCCCCCTCCCAGCAACTCAGCCTGCTGTCTCCTGTCCCCAGAGCCATCGAGAGAGTCCAGCCACGGATTCTCCCACGGCACCGCCAGAGGGCAGGTGAGATCTGGGGGCTGGCCTGGGATCCGCTACCCCTCTGGAGGAAGGCAGGGCGGGGGGTGTCTCCCACTTGCTCTGAGGACTTGGGGCTGCAGGCAGCAGGGTGGAGAGGAGGAAGGGCATCCCCTCTTTTCTAGACATCGGGGCTTCTCCCCAGCTCTTCCTGAAGTTAGGCAGCTGTGGATCCTCTAAGCTTGAGAGGGCTACAGCATCTGTGTGTGTTTGGCGGGGGGCGGGCTTAGGGGTCCCCTCACTCCCCTGCTCCTACTGAAGTCTTATGCCGTCCCTGTGCTCTGCCTGCAGCCTCCTGACCCAGAATGAGGACAGACAGGTGGAAATGCCAGTGTAGAGGGAGTTTTGTAAAGGTAAGATTCTGATCTTCATCTCTTTCCACCCCTTAAAATGAGCTCCACCCTCTTCCAGTCACTCTCACCTGTTGGTGACACCACCAACTTCCCGGAGGCCCAAATGCTTGCCTCTCCCCTTTCTCCTCCTCCCTTGCCCACCCATTCCTGGGTCCAGCCAAGCCTCTCCTTTCTGAGTTCTCCAATCTCCCCCCAAGGCCCCCACAGGCTGGGTCTTGCTACCTCTGCACTGGGAGTCTGGTCTGACCGCCACCTTCATTCCCAGAGCAACCAAAATCCTTTTCCTCTAGTTGCAGCTTTTATAAGGCCTTCAGCCTCCTGGGAATTCTTAGCATCCCTGCATGGCCAGCCACTTCCAACTGGACTTCCTGGCCTGTCCAGTAGCTGCCCTCAGAGTGCACCTCTTGGCAGATGGTTCCCTCAGTCACCCCACCCCCCACCTCAGCCATTCTCAGCTCCCTGCTCTTAGAATCATTGTGCCACAGAATTTGAGTGTTGGATGGACTCTCAGAGGTCGTTTGGTCCAGTGTCCCACCCCAAAGGGGCCAGCCCTCTCTGCATTCCAGGAGTCAGCCAGCTTCCTGCCACGCATTCCCACTCCCAAGCAAACGCCCCCTGCTAACCACGGCCATGCACCTTTAGACGATGCTGGGAGAAAGGCCTTCCTCCCACAAGGCGGAACAGGTTTCTCCAGCCCGCACTTGTCCTCCATCCCATGCTCATGAAACCTTCAGATAGTTAAAGCCTGTTCGTCCGTGTCCGCCCTTGAGAATTCTCCCTGCTAAGTGTGGCCAAGCCCCTCCAGCACTCCCTGTATGATATGGTTTTCAGACCCCTCACCATCCTGGACACACTCGTTTGTAAATGTCCCTCTGAAAATGTGGTGCCCTGCCCCAGACACAGTCCTGCAGGTGTGGTCCGACCAGCTCGGAGCACAGTGGCACTCTTCCCTTCCCGATCGGGGCGGTGTTCTTCCGCCCGTGCACACTGAGTGGCGTTAGCTATCTGAACAGCCGCAGCGTCCAGCCTGTGGCCTCTGGAAACTGCTGCTGCCATCTCCCACAAGCCCCTGTCCAGCGCACCTTCTCTGACCCTCACGTGGATGGCATCACTTGTTTCACCAAAGTGCAAGAAGTGCTCACTCACCCCTGTTAAGACCTTACGTCACTCAAGGCTGTTGAAGTTGCTTTCACTCCTAACCCCATCCTTCCGTCTTCACAGTCTTCCCAGTTGTGTCCCCTCCCCACCCACATTGACGAGTGCCTCCTCGCCCCTGGCTCCCCAGCCTTAGCCCCTGTCAGCCCCTCTGGGCCTTTCCCGGTCTTCTCCAGACCCTGGGGGGTTGCGCCTACCCTGCATTCCCTCCTGCTCTTTTGTACCTGGTTAATACTGTATCAACCTGCACACAGCTGGATGTTGTTTTTACACATTTAAAAAGTCTTATTCTATGCACATGCACGAAGTCTGCGCGCTGGGGGGATTGTAAACTCCTCAGGGCAGGGTCGTGCTCCTCTTTCCCACATTTCTTTTGCTATCCTGGGTTCTGGTACAGAGCAGGGCTCTGCACACTTGCCAAAAACGTTTACGTGTTGACCGGCCAGCCGCAGCGCAGGGCTGACCTGTCAACCAACCCTGGCCAGCTTGTCTCTAACTGGCTGGCCTTCTGCCTGACCAGTTAACCAGCTAACTAACTGACTGGCTGGCTGACCAGCTGGTTGGGTGACTGCCTGCCTAATCAGCCAACGAGCTGAGAATGAGCTAGTTGGTAACCGGTGAGCTGACTGGCTGACCCGCTGGTTGGTTGCCTGGCTGATTTGCTTAGAGGCTGCCTGGCCAGCTAGCTAGGCTGACGACTCATGCTTCCAGTCACACCCCTTGTCAGATGCAAGCAGGTGCCTTAGGGCCTCCCCATGTGCAGGATGACAGGTAGGGGCCAATCCTGGGGAGATGGGGAGTTTGGCACATGCTTAAAACCAAGGAAGCCTATTTGGAGAAGAGCAAGCAGTAGCCACACCCCGCAGCTGGGATCCACTTTGTCAGAGGGTGGGCTTTCCTGTTCCCCCTTTCTTTTTTCTTTCTTTCTTTCTTTCTTTTTTTTTTTTTTTTTAGATTTATTTGTTTATTTGAGAGACAGAGTTACAGAGAGAGAGAGAGAGGTGTTCCATTCACTGACCCCCTCCCAAAATGGTTGCACTCCTCAGATGGCAGAAACGACCAGTGCTAGGCTGATCGAAGCCAGGAGCAGGGGCTGCATGGGGTGCAGGGGCCCAAGCACCTGGGCCATCCTCTACTGCTTTCCCAGGCCATTGGCAGGGAGCTGGATGGGAAGTGGAGCAGGAACTCGAACTGGCGCCCATACGGGATGCCGGCACTGCAGGTGGAGGCTTTACCTACTAGACCACAGGCCAGTCCCTTCTCTTCCCCCTTTCAAGGTGTCCCTTGCAGAAGCAGCCCAGGGCAGGGGCTACATCCAGAGCCTCCCTGGCCGAGGTTCAGCCCCAAAGAGGACCCTTGGCTGGTCACCTTCAGGGGCTTGAGCACCAGCCCACAGGTGGATGCTGCTCTGAGGAGAGGGAAACCTGGGGGCAGAGGGGCTGAGAGGGGCACTCAGGGCCCCAGCAACTCAGACACCAGCACCTTATCCCCAAGGAACAGGAGATAGGGCAGCAGGCTGGGGCTTGCCCACTTGGTGCTTCCACCCACCGTAGCCCTGGAAGGCCTGTGGCTTGCCTTTGCCCTGCCTGGCTCAGAACCAGTTGATGGTTCCCCACTCCTTCCCCTTCAGAGCATGGGAATGGGCTGGGAGCCAGCGGCTGGGGCCCCATCTCCGGTCCTTAGCCATCACGGGCTTGGCCAGTGAGGTCTATGGACTGTGGGGAGGGAGGCTTCACACAGGGTCCAAAGTCAAACTGTTGGATGGAGTCCAGGGGATTTCTGCTCTGGGAACAAAGCGTTCTGAGGATGCTGGACCGGGGGACAAGGATGGGGGCAGGATGGGGAGAGGACAGGGCCCTGACTCCCAGGGGTGGTGCGAGAGGCCAGTCCCTTGGCTATCCAGAAGGAGGCTGGGTGGCTCAGGGGTCAGTGTGCCACATGGCACTGCCTCTAGACTTTCCCTATCTGGTCCAAATTCCTCATCTTCAGTTGCTTCTGGCTGAGTGTCTAGTTTGCCTGTTGGCCACTCGTGGGGTGGGGGTGAAAGGACACTCTTCTCTGCGGGAGTGAGCAAGCATCACTGGGGGGGTCATCCCTCCTGTCAGAGCCCTCTGCCTGAGCGATGGCCCCATCCCCACCCCTGCTCAGACCACCCCCTGTGGTCCCTGACTCTCCAGGAGGAGGGAGGAGGTGAGGCCAGCCTGGCCAGAGGCTGGGGCTGCTGCCAAGGAAAGCCGCCGGGTCCCCGTGCACTGTCTAGGGTGGCTGGGAAGGCGGGAGGAAGCCCACAAAAACGCCCACCTCCCCTCTGGCATCCCCAGGGACCCTCCCCACACTGCTACCCCTCCCTGTCCCCGGCTGACCAGCCTTTCCTTCTCTCCCCTACAGCTGGGCGCCCACAACAGTCTGTCTGAGGGAGGAGACGCCATGGGGCCGGCCTCCACCAGCCCTCCCCAGCCTACCCTCCTAGGAGCGAGGCCTGCCCACCATCAGACCTCCAGCCTGCCAGGACTGGACCTGCACAGCCAGGCTGGGGACCCTATGCCTCGACTCTCAGATCCTCAGCCAGCCAGCCAACCGACTGAGCGAGAGCCGGGGGCTGCCTCCCTGCTGCCACTAGTTATGGGGGGCCCCGGAGGCTCCCACGCACTGGAGGATTGGGGGCAAGCCCGGCTCAGGACCCTTGCTCGCCCCTCAGGAGCTGCGCCCTCCTCTCACTCGCTTCCCACCTGCCAGTGGCGGGTGGGAGCCCAGGGTGGACGCTGAGGACAGGAGGAGCCCTGCGCCCAGAGGACCCGCCTGGTGCCGAGATCCCCACCTCGGGACAGGCAGGGACCTGTCTCTGGAGAGAGGAGCCCATGATTGGCAGGGCGGGCCCACGTTGGCCTGGTTTCCCGTCAGGGCATGCAATCCAAGGGACGGGAAGAGGAGGCCGCAGGCTGCCAGCTCGGGTGGCCCCAGGGTCGACACCCTCTGCTCGCCTCAGTGCCCTCTGCTGGTTGCCAGGCAGAGAGGAGGGGCCGTCCCTGCCCTCAGGACCTGCCTGATCCAGCTCACGATGCCAAGAAGGGGACCAGGCGCCGGCCTCTGCCCTCCTTGCCTCCAGCCCCTGCCGGAGCTTCTGCTAGAAGCCAGGCTGAGGCTCCTGTCGTGAAGGAAGCCGTTGCACTGTGAATACCGAGCCTGCCTGCTGATCAGCCTGCGCAGCCGTCCCTCAGCACGCACCCTGCGTCCTCCCCGCGTGCCCGCCTCTCCCCGGCTTCCTGCACTGAGCTGGCTTCAGCTGCTGACCGAGGGAGCCCCTGGGCCCTGACCTTCTCCTGACTTGACTCCTGGGGTGGGGATGGGGGTGGGGTGGGGGCGGGGCGGGAGGACTGCCCGGGCCGCCGGCCGGAGCCGGTCTCTAGGCTGTGTTGTTCGTCCAGGTTTCTGCATCTTGCACTTTGACATTCCCAAGAGGGAAGTGACTCGGGGAAGGGAAAGGGGAGGGGAGGACGGAGGCAGGGAGGCCGCAGCGTGAGCTCTGAAAGAAAATGGGTCTTTGCAATACAGGTATGCCCCTGAGGCTGGGGGAGGGGCCTGTGCCCTGGCCCCGCCCTGGCCCAGTCTCCCTCCCCGGCTGCCAGCAGGTGCCTGGGACTGGGCACTCCTCTCCCAGCTGCTGGCACCGCTCCTATCCTCTTCCTGCCCCCTTCTTCCCTGACCCCGGGAGGCAGAGATGCCCTCCGGCTCTCGCCTCCCACTCCACCCTTGGCCAGGCAAGACAGAGCGGGAGAAGGACCAGAAGATCCAGGTGTCTGAGACCTGGGCAGCGGGGAAAAGGGCTGTGTGTGTTGCCCCTTGGTCCCTTTGTGCTGCTGTGTCCCCCCTCCCTGGCCACCCCAGGTCCTCTACTGAGAGACCACGCCCTTCGCTTCCTGCCTGAGAAAAGTGAGGGTCTGCTGGCCCCGCCCCCTGTCCAGAGGCTGACAGACAGCTGAGGAGGAGACTGGAGAACTTTCAGGAAGGGCTCACCCCTCTGGTCACAGACTCCAGATTCCATGCTAGAAAGCATGTATTTAAAAATGGAAGGAAATAAACAAATAAAAAAAAAGGAAGACATTTCTCCCTTCGCCCCCATCCACCTTCCACACACAGTGTTTTAGAAGTCAAAGAGCAGATCCAACCCATTGCAGAAGCTCTTTGTGAGGCCCGAGGGGCCCCAGAGCCGCCTGTGGCGTCTCCCCGGGCTGCCTGCACAGGGAGACCCTTCTTTTCTCTAGGAAAGCCGAAAAGGGCACATTCACTCACGTACTGTGAGATTTCGTTTTTATACTTGGAAGTGGTGAATTATTTTATATAAAGTCATTTAAATATCTATTTAAGAAGAATAGGAAGCTGCTTATATATTTAATAATAAAAGAAGTGCACAAGCTGCCACGTGTGAGTCATGGGGAAGGTTGCTTTTGGGGTGTGGGTGGCAGCCGCTGCTGGGGGAGGAGGGAAGGCAGGGTTCTCTCCAAGTTTCAGTCTGGTCACCAGAACTTCCCCGGGAATTGTCACCAACACACTTCATCTGCATATCAGTTTAACTGGAAAACTCACAAAAGCAGCCAAACCTCAGGCCTGGCCAGGGCCCTGCACTAGCTCGGCCTAGCCCAGCCTGGGAAAATGGCTGGTTGGGCTCCTTCCAAGGGCCCCGGGGGCCTGCAGGGCGGACTCTAGCTGACCATTGAACCTGCCGTCCAGGTCAGACCCCGGCTGGGGAGTGGGCGAGGCGGGCAGGGGAAGGAGCCAGCAGTGTGTGTGAGAGGGCCTAAGGGCTGACCCTCTTGCCAGAAATGGACAGGAAGCCAAGGAGTGGCCATCCTCGGAAGCCTGGGCCTTTGCCTGTGATGAGAGAGCGTGGCAGACAGCATTTTAGACCAGTGGTTCTCAATTCTGGCTTACCGGAGAATCACCTGGCTTGTTTAGAAAAGTGCTGATAATCAAGCCCTAGCCTGGGTCCACAAAATCAGGCTCTAAGGGCTGTGGCTGTGCAACCAGGCAGCAGGTGATTCAGGGATGCAGGGTGGGAAGCATTGGAGCCACGCTGCTTGGCTCTGGCGGCTATTTCGGTTTAAATGAATTAAAATGCAATCAAAGTAAGTGTGTACTTCCTCCGCCCCCCTGGCTACCTTTCAAGGGCTCAGTGACTGCATGTGGCCACCACATTGGACAGCACAGGCACACAATGTTTGCATCATCACAGAAATTCTACAGGATTCCTGGACCAAGAGAACAGGTCCAGGACTGGCACCAAGCAAACACAACCAGGAACTCTCAAGTGTGCAGGGGCCTGTCTACCTGCTATGTGCCTTCAGTGCACACCACCCTTCATCATTTCCCTTCCCATCCTTTATATTTTATTTTATTTTATTTATTTGAAACACACACAGAGAAAGAGATAGAGACAGAGAGACAGAGATCTTCCATCTGCTGGTTTACTCCCCAAATGGCTGCAAAGATAGGGGCAGAGTTACAGATAGGGAAGGAGGGAGAGAGAAAGCGTGAGCAAGTGCTTCCATTCGCTAGTTCACTCCCCAGATGGCTGCAACCACTGGGGCAGGGCCAGACCAAAACCAGGAGCCGGAAACTCCATCCATATCTCCCATGTGGGTGGCAGGGACCCAGGTACCGGGGCCACCTTCTGCTATTTTCCCAGGCACATTAGCAGGGAGCTGGATTGGAAGCAGAGCAGCTGGAACTTGAACTGGTGCTCCCATAGGGGATGCCAGCATCACAGGTAGCAGTCTAAACCGCTCTATCACAACACCTGCCCCATTCCTTCCCATTCTATCCGTTCTAGCAAAAGCTCCTCAGAAAAGACTTTTGGAATAAACCTATATTCCAGCCTTTGAGGCTTAGCTCATAAGAGTCTCCTCCTCTGAGAAGCCTTCCCAGCTTGCCTCAGGCTCCAGCCAAGTGCCTTCCTCTCCTGGACTCCTACAGACAGAGTCAGGGGCTAGGTTGGAAGACCACCTGACAACTGTCTGGCCCCCGAGCCACGGGCAATGGCAGGAACAGGGCGGCGTCCCTCCTTATGTTCCAGTGCCTGGGAGTATTGGCACATGTGGGTTATGTGTGAGGAGGTGAAAACTGAACACACGACAAAGAGCACGCTCATGCAGATTTGGGCCAGTGGCACTAGTATTAGCCAACAGGATCAATATCTAATAACCCCGGTTTGGAGACCATCTTCATCTCCCCGGCTTGTGATGAACACGGGGCCAGGTTGGGACCCTCCCTCATCACTGGGTTGTGGTGGGTGAAGTGTGTATTTCAAAGTCTTTACACAGGATGTGGGGGTGGGAGGAGGTGCAGGGAGGAGGCGGGGGAACAAAACCAAAACCAAAATAGAACCCTGCCCTCACCTGCCTTTGCAGAAGGCCCAGAACCATTGGAGAACCGCAGCAGGCCAGGTCCAGGCTTCCCGGGCTGCAGGGGCTGCGTGGCAAGGGTCATGCCTCCGAGCAACATTTACCTGGGTTGCAGAACTGCAGGACTGAGGTCCCGCCTAGCTCTGCAGCCTTGGGTAAATGGTTAACCTCTCTGAGCTGCGGGTTTCACTTAATCTGTGGAGCTAGTTTAAGATACAATCCAGGCTCCCTGGATGGAGGTGCAAATAAAGTGAGGAACCCCACAGCACCTGGTGGGCTCTGGATACAGGATGTTCTGGTACTGTCTCTGCCAGCCGGCCCTTCAGTGCTCAGGCCAGACACAGCACTCGGTCCACGCAAGCTCTGGGAACGAGGAGGATGCTGCCAGGGCATGGAAGGTGGCAGGTGAGGGCTTCCAGCGAGGATGAGAATTCGGGTACCTGGTAGCTCAGGGATTTTTGGTTGGAGGGAGGGGCCAGGTGGGAGGCCGTGGGGCTGCCAGGGGTGCCCGTGTGCAGGCAGAATCAGGAACTGGGGCTTGGGAGTGGAGCAGGAGAAGGATCCAGCCAAACCTCAAACCTCTATCCGGCCAGAGGCAGGAAAGTGAATCAGCAGCCACCAGGAAGAAGCCTGAGGTTAACCCTGTGTAGACTGTGGGCCATGGCAAGGATGGGGCTGCTGGAGGGTCTGGGCCAGGGAGGGGCCTGAGCGGACATGGGCTGAGGACCCCTTCAACAAGTCATTCAGGGGTGGGCAGTGACCAGGCAGCGGGGGAGAGGAGAGGCCGCGTTTCCCAGGACCCCTTCTGCCACTGCAGCACTCCTGTCCCCTGGCTTTCCCCATCAGCTTCTGGAAAGGGGTGGCCAGACTTTGTCAGCCTGGATGCTGGGACTGTCCAGGGAGCAGGGTGGCCCATGCCAGCCTGGACAGCACCACGGCAGAGTGGCTGAGCCACAGAGAGCCCCACTCCCTCCCTCCGTGCTCAAGCGATGGCCACTGCTACAGGACCACAGGAAAGTGCACAGGTTGACCCCTGAGGCTCCGTCCAGCATCCCCATGGACCCAGGTCCCTGCCAGGAAGGCTGTGAGTCAGAAGAGGTTGCGGATTGGGCTGATGGAGGAGGCTGGCCGAGGGAGTTGTGGAGTGAGTTCTCGGCTGTGGTCTGGGTGAGAACGCTAAGTTAGACCCCAAGGCTCTGGTCCGTGGACAGCTGCCCTAGCCACCCTGCGGGGGGGTGTGCCCATTGTGAAGTCTGTGAAGCCAGGAGCCTCCTCCTCATTCATTCATTCACTCACTCATTCCTCATTTATTGCTGGCCAGGGAGGACAAAGTGGTAAGGACAAGGATCAGTGGAGGTGACAGTTACCAGTCAAATAACCACACAACTATGCATCTAATTACGAAATACAAGTGGAAGGAAGAAGGAAGACACAGGTGCTGTGAGAGCTTGCACTAGGGGACCCAATGCCAGGACGCAAGGCTGGGCAGACCCTGAGGAAGATTAAGACAGAAGAAGCCAGAGAAGGGCCACACAGAGTGAGGCGTGAGCCATCCCTCCTCCTTGTCCCTGGCTGTCAACAAGAGTGAAAGGAAACTGACTGACTACTTCCCTGGGCTGTGTGAGTCATGAATCACTATAAAATGTGTCTCATGCCACCAAAACAGCCCCATGAACTGGGTGCTTATATCCTCTTCTATAGATGCAGAAGCTAAGGCTTCAAGAAACTCTGCCAAGGTCCCAGCAACTGGTGGGTGACAAAGCCTGCATCTGAACCCAGATCTGGCTTTTTTCAAATGTCACACTCAAATCACAACATCACACTCTAGTAGTCACTTAGCAAACGCTTGCATAAATGCTCAGCTTGGGCCTGTCTGGCAGACTTTGGATCCCTGCCCTCGTTCTTCCCCTTGGAAGGACTGTGTGGTCTGGAATGGACACGCGGTGCCTATGGCAGGCACCGGCTGTCTCGGCCCTGCTGCTGATCCTAACTCCGCTAGGAAGGGAAGAAAATCCTCTCCTGAGCGGTGTGCCCACTGTCGGGGCCTCTTTTGGTGGCCAGCACTTCTCTCTGCTCCTTTGGCTTGGGTCCTTTGTGACCCATATGTTTTCCCCCTCCTCCCTCTTTGGACACCTTCTATGGCCATGGTTTTATTGACCAAGGTGACGTGTGGGCAGCAATCGCTCCAGCTGATGACAACTTTGGCATCCTTCTTACTGCATCTGATCATGACTTTCTTGGATGAAGAAACTGTAAATTTGCTCCCCCTACACCTAGGGCAGGTTGTCCAGGCCAGCACTGGGATTGCATGGGCAAAGCTAGATCAGGACCAAGTGTGACATCCACAGACTCAACGTGCTCCCCTAGTGACTGGGGGAGACCAGCAAAGGCTGGGGACTTAAGGGCCTTGGGGGCAGGAGCAGAGGGCAGGAGAGAAAACCTGCCTGTCATATTTGAGGGAGCCTGCAAGAGGCATCACTAGCAGGATTCTCTGTGAGTGCTTGGTCCATGCCAGTCTTCCTGAAATGAGCTCCATGCCCACATGCAGCAAGCCCTCTGACTGCTGACTCTCTCAAAGAAGAATGTCAGGCTCGATGGTAGCTTGGCCCAAGTTCGGTGCTACGTCCAGGATATTATTTTTTATAGCAGCTACAGTAATAAACCCTTGGAGGGGAATAAATCTGATTTCCAGAGCTGCTGCATTATATTATTTCAAATGTCTAGTGTTCAACAACAAATCCACCTACAAGGTGTGTAGAGAAACAACCAAGAATGCCCTTTTCACAAGGAAAAAACACTTAATAGAAACTGCTCCCGAGAAAGCCTAAACATTGCACTTATTAGACAAAGACTTTATGTATTTAAAATGTGTCATGTCCAAAGACAAAAACACATCTAAAGAGCTAAAGGAAAATATGATGATAGTTCACCAAGTAGAAAGCATCAGTAAACGTGAGAAATTATTTAGAATGAACCAAATAGGGACAGGCACTGTGGTGCAGTGGGTAAGCTGAGGCTTGGGACACCCACATCCTATATCAGAGTGTCTGGCTTTGCTTCTGATCCAACTTCCTGCCAATTCACACCCTGAGAAACAGAGGCAATGGCTCAAGTGCTAGATCCCTGCCACCCACGAGGGAAATCTAGATCAAATTCCAGCCTCCTGGCTTCAGCTTGTCCCAGCCCAGGCTTTTGTGGTCATTTGGAGAGTGAAACAGCAGATGTAAGACCTCTTTCTCTCTCTCTCTCTCTTTCTCTCTCTCTCTCTCTCTCCCCCCATAATAAATACAACTTTTTAAAAATCACTTTATTAAAAAATAATAAAATGAAACTAACCAGATAGAAACTGTGGAAATGAAAACTACAATAACTGAGATGAGAATTTTATCAGAGGGACTCAGCAGCAGGTGTGAACAGCAGAAGAAAGAATTCCTGAACTTGGAGGTATGTCGGCCTGAGGAACAAAGATAATGAAGAAAAACAGAGCCACAGAGCTGGGGGAACTCACCCAGCAAACCAACATATGCGCAATGGGAGTCCAAGAAGTTAAAGAAAGAGAGGGAGGTAAAAATATAGATAGAGATACAGATATAGATATAGATGTTTGAAGAAATGTTAGAAAACTTTCCAAATTTCTAAGCAATGTTGATCTGCGCATCCAGGAAGTTCAAGGTGTTCCAAGTAAGATAAGGGCAAGAGAGATCCACACTTACACAGGCAACAAACTTTCAAGAGACAGAGACTCTTGAAGGCATCGAGAGAGAAGTGACTCATCCAGTATAAAGCCCCCAGAGGTTAACAGCTGATTTTTCATCAGAAACCATAGAGGCTGGAAGACAGGCGGCTGGCATAGTCCAGGTGCTGAAGGACACATGAACTGTCAATCAAGAGCTCTGTGTCCAGCAGAACTACCTTCAGAAACTGAGAGATCGAGGCATTCCCAGATACGTGAAAGCTGGCAGTACTAAGCAGATTGCTATGAGAAACACCAGGGCTGGAGCTGACGAGTGGCATGGCAGCTTAAGCTCCTATATGGGTGTGGGTTTGAGTCCTGGCTGCTCTACTTCCAATCCAGCTCCCTGCTAATGTGCCTGGGAAAGCAGCGGAAGATGGCCCAAGTGCTTGGTCTCTGCCACCCTTGTGAGAAACCCAGGTGAAGCTGCAGGCTCCCAGCTTCCATCTGTTCCAACCCCAGCCATTGCAGCCATTTGGGGAATGAACTAGCAGATGGAAGATACCTCTCTTTCTCTCTCTTTAATTCTGCCTTTCAAGTAAATTAAGCAAATAAAAAAAAAAATAACAGGTGTTGGAGGTCATCCCCAGGGGAACTACTAGGAAGACAATTCCAAGATACATACAATAAGCGAAATTACAAGGAATTTTAAAATGGTGCAGCAGTTTTCTCTGAAAGCCTCATTTTTCAGCAATGGGTGGGAAATGGTGCTTTAGCTCCCTGGGGTGGCGAGAGGAACACATACATCATCCCTGTGCCCCATGCTCTACTCATTCCTTAAAATAAAACATCCTGTGTTCCTTGGTAGTGCGAACACTCTCCCAGAGGGCAGCAGGTCTCCTCACGGCCACCCACCCCATCAGGCAGGCTTTATGAGATCCGTTTCAGAAGCGAGGGCTCTGAGGCTCAAGGCTCAGGTCAGTAGCCCAAGGACGCACAGGCAGGCAGTGTGAGACCTGCGACTCCAGCAAGTCCCGCAGCACCCAGGGTCCCGTCGGCTACAGCTTTGCTCAGCGCTCGGCCGCCAGAGAGGCTGGCTTCCTTGGCCTTGGTTCCTTTTTCTATCTCTGAATTGGGGAACATTTCACACAGGTGGCAAATGAAAGGACAGTGAAGTGAAGGCCCCTAGGTATGTCACGTGGTCTCAACGAGCCTGACCAGCCTGCTCCCACTGAGCCCTACACACATATATACATGTATAGACACACATGTGTATGTATTCTTCCAAACATGTCTTTAAGAGATAAAGATTTATTTTTAAAAGCATAATCACTATTCTCTAAACATTTTTGAAAACCTTAATATTTCCTCAGTGACATCCAATCTGTAGGTCCGTGTTTCCATTTCTCCAACTGTCCCACATTTGCTTCAGAGGTTATTTGAATATGGGCCCAGGAATCGTTTGCACAGCACCATTGGTCCATGTATCTCTTCAACCTCTCCTCTTCCATAAGCGCCCCTCCCTTCCTCTCTCCCCACGCCTCCACCCCAGCAGTTTATATGCAAACAACCCCTCCCCCCCAAAAAAAAAAAAAAAAAAAAACTGGTGCATTTGTCTCCAAGAGTTTCCCAGAATCTGGGTTTTGCTGATTTGGGTGCCATGGTGTCACAGGAATTTAAAAAAAAAACATTTTTTTTTTTAATTTATTTGAAAGGCAGAGTTACAGACAGAGGGTGAGACAGAGAGAAAGACTGATCTTCCAAACTGCTGGTTCACTCTCTAAATGGCTGCAAAGACCAAGTCAGGACCAGCCCACAGACAGGAGCCAGGGGCTTCTTCCAGGTCTCCCATGTGGGTAGTAGGGGCCCAAGGACTTGGACCATCTTCTGCTTCCCCAGGTGCTTTAACAGGGAGCTGGACTGGAAGTAGAACAGCCGGGACTCAAACCAGCACCCATATGGGATGCCTGTGCTGCGGGCAGCAGATTAATCTGCTGTGCCACAACACCAGCCCCACAGACATGTTCTTTGTCACCCAGTTTTCCTACAAGTTGGAAATTGGATCTTGAGACTTGATCAGATTCTCATTTTTTCACAATATTCGTGGGTGCTGTTGTGTGTTTGAGAATTGATTGTTTGTTTTGCCCTCATGATCTCTTAAAGCACTACTTATTTATTTATTTGAAAGGCAGAATGATTGAAAGGGGGTGGTGAGTGAGAGAGAGACAGAGACAGAGACAGAGAGAGATCTCTGATTCACTCTCCAAATGCCCACAACAGCCACACACGTGGGTGACAGGGGCTCAAGTACTTGGGCTATCATCTTTTGTCTACCTTTTAATGCAGGGGCTGGATTGGAGGCAGAGCAGCTGGGACTTGCACCGGCCCTCTAACGTGGGCATCCCAAACAGCAGCTTAACCTGCTGCACCACCACGCCTGCCCTTCCCTCATATTTTTATCTTCAAAACTGGGAAGCAGCTTAGGCTGGGAGAATGGATACCTAACACTGGTTGATTCCAGTGGAATTTTACGCAGTCATTACCAGTCATTCAAAACTATTGAATGATGTGGGAAAATGCCCATCACATGGTGTGAAGGAAAAACTAGAACCAAAAACACACAGAGGGGCCAGTGCTGTGGTATAGTGGGTAAAGCCGCCGCCTGCAGTGCCGGCATCCCGTATGGGTGCCAGTTCGAGTCTCAGCTGCTCCACTTCTGATCCAGCTCTCTGCTGTGGCCTGGGAAGACAGCAGAAGATGGTCCAAGTCCATGGGTCCCTGCACCCATGTGGGAGACCTGGAAGAAGCTCCTGGCTCCTGGCTTTGGATTTGTGCAGCTCTGGCTGTTGTAGCCAATTGGGGGAGTGAACCAGCAGATGAAAGACTTTTCTTCTCTCTCTCTCTCTCTCTCTCTCTCTCTCTCTCTCTGCCTCTCCTCTTTCTCTCTGTGTAACTCTGATGTTCAAATAAATAAATAATTCTTTAAAAAAAAAAACTCACACACATAGAAAAGAGATGAGAAGGAACCATTAATTGCAAGGAAAACAAGTGTGTTAACAGAGGCTAGAACCACGGGCAATGCATTTTCTTCCTGTGTTTGTTCTGTATTTTCCATTTTTAATAACACACTTATAGTACATTTGCAGTCAGAAAAAGCATTTTGTAAACCTTTTATTTCTGAATGTACAGCTGTGATTTTTCTGAAGTCAACCACAGGATTGCAAAACCTCACCTTGAGGTGACCATGGAACAAATGGTTAGTCACTAGCTGGTTGGTCACTGTTAGTAAAATGCTGCCCTTGCCACCACTGCTACAAGCCAGGTGACCAGAAGGACCAACCACAGGTGTCAGCTCCACCCCCACCCGAAAGGGATTTGCTGCTCCTGTTTCCCTGTCCCTGCAAAGGTATACCAGGACCTGCTTCTCACACACATGTCCTCCTGATTCCCCTCTCTCTTACTCTCTCACCCTCCCCCACCCCCACCCCAGCCAGCCCATCGGGCTTCCCTCAGTTGACAAAAAGCCTTTCCCTTAACTCGGTGTCTGGTATGTTTTGTGGTAACCTTGCAGTCACTGGATGTCTCTGAATGGTCATTTTGGTCACAGAAACCAGTCTGTAGGCCTAGCAGAAGCAGAAGTCGGGTCATCGGAAGGGTCAGGAGGAGGGCGGGCATTGTGGGGCAGTGGGTTAAGCCACCACTTACAATGCAGGCATACCATCGGAGCACCGGTTCCAATCCCAGCTGCTCCACTTCTGATCCAGCTCCCTGTTTATGTGCCTGGGAACGCAGCATAAGATGGCCCAAATACTTGGGCCCCTGCGCCCACATGGGAGACCTGGATGAAGTTCCTGGCTCCTGGCTTCGGCCTGGCCCAGTCCTAGCTGTTGCAGCCATTTGGGCAGTGAACCAGCAGGTGGAAGATCTCTCTTGCTGTCTTTGCCACTCTCTCTGTAATCTGCCTTTCAGATAAATGAATCAATTTTAGGAGAGGAGAGGGGAGGGGAGAGGAGAGGAGGGGAAGGGAGAGTAAGAGAGGGGCAGGAGGAGAGAAGAGAGGAAGGGGAGGGGAAGGGAGGGGAGGGAAGGGAAAAGAAAGGTCAGGAGAGAAGATCACTGGAAGCAGCAGCAGGGCTCGAGGGCAGGAATCTTCAGAAAGCCCAGCCCACTGCCCTGGGGCCTCCTCCTAATCACTCGCCCCAGGGTCTCTGGCACACAGCCACAGAGGTGCGACTGGACTGGGGGCAGTACAAGCACCTCCCGCAGGGCTAGCCCAGTGCCGAGATCCAGCGTGGAAGCTCAGGGGTCCTTTCGCCAGGACAGTATGACCAGACTGCAGGCCTGACCTGGATGAAGAGGTGAGATTTCCATTTCTGGTTTCCACCTGGTTCTCCTCCCAGTCTAGGTTGACCTAGACCAATGCCCAGAACAAATTGGCATCAGATAGTGATCCAGAAGGAAAGATTAGCTTTTAGCATCTCTGAAGCCCCTTTCCAGCTCTGACATCCATCTCTGGTGACCGGTTCCCTCCAAAGTCCATGGACCACTCTGCAGAGAGACTTTGCTTTGTTCCTTCATTCTTGAGCAGTCACATGACCATGCAGCCCCACCCCCATCAGACTGCAGGGACCATGTCACAGACAAATGCCACTCTCGCAGCTCAACTCCTGGAGTAACCACAAATCACTGGGTAACCCTTCAATCAACAGCTCTCTTCTGTGGTGACCTCACTTTCCTTTAAGGGAAGGATTTGTTTAAAACTTTTTATTATTCTGTTTATAAAAGTAGTGGCAGGGCCAGTGTGTTGAGCCACCTCCTGCAATGCCAGCACCCCATATGGTGGCCAGTTTGCATCCCAGCTGCTCCACTTCCCATCCAGTTCATGCTAATGCCCCTGGGAAAGCAGCAGAAGATGGCCCAAGCACTTGGGCCCCTGCACCCAACTGGGAGAGAGACCCTGATGGAGTTCCAGGCTTCTGACAATGGCCTGGCTCAACCCTGGCTATGGGGACACTTAGGGAATGAACCAACGGATGGAAGATCTCTCTGCCTCTCTGTAACTCTACCTTTCAAAATAAAAAAGCAAAACAAAACAAAAAAATCTTAAAAAAAAAAAAAAAAGTAGTGATGCAGTGGTTTAAGCTGCTACTTAGGACTCCCGTATCCATCAGAGTGCCAGTTTGAGTTCCCACTACTTCACTCCCTATCCAGCTCCTTGCTAATGTGCAGCCTGGGCGGCAGAAGGTGATGGCTCCATTAGTTGAGTCCTTGCCATTCACATGGGAGAACTGGATGGAGTTTCTGGCTTCCGGCTTCAGCCTGGCCCAGATCCAGCTATTTCAGGCATTTGGGGAGTGAACCAGCAGATGGAAGATTCTCTCTTTCTCTCTCTCTTTCAAATAAACAAATAAACATTTTAAAAAAAGTGGGGCCGGCACTGTGGCATAGGGGGTAAAGCCACCTCCTGCAGTGCCAGCATCTCATATGGATGCTGGTTCAAGTCCCGTCTGCCCCATTTCCAGTCCAGCTCTCTGCTATGGCCTGGGAAAACAGTAGAAGATGGCTCAAGTCCTTGGGCCCCTGCACCTGCGTGGGAGACCGGGAAAAAGCTCCTGGTTCCTCGCTTCCAATCAGTGCAGCTCTGGCTGTTGCAGCCATCTGGGGAGTGAACCAGTGGATGAAGACCTCTCTCTCTGCCTCTCCTCTCTCTGTGTAATTCTGACTTTCAAATAAAATAAATAATTCTTTTTTTAAAAAAAAAAAAGCGAGCTCAGCTGATTATAGGAAAGATAAAAACACAGAAAAGTATAAATAAGAAAATACAAACCACTCTTAACTCCACCATTCAGAGACAATAACTGTCGATATTCTGGCGTATTTCTTTTTCTTCTTCTTATTTTTTTTATTTTTTATTTTTATTTTTTATTTTTGACAGGCAGAGTGGACAGTGAGAGAGAGAGACAGAGAGAAAGGTCTTCCTTTTGCCGTTGGTTCACCCTCCAATGGCCGCCGCGGCCGGCGCGCTGCGGTCAGCGCATCTCGCTGATCCGAAGCCAGGAGCCAGGTGCTTCTCCTGGTCTCCCATGCGGGTGCAGGGCCCAAGGACTTGGGCCATCCTCCACTGCACTCCCGGGCAATAGCAGAGAGCTGGCCTGGAAGAAGGGCAACCGGGACAGAATCCGGCGCCCCAACCGGGACTAGAACCTGGTGTGCCGGTGCCGCAAGGCGGAGGATTAGCCTGTTGAGCCACGGCGCAGGCCTTCTGGCGTATTTCTGCACAATATTTTGAGAGCATGGTTCATGTTTTTACATAGGTGAAATCATAATGTGCATATGTTTTATTTTCTTACTATATGTCACACTCATGAAGCTATCCCATATCATAATAATTCTTGCAAGTATCCTCTTAGTCTTTTGCCTTCTATGTTTTGCTGACTTGATTAACTCATCAACAAGTGTTTACTGAGCTTTATTACGTCCAGCACAGGTCAGGTGGGGCACTGCAAGGCATGTGATCATGACAGCATTTCTATCCACAGGGGACAAAAGACACCGTGTGCATAGCTTTCAGAAGAGGCCAGGGAGGACAGGCAGCCTGTGTCCGGGGCGAGGCAGAGACCATGGGAAGTTCCCAGAACTATATTTTCTGAGCCAGAAAATATGTTTTTAAAGATTTGTTTTATTTACTTGAAAGAGTTACAGGGAGAAGTAGAGACAGAGAGAGAGAAGTCTTCTATCCACTGGTTCACTTCCCAAATGGCCACAACAGCTGGAGCTGAGCTGATTCGAAGTCAGGAGCCAGGCGCTTCTTCTGGGTCTCCCATGTGGGTGCAGGGGCCCAAGGATTTGAACCATCCTCTGCTGCTTTCTCAGGTACATTAGCAGGGAGCTGGATCGGAAGTGGAACAGATGGGACTCCAACTGGTGCCCATAGGGGATGCCAGTGCTGCAGGCCGGGGCTTTAACCTTCTGTGCCACAGTGCCTACCCCCAAACCAAAAATTAGACTACTGATCTGACCCAGGTGATCCTGAGTCAGTCACTTACCCTCTCTCTGCCTCAGTTTCTGCATCTGCAAATTGGGGAATGACACGATGCCTCTGTGAACTGTGTCAGTGCTGGCTGTTTTTGTTATTCAGGGAACACAGATGCTTTCCAGAAATTGCTGCTTGGTTATCAAAATATTTGCATTTCTAACACATTCTAAAGGAGGGATTGTGGGGCAAAATATTTGAAATCTGAACTGTACTGGGAGATACAGAAAAAACAAAAACAATACCCACCACTACTAAGAGAAAAGAAGATAAGGAAGGGGGAGCAAGACAGAAAAAAGAGAGCCAAGTCCTCCTAGCCAACCATCAGGGAAGAGTATCCAAGGAGGAGAGGTTCACAATGGGCCTTAGAAACTTCCCTAAAAATCCTAACTCTTTGATTTCAAAGTTCAGAGAGTGAGGTCGAGGGACTTCCTCTGACACCTCACCCCCACCCACCAGCCTGCCACTCTGCTCCCGGCGCGCCTGCTGGCCACGCTCAGCACACGCGCCATGGAGGGCGCTCAGTTGACCTCATCCGAGCTGCGAGGAAGCAAGGGGAGAGAGAAGACACGGGGACGCCGTCCAGACGATGATTTCCCTTTTTATATTTTAACCAGGAACTAAACCCTGAACCGGGACTTTTGTTCCAGTACAAACATTCTCCACCGACTTTTCAGCTTGATGTAATTTGATATGAGGCTATCAGCAGAGGTCCAAATAGAACATACTTTAAACAGCATTTGGCTTTTTGGCTCGGAATGACACATCATCTCTCCCAGAGACTATTGTCTTCATCGTTTGCATGGTTTGACAATGAGCAAATTTCTTGAGTAGCATATTTTGAAGGAAAAAGAAAAAGGAAAAAGACTGATGAAGTCCAGCCCTTAACTCTGTGCCTGGTATTTAAGCAGCACTGATGGGGAGAGGAGCACAGAGGAGCTGGGAGCTGCTCTTGCCCACGGAAGCAGGGAGGCCAAGGAGAGAATCACAATTAGAAGCTGTTTATGGGAGCAGGTGTGTAGCTGGCAGTTGAGACACCGGGTCCTACAGCAGTTTCTGGGTTTGACTCCTGACTCCAAGTTCTTACTAATTCACACCCTGCGAGGCAGTGGTGATGGCTCAAGTAATTGGGTTCTTTTTTTAATTATTAAAAGATTTATTTATTTGAAAGAGTTACACAGAGAGAGAAGGAGAGCCAGAGAGAGAGAGAGAGAAAGGTCTTCCATCTGCTAGTATGCTCCCCAATTGGCCACAACAGCCAGAGCTGTGTTGATCAGAAGCCAGGAGAGATGAGCTTTCTCTGGATCTTACCATGTGGGTGCAGGAGCCCAAGGACTTGGGCCATCCTCTACTGCTTTCCCAGGCCACAACAGAGAGCTGGACTGGAAGAGGAGCAACCGGGACAGAATCCTGCGCCCCAACCGGGACTAGAACCTGGGGTGCCAGCACCGCAGGCGGAGGATTAGCCTAGTGAGCCACGGTGCTGGCCAGTAATTAGATTCTTACCACCCACGTGGGATACATGGATTGCTTTCCTGGCTCCTGGATTGGGCCTCAGTCAGCCCCTGACATTTCAGGCAGCTAGGGAATGAACCAGCAGATGGGAGCTCTTTGTCTCTCTCTGCCTCTCAAAAATTGTTAAACATTCATGGAAAGGCTGTGATGTAGCTCCATGAAGGTGCTAGCCTCTCACTGCTCACCCAGAGGTTGAAGATCACATGCAAAGGATGCCGGTCACCACTTCACAGTCAGGGTGCAATCTGCCATGCGGCCTCATATGCAGTCTCTTGGGTCCCTATATTGCGAAGTTCTTCTCCTTGCCCTTCCTTGGGCTCTCTCTCCACTTGAAACATCTGTGTCTGTCCCACCACAACCTTCCAAACTGCCACCACTGGCTGACAGTCCATCACCTGAGCCTCTCCTGTGCCACTCATCTCTCTCCCATCTTTAAACACTTGTCTTGTTTTCCTTGTACCTAATTACAATATCTTCTAGTTTTATAATGCTGTGCAGGTTACAAAGCCATTTTGCAAGTATGTATCACTTGGTCCTTACAACATCTGGTAAAGTAGTTCTTTTTTATGATTTTCTTGCAAGGATCTGAACCCAAAGGAGTTAGCTGGTGAGTCCGGTCCAACCAGGGCTTTCATTCAAAGTCTCCCTACAGACTACAAGCTCCTTCCCATTCCTGTCAATCCCAACACGGGGCCTGGTGCAGATGTTCAGTAGCTGTTCAGTGAATGTGTGTGACCTTGGACCTCTCCACAGCTCAGGGTGTTAATATAAGGCGGCCTTCACAGTTCTGCCCTCCTTCAGTGAACGACTCGCAGCACTGCCTCTCTGGATTCCCTCTGCTGTCCGCAGGCACTGAGGATCAACAGGGGAAACCATCAGCACGGGTGTGCCGCTCTGTGCCTCTTGTTTCACTCAGCACCGGCATATCAGCTTCCTATGGCTGCTGTAACAAATTAACCCATCTTAGTGGCTTAATGCAAAACACACTTATTCTCTTACAGTCTGCAGGACTCTGACCTGGAGTCCGGGATCAGTTTCCTGGGCTGATGCAGTGGTATATGCAGGGCTTGGTCCCCTCCAGAGGCTCTGAGATTCCTTTTCCTGGCCTTGTTCAGCTTCCTG